>NC_064921.1:529582863-529897446 GCF_023897955.1 Schistocerca gregaria
TACTGAAGCAGAAAATTCAGGCTGAAACTGGTCATTAGGAAACAAACAAAACTGGCGGTAAGTACACTACTGGCTATTAAAATTTCTACACCAAGCAGAAATGCAGATGATAAACGGGTATCCATTGGACAAATATATTATACTAGAACTGATATATGATTACATTTTCACGCAGTTTAAGTGCTTACATCCTGAGAAATCAGTACCCAGAACAACCACCTCAGGCCGTAATAGCGGCCTTGATACGCCTGAGCATTGAGTCAAACACAGCTTGGATGGCGTGTACAGGTACAGCTGCCCATGCAGCTTCAACATGATACCACAGTTCATCAAGAGTAGTAACTGGCGTATTGTGACGAGCCAGTTACTCGGCCACCATTGGACAGACGTTTTATATTGTTGAGAGATCTGGAGACTGTGCTGGCCAGGGCAGCAGTCGAACATTTTCTGTATCCAGAAAGGCCCGTACAGGACCTGAAACATCCGGTCGTGCATTGTCCTGCTGAAATGTAGGGTTTCGCAGGGATCGAATGAAGGGTAAAGCCACGGCTCGTAACACATCTGGAATGTAACGTCCACTGTTCAAAGTGCCGTCAATGCGAACAAGAGGTGACCGAGACGTGTAACCAATGGCACCCCATACCATCATGCCTGGTGAAACTCCAGTATGGCGATGACGAATACACGCTTCCAATGTGCGTTCACCGCGATGTCGCCAAACAGGGATTTGACCAACATTATCCTGTAAACAGAACCTGAATTCATCCGAGAAAATGACGTTTTGCCATTTGTGCACCCAGGATCATCATTGAGTACGCCATCGCAGGCGCTCCTGTCTGTCATGCAGCGTCAAAGGTAACAGCAGCCACAGTCTCCGAGCTGATAGTCCATGCTGCTGCAAACATCGTCGAACTGCTCGTGCAGGTGGTTGTTGTCTTGCATACGTCCCCATCTGTTGACTCAGGGATCGAGACGTGGCTGCACGATCCGTTACAGCCATGCGGATAAGATGTCATCTCGGCTGCTGGTGATACGAGGCCGTTGGGATCCAGCACGGCGTTCCGTATTACCCTCCTGAACCCACCGATTCTATATTCTGCTAACAGTCATTTGATCTCGACCAAGGCGAGCAGCAGTGTCGCGATACGATAAACCGCAATCACGATAGGCTATAATCCGACCTTTACCAAAGACGGAAACGTGATGGTACGTATTTCTCCTCCTTACACGGAGCATCACAACAACGTTTCGCCAGGCAACGTCGCTCAACTGCTGTTTGTGTATGAGAAATCGGTTGGAAACTCTCCATGTCAGCACGTTGTAGGTGTCACCACCGGCGCCAAACTTGTGTGAATTCTCTGAAAAGCTGTTCGTTTGCGTATCACAGCATATTCTTCCTGTCAGTTAAATTTTGAGTCTGTAGCACGTCGTCTTCTTGGTACAGCAATTTTGATGGCCAGTAGTCTAGTTAATCAATTTTCTTGTTCTTATGACAATCGGTGATTGCATGGAAAGGAAAGGCCACTTCTTGGTAATAATGTCTGACGAAAAACGACAACACAGGTGTCTTACAAGTCTTAAGAATTGCAGGTTATTATTCAGGTTAGTCATACTTTGCGAAAGGAGTGCAAGTGAGTAAAACATTTACGTTACTATATCTGACAGTTAACAGTCTTACGATGTTGCAGCTGTGCGGACGATGGAGAATGTAGCCGACGACAAAGCTGAGTTGGCGCTGGTGCTGCTGCAGCTGATGATGTTGGATGAGAGCCCCGAATCGTCTCCATGGCCAGGGATGATTATGGGACGGACCACAATTGGAATTTTAGCTTCCTGCGCCTGTCCACTCTTACCGTGCTCTCAATAGTCGCGCCTCAACGAATTAGGCGCGCCTTCTTGGCGCAATCATTGGTGCTCCCAGCGTCTGATGGAGCGTCCAACAAACACTTCCGCTCTCTTTCGTGACTCAAGCTGCTCTGCTCCCTCTCTGCTCGCAACAAGACAGACTCTCCATATGCAAAGGTAAACAACGGCACAGCTACCGTCATTTCGTCGTTGCTGTCGATATACACTCCTGCAAATGGAAAAAAGAACACATTGACACAGGTGTGTCAGACCTACCATACTTGCTCCGGACACTGCGAGAGGGCTGTACAAGCAATGATCACACGCACGGCACAGCGGACACACCAGGAACCGCGGTGTCGGCCGTCGAATGGCGCTAGCTGCGCAGCATTTGTGCACCGCCGCCGTCAGTGTCAGCCAGTTTGCCGTTGCATACGGAGCTCCATCGCAGTCTTTAACACTGGTAGCATGCCGCGACAGCGTGGACGTGAACCGTATGTGCAGTTGACGGACTTTGAGCGACGGCGTATAGTGGGCATGCGGGAGGCCGGGTGGACGTACCGCCGATTTGCTCAACACGTGGGGCGTGAGGTCTCCACAGTACATCGATGTTGTCGCCAGTTGTCGGCGGAAGGTGCACGTGCCCGTCGACCTGGGACCGGACCGCAGCGACGCACGGATGCACGCCAAGACCGTAGGATCCCACGCAGTGCCGTAGGGGACCGCACCGCCACTTCCCAGCAAATTAGGGACACTGTTGCTCCTGGGGTATCGGCGAGGACCATTCGCAACTGTCTCCATGAAGCTGGGCTACGGTCCCGCACACCGTTAGGCCGTCTTCCGCTCACGCCCCAACATAGTGCAGCCCGCCTCCAGTTGTGTCGCGACAGGCGTGAATGGAGGAACGAATGGAGACGTGTCGTCTTCAGCGATAAGAGTCGCTTCTGCCTTGGTGCCAATGATGGTCGTATGCATGTTTGGCGCCGTGCAGGTGAGCTCCACAATCAGGACTGCATACGACCGAGGCACACAGGGCCAACACCCGGCAACATGGTGTGGGGATCGATCTCCAACACTGGCCGTACACCTCTGGTGATCGTCGAGGGGACACTGAATAGTGCACGGTACATCCAAACCGTCATCGAACCCATCGTTCTACCATTCCTAGACCGGCAAGGGAACTTGCTGTTCCAACAGGACAATGCACGTCCGCATGTACCCCGTGCCACCCAACGTGATCTAGAAGGTGTAAGTCAACTACCCTGGCCAGCAAGATCTCCGGATCTGTCCCCTATTGAGCATGTTTGGGACTGGATGAAGCGTCGTCTCACGCGGTCTGCACGTCCAGCACGAACGCTGGTCCAACTGAGGCGCCAGGTGGAAATGGCATGGCAAGCCGTTCCACAGGACTACATCCAGCATCTCTACGATCGTCTCCATGGGAGAATAGCAGCCTGCATTGCTGCGAAATGTGGATATACACTGTACTAGTGCCGACATTGCGCATGCTCTGTTGCCTGTGTCTATGTGCCTGTGGTTCTGTCAGTGTGATCATGTGATGTATTTGACCCCAGGAGTGTGTCAATAAAGTTTCCCCTTCCTGGGACAATGAATTCACGGTGTTCTTATTTCAATTTCCTGGAGTGTATTTAAATAGTTCCCTTGGCTATTACCAGCAATTTACAATATCTTCATTACAATTATAATCAATTATATACAGTCAAAAATAAATATGCAATTACATCGAGTACTTATTAAATATAGTTTCTGTAATACAGGTACAAACAGATGCATAATCAGAAGAACAGTACAAGTTATCAACGGATATTAAACGGCGAAAATTTTGGATGGTGCAGTAGGTGTTTTATCTGCATTTTCGGTGTTACAAATTGTTAAAATGCACAACGTATCGGAAAAGTTGAACCTTTGCAATCAAAATACATAGCATAACTGAATGAAACTAATTGCAAAGGTATGAGCATGGAGTACTATAGGCCTATATGTAGCCATGCCAAGTTCCACAAGGTGTATATTTTTAACTTTGACAAACCCGTTTGTACTTTTATGTTTGATAAGGCTGTGCAGGATTTGCAATTTACTTTCCACTAAATTGTTAACATGACATCAGTAATTATTGCATAATGGAACATGTAGGTGATCAGCTGCAAACCCGAACATTATCAAAGCGTTTTCTCTTTTGTATGTGATAAGTGGATACTGAGGTATGCTAATTTTGGTATGTGCAACTTTGGCATCCTTGAGAAATATTTTTGTGCAGTACTTTTATTCAGGATTTTGAAATGTTCCAAAGCATACACCAAAATAAATATTTATTCTTTAACAAAAAAGTAAACTTTGAAGATTTTATGAATTTTTAAATTTGCATTTACAATTCCATTCCATTTTTTGTACGCAAGAAGACTACAGTAATGTTATGTGTCTGAATGAAAACTTTGTCGAGTAAGATAAAATAATGTGTTAAAATACTGCCGTCACGGTTATTTCTTTCATGTGACATTGTTTGTGCATTATGTAATTGTACCAGTCAAAACTTTGCTCACTGTGTCATATGTCAAATTGTCAATATCATCGTCAACTTCACTTTCATACATCTCAAGCTACTAATTACGTCAATTCAGGAAAGCCTACAAAACTCATTACAGTTGAGGATACACGTGAGTCGTTTTTCACTTTCCAGCCATAATCACTGAAACAAAGTGAGGAGGTGACAACCGCTCTGCTGTTTTCCAATAAATCACTTGCAAGTGAGCACGTATTACGTGGTTTTGCAGTACTTCATCTGTTGGTGGAAGTAACCTCAAGTTAGAAGAAACTTCTCTTGTGGCCGTATTCAATTGATGTCGTAGTTGAATCATTGATTCACATGATCTATCGTTGTACAAAACTGAAGAAAGCTGATACCCAGCTTTCATTATTTGATGATGAACAGTGTAAAGCTCTCCTAGTAATTCCAATAATATCTCTGTTACAAGGTGCATGCAACAGCCTTGCGTTTCCGGAACGCATAAGAGGCAGAATCACACCCTGTTGAAACATGTTCTTCAAGTATGCTCTTACTCTTGATAAAACAGTATTTCGGGTAGGAAGTACTGTAGTTAGTTGCTTAACACCGCCAGCAGAAAGGCGTCTTTCTCATTCATGGTTTTTAATAGATGTAGCCTCATAATTATCAAAACGATATATGTGCTGTAATCTCGTTTCACTGCATTTATTGTGTAGGAGGAGAGGAGGGAAGCATCAGAACTCAGAACCAGTTGAGCTTTCCATATGATACATCAAAGCATTGCCAGCAATGAGGTCATCATCTGGAGAAATAGCTGATGAAGTAGTGACAGCAAGTTTCTTTAGCAGAACTGTTCTGTTTCCTCTTCGCATATTGCAGTATTCATCAAATAATGACAACAGAACTGCGGACAGTTCATATTGAACAATGTCGTACGAATTATTCTCCCTGTGTTGAAAGGCACCTAATAAGCGAGTTTCTGTAGCAGAACTGTTCTGTTTCCTCTTCGCATATTGCCGTATTCATCAAATAATGATAACAGAACTGCAGACAGTTCATATTGAAGAATGTCGTACGAGTTCTTCTCCCTTTGTTGAAAGCCAACTAATAAGCGAGCTTATATCTTTCCTGAAACATAAATTTATTTTTTGTCCAATTGTAAAGCTTTTCTTCATTATAACCATGGTTGTCACCTCTTCACGAATCGTGTCGTAAAAGCCAGTAAGTAATTCTTTTTTGAAAGCAGTGGCCGTTTTGTCACCGATAACTAGAGCGCAGTGAACATTGTTCTGTTATTGGCCTTCTGGCCAGTCACAGTGTTGAATAAAGTATCTTGTTCAACTAGCAAATAACGCATGTGTTGTGAGGGAGCGAGCTGTTTTTTCAGGTTGTCGTGTGTATATAACATCTGTCTAAGATTTCTCGTCTCTTTACGAGAAGTGGATATTGTTCCTCTTGATGTTTCATATGTTGACATGGATACCTCATTGCACAAGTGCTGTTAAGGTACCCATCTAATTATTTGATCAGGATACAACGTTGTCCCTACAGACCCCCGTCCGCTTTCCCATAGAGTATGTAAGTTTTTTCATCAAACTGGTCAAGAGGTGCAAATTTCCAAACAGCGAATTCGTGTCCTCACGTGTGTGCATCTTTTCTTAGAATAATTTTCGTATCTTCTGTCAATTTATTTTTCGTTTCTGTTAAGTGAATTGACATTTATGTTGCCTAATTGCAGTGTCTGGCTGCAAAAAATATGTGAAAGTATACGCTAACGAAATGCATTCCTAACAACCAGTCTCCTTGTCTATGCGGTCTTTGAAGCGATGGATGAGTATTTCGAGATAAATGAGCATACCTACCCATAACCTACCGGTAGGATTATCTGTAATTATCTCCAAAGGCTTCTGAAATTCATCCATATTAGAAAGATAAGTAGTGACGAAACTACGAAGGAGGCTATGACTACCATTCGTAAACGTCTTACTTCTTTTGGCCATGCGTTATCTGACATCTTGAGAAAGTACACATGTAAAACAAGAAACATCAATCATGAGTCAATTCTGTAACGTTTTCCTGGGGAATCTCAATGCGAAACAAAAAATAACAGGTGTGATTTGAGATTTTAAAGTTGTCCCCCCTCGCACCCCCCCCCCCCCCCCCACGTACACTTCTAATGGACCGGGGGAGGGAGGAGGGAGTGTTTTCAGCGTCATTCTCTTTCCTGCTGTGGGTCTTCTTTTCTACTGTGAGTCTAACACATTTTATGACCCATGTTCTTTAATCAAACGGGCGGTTTTCGAGATATTTCAATACCTTCAGGAAATTGACCACACCATATATTACGTAATAAGTGAAAATATATGACGTCATAAAAATTATTCTCAACTATCATTTGGAAAACAAAAATAAAAATTTTATACCAAATGTTGTGGTGTTATTAGTTCTACATTGATCACTGTCGGAATATGACGTTTAACCAAAAAATTTTTGAAGCCAAGAAGATGACCGTCGTATCTATTCAAGCCGGAAAATAAAAAATTGTTTAGAACAAGATCCTGGCAACAGAAAATTTCTTTAAATATCTTTAAATACACGCTTCGTATCGCATGATTTATGGAATAGAGCAACAATTTCTTTATTACTTAGTTCGAAACTGTTGAATGAACTAACTGACAGTACGACTAAACGACGGCTCCCCAAGGGCTACTATAGTGTTGTACGCAGTAATATTATAATAATAATTATTATTATTATTACTATTATTATTATTCGAATTGTCAGACACAATTCAAGGACAGCTTGAAGGTTACCAGTACCTAACAGTTCATAAAGAGAAGCCGAGCGATCAACTGATACACGGACAGTAAACAAAGAGCACACACATTACGTTGGCTGATGTTAATTAGGGCTGCAGGGTTCGGGTTAAGCAAGTGCCACCAAGGAGAAGAGTGTTGCAGACGAACTGTGTTTTGCAAGAGGTGTCTACCCGAACCATGGATAGGTAGCTTCCTTATATGAGAAGGATATGTAGATAGCAATCTCAGTGCATCGGAAGTTCATCCATCAATCACTCTGAAACACACATACACACTACCCAACAACAGCACATGGAAAAGAAATGTGGCATTCAAGATTTATGTGAAAGGATATTTTTAACTACGATAGCAACGAAAATAAAAACAAGAAACTAAAATTATTGGGAGTATGATTTATTATGTGCACTGACTGAGAACAAACCGAAAATTTTTATAGCACTTTTACTGTAACAGTGCTGTGACTCATTAGTGCGCAGACTAATAAAACACGTACAGAAACTAAATATTATTTAGCTCCCATCAGTTTAAAAATGAAAGTATTGAAAGAAAACTATTTTCCATTCTAAAGTATAGTTAGGTGCCAAGGCTAGTGATGATGGTAGGAGCGGTGGCGGAGAGAGAGGGCAGGGGAGAGATAGGAAGGGCGGTGGGGGGAATTGCTAGCAAACGTCTGATTGCAGTCAGGAGTAATGGTCGAAGAAATGTGGGAAACCACTGCTTTAGTGTCACACAAACGATGGCCTATCACTGTAGTCTAAATATACTTCCTCGCCGTCAAAGATTACTTCTTCTGCCTACATCAGTGTGGCCACTGTAGCTAAATGCTTCCCATGTTTAATATTAGATGTGTTCTGCACAAAGAAACTGGTACAGGCGGACCACGACACAAAAGACTAATAGTGGTGGTCGAGAGTGGCACTCATCCAGCAGTTCTACAGCGCTGCACAAAACTATTAGCACACAGCTGGGAGAAATCGTCTGTGCACATGAAGGCCTGTAGACTTGACAGTTCGTTCTCTCTCAGGTGCATGTTTTAAATTTATATAACGGTGAGGCCTGATGTTTAAAACTGTACGCCGGTGATGCCTCAATATTTGACACACCCACTGCTAATTAACAGTAGACGATTTTCCTTAGAAGTGGCCTACTTTTTAAGCATTTCCCTAAAGCTAAGATTCCAGTTTTATGTTTTCGTGTGAGTTTTCTGTTTTCTTTTCTGGAAGTGGAATGTAATCTATTAAAATTAGCATTAGCATTTGCAGTCGTATGACCTCGTTAATAGAAGGTAACCTCGTTATTCAGCAAACAGCAGTAAGTATTTAGGGCAACTCACCCATCCTTCATCACAACTACATGCACAATGAACGCAAGTCACATGCATTCGAAGATGACTCAATGATTAGAGACATATTCTTATTCGCTCAGCCGTTTGGACATGGGCATTAATTTTAAAGGGTACCAAGCAAATATTGTTACTTTCAAATTCAGATTTTGACATCAGATGCTATCTCGTCTCGGGATGACGTCTAACTGCAATATTTTGGCTGGCCGTGTACTCGGGTAGTCATCGAATATTTAATTTGAAACATACTTCACTTATGGCAGATATATGGTCCTATAACTTCATGAACCTTCCACTATTTGTATTTCTGATGTATAATCCACATAATTTGTTTTCACCAGAGATTTTAACCTTTTTCACGGAGTTAAATGATGTAGTCTCTTAATTCATAATATCCACTTCTGAAATTAATTACAAATTGGCTTTGAAATGAAGCACACCCTTCACTGAATCTTTGAGAGTGTTTGAGGTAACGAATATTTCAGTGTGAATTATCCCCTTGATCTGACCCCTTATAACAAACAAGATTCATGAAGTTATAGTGCCCACTTCCGTAAGTTTTTATCAACCAAAGCATTGATCTCTATATTACATGAATGTAGGTGAGTGATCTCAGAGCATGGAACTTTGATGTGGCTGCAGATTCTTGTCATCTGAATAATCCACCAAGCTGTAATGAGACAAAATAATTTCCACTGGTCTGTACGTGATAAAGAATTCTTTGCTTACTCCTGGCTTTGAACTTATATGAATATGAGATGAATAGGCTGAAGGGGGAGTAGAATCGAAAAGTATTTCCATTTTGTTCTGTCGTGACGTTTCGTGGCAGCCATGTTGTAATTAGGCAAGAAACTAAATACTAGCATCCCTTTGGCAGGCACATTGAGGCAGCAGGACTTTGATATCCATATAGTATGGAGATGACTGAACCAAAAATCACATTCAGCTTTCCATCAGTGTCATTATGAATCTCGTCTTTAACTACGTATTTTCCTAAAATGACATTACTCTCCCAGTATCACTTCAATTACACTCTTCTCAAAATAACCAGAATGGATCAGAACAGCAAGATTTTCAAATTAGTTTCTACACTTCACGAATGTTTTATTGCAACACTGCAATGCAACGTCGGGCCACGTGTTGTTCCTCCTGCACAATTAAACACAAACTACATTATTTTAAATTCAAAGTATTATTTTAAAACTTCCATTTTTGGGCAAAAACAAAGATCAAACACTCCAAATAAAGCATTTGTTCTTTAGACCTCATCTTACACTGAATTCCAAATGTCATTTGTCTTCAAGCGAAAATATAGTCAACATAAATAATAACTATTTACAGAATTGTGGGTTATGAACATAAAGATAACCCTATATTATTTCCCCCTGCTCCCTCAGTATGTAAATCAATTACTTGTACTTTTCTGGGAATCTTACAACTTGATAAAATCGGATAACTTTCTTTGGTGAGATTTTAAGATGTAAGGGTAACTCATCCACAGGTGATATGACTTGTACTTCTTCCTATAGACCACTGGTCTTCAATTTGCAAAGATTTTGGCAGGTTTGAGTCTGTCAAGTGTCAGTTATCAGCCTTAATTTTTAGAGTGTAATATCTTATCGATTCAGAGCTTTGTAGGGAGGCTTTAATTATGTCATTCCTCATAAATACTTGAGTCGGGTTATGTGGCTCTTTACTAAGAAATGGTGTTTCCTTCACCTCGTGGTAACATTCTGAAGAGTGTAGTTTACCTGTATGTTAGATTTACTGAGAAGCGAAAGCTGGTAGATCTATGTCTTGTTTGTTTTCCAACCTTGCAATCACCAAGTAGTGCTAGGGTTGTGCCAGACAGTATCTCAGCAACGCAGTCCTAGGAGCTGCAGGAATAACGTCACTCCATTGATTATTGACATGTTCTGAGGGCAGGTTTCAATGTCCAATGGAATCCTTCTATTTTGCCATTTGAATGTGGACGATATCCTGTAGCAGAACTGTAGGCGCCCCGGTGGTCCTGGTCACCTACGGTGGACTGGAGGCTGAGCGGTGACCTCTCCAGTTGTCAGAATGCTATGAAATGACAGTGGAAGCGTCAGAAACGCCAAAGAAACAATATTAATTGCTGCCGGGAAACAATGTGGCCTGCGTAACACAGGCTGGCTGAGCTTGGTGATATCAGCGACCTTCCCCAAGTCCTCACTGACTCGTAGCAATGACACCAGCTCCGGGCCGCAACAGTCTTGCTAGCGCAGAGCCGCGTGCCGTGACGTAGCGTTGGAGTGGTGGTGCTCGGCTGGCCGGCCGGCGGACCGCAGGCCGCTGCGCGTAGGAGGCTCCGGGTTGGAGACCCGGCGCTGTCGGCACGAGAGGCGTTCTCGTAGTGCGGAGTGTACTCTATCCCACCCCGTCTTGTTCCCTGCTCCTCCTGGTGACTCGTCCACGGTGGACGATGGGCGGAACGGGCTGCAGTCCCCAGCATCGTCGGCTCACCGGGCTGTGACAGCGGATGCACAGGGCCTAGACCCCACACGATCTCGACGACGGCTCAATGATGTGGTCAGCATTGGCGGCGAGCGAGTGTGCCGCAATATCTGCTAATCCTGGGTTGATGACTGTCAGTGGCAGCAGAGAGGACCAGAGCTGGTACTGTCCCCACACGTCAGCTGCTGGATGGGTCGATCACCGAGCTGACCACTACACAGCGTCCCAGTACACATCTAACCGCAAGTCTAATTGCGAGTGCCTTGTTGCTATCAAAGCTGGCGTATTTAAAGGAAGCGCCAGCGACGTCCTGACTTCCTGCTCGTTTGTAATAAACGAATTCGTTCCACCTATACTGCTGACTTATCTGTCATACTCGCCCCTTACGTGTTCTTGTGACAGAGTTATGTGTTGTTACGACAGACTTATGCGAAGTTGTGAAACGCAGTTCAGCTGACGCTATACCTTTGTGTTACACTCTATGAAAGTCTCTGTCCAACAGAAACTCGTGTGCTAAGCAAATATTTCTCGCCTTTTGTGTGTAACCAGGCCATTGCCCCTGTGTGACGACACATTCCGATATACGTGCAATCTTCTTACCTCTTGGCTAGCCTACTGCCTCTGGCACTCGACATAGGCAACAAATCTTTTACAATATTCCACGTTTCCAACTCTTTACTGTTCTCAGAAGCTGTTCTACAGAACCACAAATGTGACTTAGTGCACGGAACTGCTCTGATTGGAACTGTACTCTCAGTCACTACATGTTACGTGTTCCAAATGTACTGGCTCAGGAGTCACAAAACACTCGTGTCACAGTTTCTGATCCAACATCACATAGTGGAGTGTATTCTGTCGAGTTACTGAACAGATCAATGAACGTTAAGTAGTGATTTCATATTAGGAACCCAATGGGCCAATCAGATTTATGTGTTCCACCTTAAATAGTCTAATCTTGTTTCGAAAAGGGCCCGTCGCTTATTTATTGTGTCTAATCACTTTCCTCTTTTGTCCTGCTGTGCATCATTTCGGCCGTTTTTTTTTTTTTTATATTCTTTGATGTTTGACCAATTGAACTTACATTTGAGTAATTGCACAGAAGAATTAATACCACGTTGTGCCATACTATGGTCATACTATTGTAATGTTTCAACCAGGAGATCCATGCTGTGTATACTTTTAATGAGGTGTAAAGTTTCTCGAGCTCTTCATACTCACTTGGGTATCTGTTATCTACTCGTAATCGATAAATACTATTTCTTCCACTCGAAATTTGTTTCAGCTACACTATTTTCTTTTCCTTATATGTTTCTTAGATCGGTCATAAACTGTGGTATCAACTGTAGATAATACAGTTCCGTGCGTCAAAGGTGATTGGTCAGTATACCTTTCAAATGAACGTCCTTCAAGCAGGTATTTAAAATACCTTATTACCGTGTACATGTCGAGAGAATTACTATTGTTTGTGGAATAGATCTTCTAGGATGGCGAGAATTCTTTGGAGTAGAAACGAATTGGTTTCCTCTTCTTCTCAAGCCAAATGAGGCTTCAGAAGTGACAGATTAGTCGATATTATTCTCAAATCCTCTATTATTTCATTATAATTAATAGTTGTGTTAATATTATTATAAATTATTACTTTTTTAATGATGCTAAATATTATCATTGATTTTGTTGTCTAGTAACAACTGATTTCATTCTTAATTTCTCCATTACTTTATCTTCATTATTAGTGCTACTATTATTATTATTACTATTGCGAGTTACTATTTTATTAATGATGTAACATTATTGTGAGTATTAACTAACACTTTTTGCGTGTGTTTTTCTGGTCAAATGTAAGAGAGGAGCTTAAGGCTCTAATAGGCTAGCATAAGTAAGCAATAAGTAAATCCCAGTTGGTTTCTATTCACCTGCTGGGTGCTACCAGAGATGACGGATAGGAGAATGTTCTGCAGATATGCATAGTACGTGGGAACTAAAGTACCACCCGTGGACAAACACAGTAATCAAAATCCAAAGGCGGCTCTCCCCAGGATGGGCAGCCTTAGACCAGTGTCTGTTACCCAGGTAAGTGGCGCTTCTAAAAGCATCCATAACTAACAACAGTGGTTGTAAACCAGTGGCTCTATCAATAGGAGCCACTCAATACATAATATTATCAATCATGGAAAAGTATGAGGTGAAACAGGTGGACAACGCACCAAAGTGCGCAAGCAGATAATCGGATTTTGGGACGTCTGCAACATTACACAGAGACAAGTCGGAGCGTCTTAGAACCTCAAGCAAGATTAAGTGTAGCAAACCAAGTTACGTAGCTACTGTCAACATAAATTCTCTTCTAAAACGTGGAAAATAAAAAAATCTTACAAACATCCTCAATAACCACGAACTTCTCATCACTGGAGGCTTCAGAATATACAATGAAAAGGTAGGCAAACTTATTAATTACACACAGCATCTTGGAATTGGCTTCATAACTAACAAAAATATTTTAGACTCCGTTATCAGTTTTGAATCACAATTCGAAAGACCTCTCCACACTTATTTTCAAATATACAAACAAAATATACACCATTATGAATGCACATGCCACCATAAATGAAGTAAATAGAAGTGACAAGGCAAAGGCGGTAAGTTTTCAGACCCAACTCAATGATGTCACGCAAAAAAGAAAAAAACAGAAAAAATGCAGTAACCTGTCTGTGAGTTCCTTCAATGCCCAGATAGGGAAAGAGAAGAAATGCAAATGAAGTGTTGGGAACAACCCAGCACATAATAGGAACAACCAAAGTGGCATCAAGCTGATAGAATTATGCCAAGCAAGCAACGTGATCATTAAATCAACAGCCTTTAAAAAGCTACATCCAAAACAGGAAACAAGTGTCTGTCCCAACTCACACCTAGTTAAATTCCAGATTGATCACATGGTAATCAAACCAAAGCTCCATAAACAAATACCAAACGTTTAAGTCCTCAGAGGACCCAACCTACCTTTATAAAATAAAATTCATAAGCTTCTCAAAAAGGAGAAACGGAGCCCACAACCCCACAAGAAGAAAATATTATTAAAGAAAATATATTACTCGTAAACTCTTATGAGTTTCCCCTGAACATATGCAAAACCAAAACTAGGACCAAATAAAAGAACAACTGATAGGTAAAGCTGAACAATTAGCTCGCATAACCATAAAAAATACCTGATGGACAGAAGAATATGACAGACTCCTTAACTAAGAAGAAAAGAGTCCAGCAGTGGCAAGCACTGAAAAATCAATTGAACAGACAAAACTTCTTAATCTTTATCACAAGAAACTTAGTCAGCAAAAATATGAAAACAATAAGAAGGCCCAAGAAGACCATTTCCTCTTTCACATCAATGAAGACTTCATCAAAACCAACACAAGGAACTTTTGTAAGACTATTAAACGAACAAAAATAACCAAATATAGCCCACCGACCTACAAGCTCCAAACATAAACGGAAATACAGCCACAACAACAGGCATAGTGGCAGAATATTGACAGAATATTGACAGAATATTTCAGAAAACTTCTCAAATGTGAACGACCCATAGAAAATGGAGTTTAAGGTCTCAACAATGACCAAGCCTAACTCTGAAGCACCTCCACTGAGGAACTACAGACAGTCTCAAAAATTATAAAGCCTCTGGAGAAAACCAACTCACAGCAAACATAGGAAAAATCCATAGATTCTCTCCGAATATCTTTGAAAAAATCTGAGCAACGGAAAAAATACCAGCTGAAAGGAAGACGGCTCTCGTCCACCCACTCCATGAGAGAGTGTCTCAAACATGCCTCAGCAACTACAGATGGATCTCACTCGTAAACGCAACATATAACATATCTCTAAAGTCCTGCTAAACGATACAGAACCCCAATTAAACCATCAACTTGGAAAATACAGAGCTGACGTCAGGAAAGGGAGATCCTGCTCAGAACAAACTTGAACCTTAAAAACCTCATAGTATACCAAAAATCAACGGTCAAATAAAATGTTATCACTTTCATTGACTTTCAGAATGCATATGACTCAACACCCTTGGAATCAGTCGTCTATAAACTAAAAGAATTGAGCCCAGATAACAAAACCACTAACTTCATGGTCGAACTTTCCGCCCTTTTGAGATAAAAAGTGTTGTACGACAAGTAGATGCACTGTCTCCACTGTTATTTAACGGAATTCTAGAAAAAATTGTTAGAGCGTGGAACACAATGATCCATAGTGGAATCCGACTAGGGAAAAAAAATAAAGGCATCAAAGGCATTGTCTAGTATTTGTAGGTGATATGGGCCT
The DNA here is from genome assembly GCF_023897955.1 of Schistocerca gregaria. NCBI lineage: Eukaryota > Metazoa > Arthropoda > Insecta > Orthoptera > Acrididae > Schistocerca > Schistocerca gregaria. Next base: position 529,598,189 of record NC_064921.1, read on the forward strand.
ACTAGTCGAGACCTGGGAGGACGCCAAAGACTAGACCCTCGAATTACAAAAACAAGCTGAAAAATTCGTCTCAAAATCTTCTTTGAAAAGACCAAAACAATAAAAAACATAAAAAATCCACCAATCCATTTTAAAGTGGGAGAATGAAAAACTGAGATCATCAAGGTATTCAAATATCAGCTGGGATGCCCTCGAAGAAAAGGTAATGGAAGCTCGGAGAAGTAAACTGCAGACACAGATATTCCAAGATTAATCCTTAAACCGAATTTTTTTAGTCGTTCAAAGACAATAATTAAATGCTGAACGCGTTCTTGTGGAGAGCTGGAAGCTATCAGTATGTCATCTAGATACAGGAAACAGAAACCCACATCTCTCAGTACATCATTAATAAATCTCTGGAAGGTACTGGGTGCATTCCTGAGGCAAATGAGCATCAAATTCAATTCATGTAGTCCACAGGGTGACGTCAAGGCACTCTTTTCCTTATCATTTTCAGCTAATGGGATTTGGCAACATACTTTCAGTAGATCGACTTAAAATAATAGTTTCCTTCCCACAAGGGTGGAATTTCCATTATTTATTTGAGGAACTGAAAGGCTATCAAGGGATTTAAAGGGGCGAATTTTATTATGATTTACTGTTAAGACAAATTTAGCTTATGTGGCTCAACACTTGCAGGCCACTTCTGGCTGCAATATAGTGTTTAACATCGCGCTTAATTTCTCCCGGCGCAATGCTGGATTTTGACAGTACTTTTTGAATAGTTCAGAGTATACACAGTTAGTGTGGAGTGAATTAACGGAATCAGACAAATCAGCTGTACACTGGAGTCCATCCACATGGAACTAACTACATTAAAAAGTTTCTTTTTGGGTCTATTAATGTGCAAACTGATGAAGATCTCTGCAGTGATTAAACCTTCAGTTATGTTCGATATAATGAAAGGGCATTCCGAACTGCCTATTAAACCTGAATCTAGGTTCAGTAACTTTGATCTGTAAGTTTAATGTGAGATGCATTTGCAAAATATTGTTTGTAATCTCTGTCTTTAACCTAATCGTTAGGACACGCTGTCGTAACGGAAATATCAGAACTGCTGTCAACCAGGTAGCATAGCCTTGAAGTTTTATCTGTAACAAACAATTGATAGTGCCGACCTAGTATACTCGTTGCGGCAGAACACTCAGCCGCTACCTTGACTACCGGTTGAAGTTTCTCTCACTTTTCCTCTGGCAAGTGCGGACACGCTTTTCAGGTCTGCAGTTCGAGTCATAAACAAACACCGTCCGAACAGGCCTTGAAGACCAAACGCTACCGACCGGCCACCGTGTCGTCATCAGCTCTTAGGCGTCACCGGATGCAGATACGAGGGCCATGTGGTCAGCACAGCACTATTCAAACCGTTGCCAGTTTTCGTGACCGATGCCGCTACTTCTCGATCAAGCAGCTCCTCTATTGGCCTCACAAGGGCTGAATGCACCCTGCATGCCAACAGCACTAGCCAGATCCGACGGTGACCCACTGAAGCGGTAGCAAGCCCGACAGAGCTTAACTTCGATGATCAGACGAAAACCATTGTTACCAATGAGGCAAGGCCGTTGGCAGTTCGAGTCATAACCAAAATGAAAATACCTATACTTTTCGAAATTATTGCATTTGCAACGAGAACGTCGTGGTGATTGATTTTTCCCCAAGATCTGAATTGTCGGACTTCATTTTCTATCTCTTCGATCCATACCCGAATATCCTTCACCGGAGAGTCACAAGCCAAAGGGGTCACTTCCACTGAAGCTGATTTCAGTGCCTGAGTGCTTCTTATTTCCAGCTGTTTGCTCTAGTTTATCCATATCTCTTCGAAAACTATTTAAATATTTCGGATGCTAATACGAAGTTTGTCTAACCAGACAGTCTTTAAAATTCTATCTGAAACGTTAGTTCCGTTCATCTTCCGAAGCATTTTACTGGGCTTCAACTCACCAATTTCAACTCGCTAACTATTTCTTAATATGAGGACGTTCTCCTCCCTTAAAAGTCATTAACAAATTTTATTTAACTAACGAGTATCCAAATGTAAATCTACACTCTCAAAACCACTCTCAAGAGATCGACAGAGGATACGTCCCATTGTACCATTTATCAGGGCTTCTTCCTTCCCCCGCTCACTTATTGAGTGTGGAAGAATGTTTAAATGCTTCTGCGCATGCTGTAATTAGTCTAACCTTTCCTTCACAGCCTCTGTGTGATCAATAAGTAAGTCATTGTAGTATACTCCTAAAATCATCAGTTAAAGACATTTCCTGAAACTCTCCGGAAGGTTCACGTCTCCCACTTTGCACCACTTTGAAATCTTATCAAGGTTTGACTGAATATTTATGCAACTCCTTTCAGACAGTACTTCAGTATACAGGATGAGTCACTAACTATTGCTTCTAGAATATCTCCGAAAGCATGATAGGAGCTGAAAAGTTTTTGGGACATAAGTGGCTTGGTACGAGGTGCATTCAAGTACTAAGGCCTCCGATTTTTTTCTAATTAACTACTCACCCGAAATCGATGAAACTGGCGTTACTTCTCAACGTAATTGCTCTGGAGACGTACACATTTTTCACAACGCTGACGCCATGATTCCATGGCAGCGGCGAAGGCTTCTTTAGCAGTCTGTTTTTACCACTGGAAAATCGCTGAGGCAATAGCTGGTGAATGTGCGGCCACGGAGAGTGTCTTTCATTGTTGTAAAAATCCAAAAGTCACTAGGAGCCAGGTCAGGTGAGTAGGGAGCATGAGGAATCACTTCAAAGTTGTTATCACGAAGAAACTGTTGCGTAACGTTAGCTCGATGTGCGGGTGCGTTGTCTTGGTGAAACAGCACACGCGCAGCCCTTCCCCGACGTTTTTGTTGCAGTGCAGGAAGGAATTTGTTCTCCAAAACATTTTCGTAGGATGCATCTATTACCGTAGTGCCCTTTGGAACACAATGGGTTAGGATTACGCCCTCGCTGTCCCAGAACATGGACACAATCATTTTTTCAGCACTGGCAGTTACGCGAAATTTTTTTGGTGGCGGTGAATCTGTGTGCTTCCATTGAGCTGACTAGCGCTTTGTTTCTGGATTGAAAAATGGCATCCACGTCTCATCCATTGTCACAACCGACGAAAAGAAAGTCCCATTCATGCTGTCGTTGCGCGTCAACATTGCTTGGCAACATGCCACTCGGGCAGCCATGTGGTCGTCCGTCAGCATTCGTGGCACCCACCTGGATGACACTTTTCGCATTTTCAGGTCGTCGTGCAGGATTGTGTGCACAGAACCCACAGAAATGCCAACTCTGGAGGCGATCTGTTCAACAGTCATTCGGCGATCTCTCAAAACAATTCTCTCCACTTTCTCTATCATGTCGTCAGACCGGCTTGTGCGAGCCCGAGGTTGTTTCGGTTTGTTGTCACACGATGTTCTGCATTCATTAAACTGTCGCACCCACGAACGCACTTTCGACGCATCCATAACTCCATCACCACATGTCTCCTTCAAGTGTCGATAAATTTCAATTGGTTTCACACCACGCAAATTCAGAAAACGAATGATTGCACGCTGTTCAAGTAAGGAAAAAGTCGCCATTTTAAGTATTTAAAACAGTTCTCATTCTCGCCGCTTGCGGTAAAATTCCATCTGCGTACGGTGCTGCCATCTCTGGGACGTACTGACAATGAACGCGGCCTCATTTTAAAACAATGCGCATGTTTCTATCTCTTTCCAGTCCCGAGAAAAAAAGTCGGAGGGCTTGGAACTTGAATGCACCTCGTATAACGGGAGCTATAACATGACGGTGGTTTCTTGTTGCTAGGTGGGGTCGCTTCGGAGATATGAAAGTCAACTTTGTTTTTTTTTTAAAAAAAAAAAAACGGGTTGCTATAGTCTGGTACTTATTTTCTGATAGCGGCATGTCTTCTGGTGTAGTTGGAACGTCTTTATAAACAATGTCCTTTAGGAATTTCCATGAGAAAAAATCCAGAGGCGTGAGGTCTGCGAACGAGCCGGCCAAGACACACCTCCTCCGCGTCCAATCAAACGATTTGGGAATTGTCTCTGCCACTCATTTCTAGCCATCAGCGAAAAATGTGCCGGACACCCATCGTGCTGATAACACATTCTGTTCATTGTTCCTAAAGATATTTCTTCCAATTACAGACCTAATGTTTCTTGCAGGAATGTGGTGTACTTCCTACCATTTAAATTTCCTTCGATGAAATAGGGCCCTATAGTTCTGTCCACCAGAATGCCACTCCATACATCCACCGACCACGGTTTTTGGTGCGCAAGTTGCTGCAGCCAACACTGATTTTCACTTGTCCAATAATGCATGTTTTGCAAATTATCATTTCTACAGTTCGTGAATGTAGCCTCATTAGAATGTAAAATCAAATGAATAAATGTGACATCCCTCTCAACCTGAAGTTGAGCCCATCGGCAGAATTCAGTGCGACGCATACAATCCGTACCAGTTAATTCTTGGTGAAGACTGATATGGTAAGGATGTTATATATGTAGATGCAGAACACAAACAACCTTACTATGGCTCACGCCAGATTCCATTGCGATTTGACGCGAACTAACACAAGGATCTCGAACCACAGTGGCAAGAGTACCAATTTCCTTTCCTAGTTAGTAACTTTCCTTTGCCGGATATGTTTACGATGCAATAAAGATCCAGTTGTTCTCAATTTATCATATACTTAAATGTAGAGGGAGCGCGAGGAGGGTGTCTTTCAGCGTATAAGTCTCTACCTTTCACTGAATTTCGTTGCCATTCTACGTAAATGAGAAGCATATCGACTTGTTTTTCGAAGGAATACATTATTCACATTCGCTAGATTCGACGATACTAGTCTTATTGTTCTTATTAGTGTCGTATTGCTACACCGTCGAATGGTATTTACATGTCACTTGCACTTTATATGGATACCCCGTAATAGGTGAATATTTACTATTTGCACAAAATACGAGAGAGAATTGTCAGAGCATGTGCTTCGATATGTGCCGAAGTGATAAGGAATACCACGCAATCCAATGTAAAAACATTGCAGCGCTACATTGATACCAATGTTCATCACTTGAGACACCTTCTGCAAATGGGCCTTCATGCCATCTTCTTGGCCATCGTTGACCTTCAAAGACCTTTCTGTTACACATCATTGGATTCGTCTCGATAGCCGCTATCAGAAAATAAGCACCTAACTATAGCATCCCGTTTCAAAAACAAAGTTGACCTTCATATCTCTGAAGCGACCACACCTAACAACAAAAATCCAAAGTCATATTCCGACCCACGTTGACCTATGCAACATTTGTCCCACAAACGTTTCAGCTCCTATCATACTTCCGGAGTTATTCTAGGTGCAATAGTTAGTGACTCAGCTTGTAGATAACTGCGCCATCTGAAAAACGTCCGAGAGTGCTATTAATATTGTCCACAAGGTCATTAATATACAACGTGTAGCGCACGGGCCCCAACACATTTCCTTTGAGCACACCGGAAGTTCTTCTACATATTTGTTGCTTTCTATCAGTGTTCACGAGATCCCATACACTTTCGATAACTCGGTGCACTAACTGTGCTGACAAGAAACTGAATTTGGTAGCTTCAGTTTGTATTCCAGCGATTGTAAATTGTGCTGCAGCCAGGCAAAATCATATGTCAGGCTGTTCAGTCCAAAACGGAGGAAATATCACTCTTTGTTCACTTCTTTTTTGGTATCACACTTTGGGATATTACTGTGCATTTTATCTTTCCTCATATTGGTTTCTTATTTAGATCACATAGGAATCACTAGTTATCGATCCTGCTATACAACTGAACACAAAGCACAGTATTCTAAATTCAACATGTTATTTGAAAACTTCAATTTTTATACAAAGACAGAGATCACACACTCCAAACAAATATCTAGACCTCCATTTACACTGTGTATTTCAAACGACATTTGTTTTCAATGAAAACTAAAGTCTATACAATGAAAAACATGAATATAAGCCTATGTCACGTAGCAACTTTACATTAAAAAATGATTGGTTCTGGCTATTACGACATTACGTAAATCAGACTACAACAGGTATTGCAAGATGTCAAAACAGGCTGGACGTTTTACGATACAAGTTATATCTTTTTTCCTTACTCTTTTTTAACAAAAGTAGTCACAGGAAGAACATGAGCGCTCTTCACATCTTCCTCATGCCTCTGGCCGCCGACCTGATGGTCCACTACGTCCGCGGGCGTTTACTGCTCTCTCGAATGTTAAGACTGCCGTCAGTGCTAATTTCTGCGCTGCTCATGGAACAAAATAAAAAAAAACACATTTTGTAATTATACGCAAACAGTACAAGCTACATTAAAGCATGAGTTCGACGTAACGTATAAAGTTGTTGCTAGGAAGACCGACCGGTACAGATATGTCTGAATATTTCGTACCACTACACTTTGTATGAATTTTCTAAGCATATCAAGAAATTAAAATGCCAGTGTTGACACAACTCATACAGTAAAACTGTACGTAATGCTACAGAGAAAAGTATACATTTCGAACCACATACCTTTCTTTTTTACCCTCGAATACCGAGAGAACACGCACACTGTTAATATTCTTGGCTCGAAATGGTTCAAATGGCTCTTAGTACTATGGGACTTAACATCTAATATCACCAGTCCCCTAGAACATAGAACTACGTAAACCTAACTAACCTAAGGACCTCATACACATCCACACCCCAGGCAGGATTCTAACCTGTGACCGTAGCAGTCGTGCTGTTCCAGACTGAAGCGCCTAGAACCGCTCGGCCACACCGGCCTGCTCTTGGCTCGCTTTTGGCATTATCGAGGTTCAAATTCCTACAGCGCTCACTGTAAATATCGGTATGGTTCCGTTGAAAAGGAAACAGCCAATTTCCTGCCCCAGTCCGAAATCGTGCTTCGCCTCCCGACGTCCGCGTCGTCGATTGGACGCTGAACCTTGACCTTCCTTCCTTCTGCAAACCTAAATCTCCCTCGTTCCTAAGAAACTGGTCATCAGAAGGACTCATAAAATATAATGTATAAAGACGTATTTCCTTACTGGTTTGAGAGACATTTTTACTTAGCCGTTCACTATCTAGAGAGGAAATGGAGTTATTAGTTTTTCTTTTTTTTTCCTTTTTGGAACATTCGTATACAGAACTGCCTGTTAAAATTTTATCACACTGAGTAAATTTTAGAAAAAAGTCATATAGCAACAACAAAGTAATTTTATGAAAATATGGGATTTCAGTGATCGCTATTTTTTATTTTCAATGACTCGGTCATAACAGAAAGAGAACCGATAGTTCTGTTGTGACAAGTTATTCTAACTGCAATATATGATCTGAAGATGGGCAGCTAGACTGAAACCGGTCATTGAAAATAAAAATAGCGATCAAAAGATTGAAATGCTATATTTTTATTTAATTAACGATCGCGGGAATCCCATTAAGACAATCATGTCTAGTTTTCATAAAGTAATTTTATTTCTCCAAAACAGGGGAGGTAAATCATCGTAGATACCTCATCTTGATAATCAACTGAAGGGGTCGCTTGGTATTATCGTGCCGTATTCTCTCCAGTGGTGTTTCCGTGTAAATGTGGAATTAATCAGTGGTGGCTGCCAGTTATGTTTGGTTTCTTACTTACCGAGTAACGTATCTGGCGTAATACCAACACATTGCTAAAGCGATATCCTTCGTCATATGATGAACAATGAAATCATAGTCTATACCTTTTAAGAGGTGTTATGTCTAGTCGTCATGTACAGTTTTCGATTCTTATATGAAACCTCTTATATACACTTTACAACTAAAAAGAAGCATCACCAATTTATCTATCAGCAGCCGACAAGTTTCCATCCTTTTGGCATCTTCCTACGACAAGAACCGGATCACACCGCTTTGCGTTCGTATGAGACAAACGGATAGCAGTCCGACCATGTTTACCAGAACAACCGCTGCGGACGAACTGAGGGACGAAGGTCAAACCTTCATTAGGAAACAGCAAAGGACTTCCTATCTAGCCTACATTAAGAATGAAGATAGCAGTGCAGCCAACCGCTGCCTAACTAAAGCATAATCGAGGACAAAATTTTACCAGCCCATATCCAATGCAAAGAGCTACTCCATTAACTGTAAAACCATAAGAAGAAGAAACTTAGTTAAGATACAAAAGGTTTTCTTCTGTCGTTATTACAACAGAATTCTAGCTAGGATGTGTTTAGTTTCTTAACCATTTTTCGCCTTACAGGGACAACATCACGCAGACAATCTACTTATATCGCCAATGACGCAAAACTTAATAAAAAGAACGTGAATTTCTAGAAATACACTTATAATAAAAATAACGGACGCCATTAATTACTGAATTAACAGTACCAATGACTACATATACTGGGTGGTCAAAAAGTCAGTATAAATTTGAAAACTTAATAAATCACGGAATAATGTAGATAGAAAGGTAAAAATTGACACACATGCTTGGAATGACATGGAGTTTTATTAGAACAAAAAAAGTATTTTTAGACGCGTGAAAGATCCCTTTCGCGCTTCGTTTGGTGATGATCGTGTGCTCAGCCGCCGCTATCGTCATGCTTGGCCTCCCAGGTCCCCAGACATCAGTCCGTGCGATTATTGGCTTTGGGGTTACCTGAAGTCGCAAGTGTATCATGATCGACCGACATCTCTAGCGATGCTGAAAGACAACATCCTGCGCGAATGCCTCACCATAACTCTGGACTAGCTTTACAGTGCTGTTCACAACATTATTCCTCGACTGCAGCTATTGTTGAGGAATGATGGTGGACATATTGAGCATTTCCTGTAAAGAACTTCTTTTCTTTGTCTTACTTTGTTATGCTAATTGATGCTATTCTGATCAGATGAAGCGCCATCTGTCGGACATTTTTTGAACTTTTGTATTTTTTTGGTTATGATAAAACCCCATGTCATTCCAAGCATGTGTGTCAATTTGTACCTCTCTATCTATATTATTCCGTGATTTATCCAGTTTTCAAATTTATACTGATTTTTTGATCACCCAGTATATTACCGGTTTATAATTGCTAATATTGTACTACATCTATGTGAAGTAACAACAGACTATAGGAGAACTATTCAAACATTCCAAATTAGGTTCTTCACCCGTTTTGTATATGTATATATGGAGTAGCAGAACAAAGAACGGCATTATGGATAGCCTAGAACAGTGCTTGTGGAGACTTCATGAAACATAGGACTGCCGCTTTTCTTTCTTTAATCATTTAAATTCAAGTAGCTTATTAGATGGTAAGTCAGTTCAAAGATTTTCAGTGGGTTCAGATTTCCCTTTAATAGATATCACAAGTCTCACTGACAGCTCCCCCACTTTCCAATGTTTTTTTAATATTTTGTTTGGTTAGTTAGTTAACTAGTTAGTTACTTACGTGTGCCATTGATAAATAGCACGGAAAACCGTTATGATGTGGACGCGTCAAATGCACAAGAAATGCGCACAGGAAACAAGTTCCTTTTTTTACATTATAGTGTTATACCTAAATATTTCTATTATCTATCCTATTCCCTCAAATGGCACAAAAGGCATATATTATATCTTCAGATATATTTACTCATATTCAAGAGTTCATCTATGATATAGAAGGAGTTGTCAAGGAGGTATGATTTCAATTTGTTTTTGAAACTATTACTATTGTCTTTTATTTCATCTGGTAATTTATCAATAAGTTTTTAGCGGCATATTTTATCCCTTTCTGTGCCGAGGATAGGTTAAGTAAAGGATAGTGTAGTTCTTTCTTTTTTCTGGTCTTGTAATCATGAATGTCGCTGTTGTTTTTAAACTGGTCCATGTTGTTGAGAAAGAATTTCATTACTGAGTACATGTACTGTGAAGTAGTTGTAAGAATTCATAATCTTTTAAACAGATCCCTACAAAATATGCGACTATGAACTCCACACATTGTTCTAACTACTTTCTTTGGAGCAGTGAATAAGTTTTGCCTAAGTGTTGAGTTGCCCAAAACATTATTTCGTATGACATCAGAGACTTGAAGTATGCAAAGTATGTTAGCTTACTAATTTCTACATCGTCAAAATTTGCAATTATTCTGAGTGCAAATGGTGCTGAACCTAGTCACTTTAGGAGATCCAAAATATGAATTTTCCAATGCTCTACCCTGGCTACTAACTTATTTTGATGTGTTATGTTTATTGAAGAAATTATACTTTTTGCAGTTGAAAATTGGATGCACTTTTTATGACTATATTACAGTCATCTTTTGTACAGAATTAATTCCACACATCTACAAAATGTAACATCATTTACAAGAAGTTTTTCACCAGCAAACTGTCGTCCTTGAATTGTTAAATTTTTATTCCTTTGCACGTCGAAAACATTTTTACTGTAGTTACTGATATATACACAGACAAAAGGTATTCATGGAACTTTACACAGAAAATTCAAAGTTGTAAACTTGGCAGCCGATGGATGAATGCGTCATGCTGCACCGCAGTTTCACCAAACATCTGGCATCGATGGTAAACAAGGGACATGTCGATGTCGGGTCATAAGGTCGTTGCAAATTTCATTCCATGTGCTCACTCCGACAGTAAGTATGCCTCAGGGACAGCATTCTAGAGAGGACATGTGCATGTGCTGAGAGAAGCCGATTGGAATAAACGGTGAATCGATAGACAAATTAGCAATGTCACTTCGACAATGCTGGCAGGAATCGATGAACCATGGCCGACCACGGTGTCAAGAAGGAAGCGGTCGACTTAGAGGGACGACAGAATGCGAGGACCGAGCAATCGTCATAGAGGCACTCATCATTATCATCAATCCGGTGAACAACTTGTGCTTCAGTGACCACAAGGACCATTAACGGGTGCCTCACAAAAAGGGGACTGAGAACACGGCACTGCCTGCGCCAACTATCATTGACCACTGCACACCAGGCTTGTTTCCATTGGTAAGGCACATTAGGCTAGAAGTCTCATTGACTGTAGTAGAATTGTCTTCGGTGATGAGTTCCGCATGGAATTGAGCTATGATAATCAGCGAAGACGCCCTGGACACTGGTGGGATACCAAGCTGACTGACGTCAGCCGCCGGCCGCTGTAGGAGAACGGTTGTACGGTCTCCAGTCTGGAACCGCGTGTCCGCTACGGTCGCAGGTTCGAATCCTGCCTCGGTTATGGATGTGTGTGGTGTCCTTAGGTTAGTTAGTGGACTGATGACCTCAGATGTTAAGTCCCATAGTGCTCAGAGCCGTTTGAACCATATGTTGTCAGCCAATACGGCCAAATATCCAGCAGTGCCCGTCTGGGGCGCCATTTCATTTCATTTTATAGTAGGCCCGTTTTGGTTGTCATCTGCAGCACCCTAACAGAACAGTAGTATGTTGCCGATATTCTTCTGTCCGTTTTGTTTCCCTTCATGGGAAGCCATCCTGGGCCAACAATGCAATGCCCGCCCACACACGTCAGAATTTATACTGCCTGTCTTGGTGCTTGCCATACCCTAATTTGGTCAGCATGGCCGTCACGTGAACCTGTGGTACTGCAGTCTCAGCTCGGCCGGCCGGAGTGGCCGTGCGGTTCTAGGCGCTGCAGTCTGGAACCGAGCGACCACTACGGTCGCAGGTTCGAATACTGCCTCGGGCATGGATGTGTGTGATGTCCTTAAGTTAGTTAGATTTAATTAGTTCTACGTTCTAGGCGACTGATGACCTCAGAAGTTAAGTCGCATAGTGCTCAGAGCCAGAGTCACAGCTGGGTTCTTGACAGCTGACATTTGACATGTTCGTATGTGCAGGAACGCATAATGTGGATCTCGGGCGTTACGGCGTCTGTTGCCGCGAAAGCAGGACGATATTCCGATGAACCACTTTCTGTTCTGTTTTAAGCGAGCAGGAATTGTTTAGACATAATTCAAGATTTGTAGTGAGACTGTCAGAGTCAACGGACAAGTGCCTGATTAATTTACATTGCGTCGGTGCAGTGTGTATCGACTTGTTACCTTCACCTTGCAGCCAGTGACAATGACAGATGCGCAACAGAGGCACACCTTCTTATCTGTGCCACTATTTGGAGACTTGACAGCTTAATCCGCACGTCAACACTGTCAGCGGCGCGTAGAGCAGGTGCCGCGCGTCACGTAGCGTGTGACGTCACGCGTGTTGGCATTATAGCGCCTAACGAGCCGCGGCGGCAGAGCGGGCGCGAGCGAGGCCGCCCCGCGGTGGCCGACCCGGAGATAAGCGGCGAGCCGCGGCGGCAGGCAGGGAGAGAGGCGGAGGCAGTGCCGCCATGGCCCGCTGCCAGTCACTGCCGCTGCTCCTCGCACTGGCCGCCTGCGTCTGCTGCCTACCGTGCGGTGAGTACTCGTCACCTTGGCGAGCCTGTCCAGCAGCGTGCGGCACGTCTACATCTACGTGTACATCTACGTGACTACTCTGCAATTCACATTTAAGTGCTTGGAAGAGGGTTCATCGAACCACAATCATACTATTTCCCTACCATTCCACTCCCGAACAGCACGCGGGAAAAACGAACACCTAAATCTTTCTATTCGAGCTCTGATTTCTCTTATTTTATTTTGATGATCATTCCTACCTATGTAGGTTGGGTTCAACAAAATATTTTCACATTCGGAAGAGAAAGTTGGTGACTGAAATTTCGTAAATAGATCACGCCGTGACGAAAAACGTCGCTTTAATGACTTCCATCCCAATTCGTGTATCATATCTGCCACACTCTCTCCCCTATAACGCGATAATACAAAACGAGCTGCCCTTCTTTGCACCCTCTCGATGTCCTCCGTCAATCCCACCTGGTAAGGATCCCACACCGCGCAGCAATATTCTAACAGAGGACGAACGAGTGTAGTGTAAGCTGTCTCTTTAGTGGACTTGTTGCATCTTCTAAGTGTCCTGCCAATGAAACGCAACCTTTGGCTCGCCTTCCCGACAATATTATCTATGTGGTCCTTCCAACTGAAGTTGTTTGTAATTTTAACACCCAGGTACTTAGTTGAATTGACAGCCTTGAGAATTGTACTATTTATCGAGTAATCGAATTCCAACGGATTTCTTTTGGAACTCATGTGGATCATCTCACACTTTTCGTTATTTAGCGTCAACTGCCACCTGACACACCATACAGCAATCTTTTCTAAATCGCTTTGCAACTGATACTGGTCTTCGGATGACCTTACTAGACGGTAAATTACAGCATTATCTGCGAACAACCAGAGAGAAGCTCAGATTGTCACCCAGGTCATTTATATAGATCAGGAACAGCAGAGGCCCTAGGACGCTTCCCTGGGCAACACCTGATATCACTTCAGTTTTACTCGATGATTTGCGGTCTATTACTAGGAACTGCGACCTTCCTGACAGGAAATCACGAATCCAGTCGCACAACTGAGACGATACCCCATAGGCCCGCAGCTTGATTAGAACTCGCTTGTTAGGAACGGTGTCCAAAGCTTTCTGGAAATCTAGAAATAGGGAATCAATTTGAGATCCCCTGTCGATAGCGGCCATTACTTCGTGCGAATAAAGAGCTAGCTGCGTTGCACAAGAACGATGTTTTCTGAAACCGTGCTGATTACGTATCAATAGATCGTTCCCTTCGAGGTGATTCATAATGTTTGAATACAGTATATGCTCCAAAACCCTACTGCAAACCGACTTCAATGATATAGGTCTGTTAAACACTGGTGCGACCTGCGCAATTTTCCAATTTGTAGGTACAGATCTATCGGTGAGCGAGCGGTTGTATGTGATTGCTCATTAGGGAGCTATTGTATCAGCGTAATCTGAAAGGAACCTAATCGGTATACAATCTTGACCTGAAGACTTGCCCGTATCAAGCGATTTGAGTTGCTTCTACTTCTAAGAAACTCATGCTTGCAGCTGTTCGTGTTTCATATTCTGGAATATTCCATTTGTCTTCCCTGGTGAAGGAATTTCGGAAAACTGCGTTCAATAACTCCGCTTTAGCGGCACAGTCGTCGGTAACAGTACCATCGGCACTGCGCAGCGAAGGTATTGACTGCGTCTTACCGCTTGTGTACTTTACATACGACCAGAATTTCTTCGGATTTTCTACCAAATTTCGAGACAATGTTTCGTTGTGGAACCTATTAAAGACATCTCGCATTGAAGTCCGTGCCAAATTTCGCGTGTCTGTAAATTTTAGCCAATCTTCGGGATTTCGCGGTACTGTGTCCTCCGTCTCAACATATTATATAAACAAATGCGAAAGTTTCTTTGTGTTTGTTAGCACACTTGTTACTCCTTCAAGCTGAAACGACTGCGCGTATTTGGATGAAATTTGGAACAGAGATTGCTTATAGCCTGAATTAACATACAGGTTACTTTACGTACACCTACTTATCAAAGGGGTAGTGGTGAGAAAGAAGTGCGGCCCACGACGGGCGAATACCACTGCTCTATTCAAGCAGTATTTGTGAATGGCAGCACTTAGTGACTTGCAATAATCTTTACGCTCAATTTCAAAACTTTGGGAAGATTGCTCTTGTTGACAACCACCACAAAATTCTGAAACGACAAAATTTTATACACTCCTGGAAATGGAAAAAAGAACACATTGACACCGGTGTGTCAGACCCACCATACTTTCTCCGGACACTGCGAGAGGGCTGTACAAGCAATGATCACACGCACGGCACAGCGGACACACCAGGAACCGCGGTGTTGGCCGTACAATGGCGCTAGCTGCGCAGCATTTGTGCACCGCCGCCGTCAGTGTCAGCCAGTTTGCCGTGGCATACGGAGCTCCATCGCAGTCTTTAACACTGGTAGCATGCCGCGACAGCGTGGACGTGAACCGTATGTGCAGTTGACGGACTTTGAGCGAGGGCGTATAGTGGGCATGCGGGAGGCCAGGTGGACATACCGCCCAATTTCTCAACACGTGGGGCGTGAGGTCTCCACAGTACATCGATGTTGTCACCAGTGGTCGGCGGAAGGTGCACGTGCCCGTCGACCTGGGACCGTACCGCAGCGACGCACGGATGTACGCTAAGACCGTAGGATCCTACGCAGTGCCGTAGGGGACCGCACCGCCACTTCCCAGCAAATTAGGGACACTGTTGCTCCTGGGGTATCGGCCAGGACCATTCGCAACCGTCTCCATGAAGGTGGGCTACGGTCCCGCACACCGTTAGGCCGTCTTCCGCTCACGCCCCAACATCGTGCAGCCCGCCTCCAGTGGTGTCGCGACAGGCGTGAATGGAGGGACGAATGGAGACGTGTCGTCTTCAGCGATGAGAGTCGCTTCTGCCTTGGTGCCAATGATGTTCGCTTGCGTGTTTGGCGCCGTGCAGGTGAGCGCCACAATGAGGACTGCATACGACCGAGGCCACATGGACAACACCCGGCATCATGGTGTGGGGAGCGATCTCCTACACTGGCCGTACACCTCTGGTGATCGTCGAGGGGACACTGAATACTGCACGGTACATCCAAACCGTCATCGAACCCATCGCTCAACCATTCCTAGACCGGCAAGGGAACTTGCTGTTCCAACAGGACAATGCACGTCCGCATGTATCCCGTGCCACCCAACGTGTTCTAGAAGGTGTAAGTCAACTACCCTGGCCAGCAAGATCTCCGGATCTGTCCCCCATTGAGCATGTTTGGGATTGGATGAAGCGTCGTCTCACGCGGTCTGCACGTCCAGCACGAACGCTGGTCCAACTGAGGCGCCAGGTGGAAATGGCATGGCAAGCCGTTCCACAGGACTACATCCAGCATCTCTACGATCGTCTCCATGGGAGAATAGCAGCCAGCATTGCTGCGAAAGGTGGATATACACTGTACTAGTGGCGACATTGTGCATGCTCTGTTGCCTGTGTCTATGTGCCTGTGATTCTGTCAGTGTGATCATGTGATGTATCTGACCCCAGGAATGTGTCAATAAAGTTTCCCCTTCCTGAGACAATGAATTCACGGTGTTCTTATTTCAATTTCCAGGAGTGTAGTTTAATACGTTTTTACTGTTCACGCAATAAAACTTCTTTAATACTAACTGTATTCGCTATACATTTTCTAGACAGTATTACATATACCACCGAAAGTACCACTGACGTTATATCTTTCCATGGCACATAGTTCAGTAGATACGAAGTCATAAACACTAAGATGTGTGTTAAACTACTGATATGCTACTAATTCTATTCACAACACATTTCGCAGACATTAGCCATAGATACCACTGGATGTACCTGCAAAATGATATCATTGTACGACACATGGTTCAGGGAACACCACGTTATAAACACTGAGCCGAGTGAGAATGAAACTGCAGGGTGAAATTCTCTAGAGATTCAGGCGAAAAATATGGCTCAGACCACTATGGGACTTAGCTTCTACGGTCATCAGTCCCCTAGAACTTAGAACTGCTTAAACCTAACTAATCTATGGACATCACACACATCCATGCTCGAGGCAGGATTCGAACCTGCGACCGTGGCGGTCACGCGGTTCCACACTGCAGCGCCTAGAACCGCTCGGCCACCCCGGCCGGCATGAAATCTATGTAAAAATACATGTGGAATATGTTAAATACACGAAATACATTTTACATGTGCGTACGTGGGGAAAGTCATGGATAAATAGTTCATCCTAGTCCCCTGGAACGATATCAACCAAATTTGATACACGTGTTAGATACGATGTAAACATAAATTCAGTGGGGTTAAAAAGCTCAGCGTCACATCGGGTTGGGGTTGATAAGAGCGAGGGGTAGTAGGAGATGGACACAGATAGGGGAAAATGAGACAGACAGAGAGTTGAGAAGGAGAAAATTCACAGAGAGAGGGGAAAAGGAATAGGCAGTCAACAGAGGAGATGGAAAGAAGAGAGGAGTGGAAGAGATTATCACAAAAAAGAAAGAAGAGGAGATGGGCAGATAGAGGAGACGGATGGAGAACGTGGATTAATAGAAGTTTGAAATAAATAAATGTCCGTTTATTTTTTATAAACAGATGTTTAACTGCGTGTAACATATAGACAGCAAATTTTGGAGCGGTACCTAAGCTACGGCACTGTGTTGTGCCACTTGGAATCTTCCTTGAATTTTTTAAAGACTTAATAATCATACGTGAACGCCACGTGTACGCAAATGTCAATACGCAAAAGTGCTTTTTGACTGAAAACGTTTTATTCCTTACAAAGCTTTCCATAACAAGCTACGATTTATGCACTAATATGACAACGTGCCACAAAGTTCCAACTCATAATGAATACGTTTCGTAACAAACATTTTTTAAGACCGGCAAATGACAGCAAAGCCTGTCGAAACCAGTTGGCGAAAATAAATATTCAAGCGAATTTGGCTGTAGAAATTTTTTTACAATGTTATTTGTGGAAATCTGTAACTCATTATTTTCACAAAATGTCATGCGTTTTCTTCTTTAGTCGCTTTTCTTTCACTTTCTATCACGAGTTTCGATTGATCGCTTTCATTTTCTTCGTGTCCGTATGTTAATAGCACATTATTTTGTGTCGTTTATAAATGTTTTGTCGTCCTGTGAAATACATAAATTATAAACTATGAGGCAAAGCTCCAATTTTCGCATTCCAAGAGCATACAAGCCATTTCTGGCACTCTGAACACAAAAAATTATGACGCGAAATTTTTCTTCATATTCTTGTATTCAGGGTGGCAGAAATTAATTTGATATTCCCGCGACCAAAAGTAGTTGATACCAATTTACTGTTATCAGTTGCGATTATTCGTTAACTAACCCGACTGGTACATATAACAGAAATATCGAGTTTTAGTGCACAGTTTACTGCAAAAAATAGTAAAATAACATACTGGCTACTGAGGATGAAAATATGCCACCGAAATGTGCCGTGTTCAACTAATAATAAAAAATGAACAAATGATTATATAAAAAAATAAAATGCTTTGTAAGCTTTGAACTACGTTAACCCTAATGATCAAATAAGATTTCATCGAGTTCCGAAGTTAAAGTAAGGATATAGGTAATATCCTCACTGTAAATGATAATCTGTCTGTGACAAACGGCAGCAGATTCGATATCTGTGCTAAGTATGTTTACTGTTAGAGTATCGTCCACAATGGTAATATCACATTTTAATTAATTTTCTATTCTTTTAAGCTAAACGTAAATACAGCAACGGTACAAGAAGCAACGTGCCGAAACTGTGATTTACATAGTTTACGTCTCTCTACACTGGAAAATTTTAGCGCTTATTGCTCAACATCCACAGCACTATTGACTGACTGTACTGTCACTATGTTACAATTTTACTACCAGAACAGGAAACATGTCTTGTAACCGGATCGTTCAGAAAGCCTAAGAACATTTAGTTAAAGAATATTACGCAGTAACTTACTAGATGCTACATTACTGAATCAGTCTCACCAGTTTTCTTTAGTTTCAAACTTGTAATCCTCTCGTTTCACTTTGATAGCCAACTGATATGTACAGTCAGTTTGTATTCCCTTCTGTTTGAATTTAACTTTTGGCGGGCAGAATTCCAAATCCGAAACACGTTCTTGAGTAGGAAATGGTTTTATCCATTCCAGAAATTGTAAGGATTTCTCTTTACACCGTATAGCTACAATTAGTACTGATATCTTATGAACTCTAGGTGGTGCTATGAGAACGTATCTCCCCTTCAGCGAGAGTTTGTCAATGATTTATTCCAGTGGATAGAGTTGAGTGTATTCAGTCATTAATTGGATGCAGCCAGAGCTGCTTTGTTAAAGTGTGCAAGTTTCCAGAGTCAGGTATAGCAAAGTAGTATATGTAATCTATGAGGCAAGCTCTTTCCTTTCAGATTTCCATTCGTAAATAACGCTACACTGACCTATCATGTCAATGTGACCACCTGATAAAAGCCTGAATAACCAGCTTTAGCAGCGCGGAACCCTGCGAGAAGTACAACAAGAGGCTTAATGAGGTTCAGGAAGGTACCGACTGGGATGAGGAGCAGTGGCGACTCTGGTACCTTGATAAGCTATGCTAGATTGACTTCCCATGACACGTACAGCCTGATCGAGCTATTGCCACAGATTATCGAGTGAGCCTGTTGGGCAGGAGAGTACGATAAATTCATGCTTGTGCTCTTCGAACCATGCACTTAGCCTGCGAGCTGTGTGAGACATTGCTCTGTCGCGTTGGTAGGTGGCATGGTGCCGAGGAAAAACAAACTGATTGGTGGGGTGGACATGGTATCCACGGATAGGTGCATACTTTTGTTGGCCCATTGTGCCTTACAGAATGATGAGGGAATACCACGAAAACATCTTCTGGCCTGGATCCTTCCGACGACTGTTGCACACTATTTGCTTTCAGGCGTTTCACGCCCTGCAAGCCAATGGTCATCTGTCCGATGGAGGATCAAACGTGATTCATCTGAAATGGCCGCCTGTCTCTACTCAGTTAGCGTCTAGCAGTGGTACTGGCGTCCGACTTACAGCTTTCGATACCGATGAACAATGATCAGCATGGGTGATAAAATCAGGTGCCTGTTGTGTAGGCATGTACACGACAACGTTTACTGAAGAGTCATTGAAGAGAATTGTAGGCAGCTCTTTGGTTCGTCTGGGCGCTCAGTTACTCAACAGCTGCACGCGTATCTGCCCACACATATCTTCGCATCTGTCGTGCACCTCTGTAATCTAAAACCCTGGTGCCTCATAGTTGCCATGACGCCAGTTTTAGATATCGCCGGTTTGCCATTCAATGCATACATTAACGACGGCTTCACGTGAGCAGTTTACAAACTTAGCCGTTTCGGAAATGCTTCCAACCATTGCCAAAAGTCATTGGTGATGCCATTCTGGACGTCAGATAAATCGCTCCGTTTCCACATTAGGACAATGATTGCATTGTTTCCGCGTGCTGTGTAACACGCTATAGCGTGTTGTCCTCTCACACACAATGTAACATGCCAGGAGTGTCCTGAAAACGAAAGAATGAAATCAGTGCACATGTCTTCTTCCGATTTACCGTCAATGCGATGTTGGCTTTTCACGTCAAGACAATCCAAACTCCGATGGGTGTTTAGCGGGCAATTGAGGTGTGCATTTTGAAGGTTACTAGAAGGGATATGTGTTCTGAGAGTCTTTCGCAGAGGCGTACATCAATAAAATCTTCTCGGTTTACAAGGCGCGTCGTTACGAATAAAGCACTCGAGCTTTCGACAGCTGTCTCCGCTGGGGCGGTCAGTGATTTCAACTCCTGGTGGTGATGACGGAGACAGCTGTCGAAAGCTTGAGTGTTTCATTCGTGACGACTCGCCTTGTATACCGAGAAGATTTTATTCACGCTAGAAGAGATAGGAAGAAACAAACAGGTCAGTCTGGATTGGAAGATGCAATTACGACTAAGAAAAATGATGTGGGTGTGACTGGGACCTGTTGGTACGAAAATGCATATTATCTGATCAACTGTATGCGGACAGCTATTAGTGGACATTAATAATGGGTGTGTCCACCCTTCGCACTTATGACGGACGAATATGCTGGGGCCAATTCATTCAAATGTCTGAATGTCTGTAGAGTATTGGCAGCCCTTCTTCCACAAGAGCCGAAACCAGAGGAAGTGATGATTTTGAAAGCTAGGTTCTGGAGCAAAGTCGATGTTCTAACTCATCCCAAGAGTGTTTCATTGTTAATTTAGGGACTCACAGTCGAGTATATTTCAGAAATTTCACGATCCACTAATAACTGCCTCACAGATGCAGCTTTATTTAAAGAGTGCATCATACTGATTCAAACAATCAATCTTTCCGAACTGTTCCTCTATTCTATGCAGTACACACTGCTGTGGTGTGCTCACATCCTTCCGCTTTTAGCACCTTCTTAAGCGCAATAACGGAATCATACCCTAAATACGAAAAACATCCCCAAACTATACACTCTTCCCCCTTACCCGCCGCGCTGGGTTGCTGCACGGTCAGGGAGGCCTTGCCACGGTTCGAGCAGCTCCCCCTGTCGTAGGTTCAAGTTCTCCCTCGGGCATGGGGGTGTGCGTGTCGTACTTAGCGTAACTTAGTTTAAGTTAGATTTAATAGTGTGTAATCCTAGGGACTGATGACATCAATTTTAACACAGAGGAACTTACCACAAATTTCCAATTTTTCCTCCTTACCCCACTGTCGACACTACACATGATGGCTGGTAACGTTCTCCAGATGTTCGTCAAATCCAGACCCTTCCATCGGATGGCCACGGGGTACAGCGTGATTCATGATTAGAAATCACTCAATTGCAGTCATCCACCGTCCAGTGGCTTCGCTTTTTGCACCACCTACTTTGTCGCTTGGCATTGGCTACAGAAAAGTGTTGTTTACGAACGGCTCTTCGATCACTGTACTCCATTACTTTGAAGTCTTTATGCACAGTCATTTAGCTTGGTGAACCGTTGACAGTTCTTTGGAATTCACGATCGATTTCATTCGACTTTTGAGAACCACTCTCCGCAAAGCCCGACTGTTCCTTTCCATCACTACATGAGTTCTGTTTAATAACGTTTAAACTGTGACTGTTACATCGGGTTTGCACTTTCCGATCACATCACCAATAATCGAATTTGGTAGCCTTAGAAAGGTTGACATTTCCGTAATGGATTTGTTATTAAAAAATGTGTGTGAATGCCTAAGGGACCAAACTGAAGAGATTATAGGTCCCTAGATTTACACACTACTTAAACTAACATATGCTAAGAACAATACAAACCCATGCCCGAGGGAGGATTCGAACCAACGGCGGCAGGGGCCTCGCAATCCGTGACATGGCGCCTCAAACCGAGCGGCCACTCCGCGCGGTGATTTGTTATTCAGATGACATTCAATGACTAGTGCACTTCTGTAGTCACTGACTGCTCCTGATCGACCCACTCTACTGGAGCCGCTTCCCTATTTACGACACAGCACTCTCTTAGTCCTTTTATACTGGCGGGTCTGCCTTTTGTGGCATCTAGCGCGGCGTATCCCACATTACACAGCGTTGTCCGGTGCTTACCATCAGATAGGGTATGCTACATGCATAACGGAAATTCTCTGCTTGATTCGAGTGTTTTTGCTAGAGAGAGCAGATAAACAGTTACTAACATTTCACTTAGTCTGTGAATTGGCATCACTTTGTCCCAGTAAGATGGATGTAGAGGAATTATGGGCAAAGTTTAAGCAGAGTATAGACCACTAGATAAAGGATTTAAAAGACGAACCATGGTTTAATAACGATATTCGGCGGACGCTGAGGAAGCAGGGGCAGTTGCACTCTCGGTTCAAAAGGGAACACATAAATGACGACAAGCGAAGGTTAATAGAGATTCGTTCGTCTGTGAAAAAATCTATGCGCGAAGGGCACAACAACCTCCACAGTCACATCTTAGCTAAAGATCCGGCAGAGAACCAGAGGAAATTCTGGTCCTACGTAAAACTATTAAGCGGGTCTAGGGTTTCCATTGAGTCAATTGTTGCCCCGTCTGATGTGGCAGTTGAAGATAGCAAAACGAAAGCCGAAGTTTGAAATTTAATGTTCACGAAATCGTTCAAACAGGAGAATCTTTCAAACATACCATCATTTGACCATCGGGCAAACTCCTGTATGGCATACCTGGCATACGTAAACAACAGAAAGATTTGAAAGAAAATAAATTACCAATTCGATGTTACAAAGGGTATTCTACGGTGGTGGCTCCGTACCTAGCTCACATTTATCGTGAATTTCTTTCAGAGCACCAAGTCCCGAGCGGCCGGAAAAAATTGCAAGTGACTCCAGTACATAAGAAAGCTAAAAGAACGGACCCGCAAAATTACAGTGCAATATCCCTATTTTCTGTCTGCTGCAGAATCCTTGAACATGTTGTCAGTTCGAATATAATAAACTTTCTTGAGACTGAGAAGCTTATGTCCACGAATCAGCATGGTTTGAGAAAGACTCGCTCTTGCGAAACTTATCTGGCCCTTTTTTGACATGATACACAGCGAACTATGGATGAAGGGCAACAGGTATATTCCATATTTCTAGTTTTGCAGAAAGCATTTGACAGGGTGCCCCATTGCAGACTGTTAATGAAGGTACGAGCACATTGAATAAGTTCACAAATGTGTGAGAGCCTCCAGGAATTAGAACCCAGTGTGTTGTCCTCGACAGCGACTGTTCATCAGAGACAAGGGTATAGTCGGGAGTGACCGAGGGAAGTGTGATAGGATCGCTGTTGTTCTCTAAATGCATAAATGATGATGTGGTGGTCGTCGTGGTGGTAGTGATGATAATGATGATTACTTTGGTAATGAAGTAACACACGTTTTGTTAATCCAGGAGCGTCGAAATTTGAAACGAACATTGACTTCACACATCGATCATTCCACATATTTCATTTGAATTATCGTCTTTGTCATTCTCATACAGGTGACTGGTTACGAATATCTGTGAAGTTCGACTCCTTAACCATATTTCACCATCATATGCACAGCTGTCCTGGCTACATGCAGAAAAGCGCAGATTTCCTCACTCACTGTCTCCTCTACTGTCTTATCAACGAACGAATTATCTCATATCTCTCCTCGAACTTAACGATCTTGTCTGAACAATATGGCAGGAACATCCGTTGCCATCACAGCAAAATCCATTCTGTCCCACATCACCCTTCAGCCACTTTCTGGAAGTACTTCTCAGCAGCAGGAACACAACTCTGGAATAAACTCCTGTACTATATCAGAGAACTGAATAACATTGCCAGCTTTAGAAGATAGGTAATAAGGATTAGCACTGTCCCTGTACCCACTCGTTCTCTTGTACATCCTTCTTTCAAACTAGATCTTCATCATTTCCCAGTATGCATAGTTGATGCAGTCTCCTTAAACTGGCATTTTCCATAAATCGCTATATCAGTAAACATCTGTTTTGTACAGCTATAAATTTCTTTACAGCTGTCACCATTATTATCATTTTATTGTTGTCAGAATTGCAGTATCATGATTATTAGTATGCGTGTTATCACTATTATTGGCAACAGCTCCAGTAGTATAAGTACTGAAAGCATTAACTTTATTAGTTCTTAGTCAGTATTATTTACTCACATTCCTAGTAAATGAACTAAATTCATTTTAATATTATTTTTCATCTGAAATTGTTATTTGTTACGTAACTATCGTGTAAAAAATGTACTGTATGTTTGGAACCCTGGTCCGATTTAAACGAAGGCCTGGTGGCCCTAGTAAATCAGGTTAAATAAAAACATTTTACAAAGTGTTCAAGGAAAGTAATACATATTCCTACTGAAGGCAATGTTGATCATAGGTAGAGTCAAATTTCTGTAATTATATGCCCGTAGAACCAATAGCTGTTGAGATATGGGCCGTTTTGCTTGTGACGAGTAATGTGTAATATTTCCAGATGAGGCAAGCTTCACAACAGATAACATAGTAACTCACCGCAATGTGCACGTCTGGGCAGACGCAAATACTCGAGCAGTCATGGACGTGAGGCGTCAGGACCGCTTCAGTATCAATGCATGTGTAAGAATTGTCAGTGACGGACTCATAGAGACATAAACATTACCAGATAGGATGACAGGTGCTGCGTATCGCGATTTCTGCACAGTTGATTACCTATGCAGTTCGATAAAACTACCATTTCAAAAAGACATCGACGTGCAACTCTTTTCCTACGAATCGGTCTACAGCATCTCCCCGTTACGATCCTTGGGCGATGGACTGATCGAGGAGGTCCATTACCATGGCCTTCACTTTCGCCGGACCTGAAGCTTCTGGATTCATAGCTGTGGGGAGGTTTAAAAGTATCGGCGTATGCCTAACCCTACGACAACGCGTACACGTTACGGGAGGGTGTGACCAACTGTTGCATGAGACGAAATCAAAATGGAGCCAGGTGTCTTGACACAGGAATAGTGCTTGATTCACTGCGTAGAAGGGCTGAAGTCTGTCACTCGGTGCGTGGCAACAATATGTAGTATTACCTATAGTGTATACTTGTACGTAACAGACGGATGGGAATCAGAACACGATAATCCCAAATATCAACAGTGTTGGTTTCGGACAAATGAACATAGAAACTTTTCTTCTGGTTTTGAGCTATACTGTCTCCTTCAGGAATACTAGATACTAATCTTTAGCGTACTGTATTCTATGCTATTTCTTTGTTCTAAGAACAGATTTCGGTCTATTTTCGGACATTCTTCAACTTATTTGTGACACTGGATACAGACAACACGAAGATGGTTTGAGTATAGAACGAAATAGATTTTTAGAACAAATAAATAACAGAGCCGCCAGTTGCACAGGGTGACGCACGTAAGACACGTCAGCCCAAATATATCCAGAACAAATATGTCGAGATGCGGTTTTCACCGAGTTATGGTAGACAAAATTTCTGTGGAAACTGAAAGAAGCTCCTAAGAGAATGTCAACGACATAACATGTGTGGGACCTGACCAAATAGTATCAAGGTGAGAGCGCTGCAGACCACTGAGCCGGCCGCGGTGGTCTCGCGGTTCTAGGCGCGCAGTCCGGAACCGTGCGACTGCTACGGTCGCAGATTCGAATCCTGCCTCGGGCATGGATGTGTGTGATGTCCTTAGGTTAGGTAGGTTTAAGTAGTTCTAAGTTCTAAAGGACTAATGACCACAGCAGTTGAGTCCCATAGTGCTCAGAGCCATTTTTTTGCAGACCGCTGACTCGCTGTAAGGAGACGTTCCACAAACGTAAACCGTAGTACACAAAATGCGAGCAAGCACGTAACTCTGGCCCGGTTCGATTGTTTATTATCACGGCTGTCACACCAAGTGCTCAAAATGTCGCTCCTGAGCATAGCTACACACTATAAAAGTATTCTGGAGGAACAATACTGCACGTCAATTTTCATCTTGATATAACAGCAGCGCAGGCCTGTGTTACACGGCATATCATGTCATCGGAGTCGTCTGTGTTTCCTAATAGTCCTATTGTTTTTATTTTCGCCGCAGATGAAACTTCAGAAGAGTTATGTTTGGTGAGTGTGCAGACCATTTTCCGTTTCCTCATCGGCTCCTCCATTGTTCTCCAAATGTTTTGTTAAGAAGGTGTATCATTCATTACATGTGAGGAATGGGAGGGACATCCGTCATGTTGGTAACTGCCAATAGCAGTTTATCTTAGAAACTCGAGATACATGAATGTAATTGCGTTCCCATCAATAAAACGGAGGCCAGGGATGCAGGTCTCGAGAAACACGCACCAAACGTTCATAGACGAAGAGCGTTGTTTTCGCCCACTTCTTTGAGTCAGCGTGGGTTTTCATATGACAGTTAGTGCATTTGCACAGATTGACTTACCCATGATTTGTGAACGATGCTTGTACCTTAAACAATATTTCGCAGAGATATGCCGAATCACTTTCCACTTTTCGCAGATTACAGTTCAGAAGTGTAAGCAGTTTTTGAAGTCATTGTCATGAAACTGTTCATGCACCGTAACGTGAAGAGAATAAAATACCATGAAAAGGTATCTTCGCGGAGACACAGCCGTTTGGGTGACCTCTTTCGTACTTTCAAGATTCCTCTTAGTGACATTTTCACTGTGTGTTACTGGTGTTAAAATGTTAGTTTCATTTCGTTCATCAGATGGTCTTCTTTTCCCTCAGCGTATTTTATTCTTTACACTTCCAGTTTCTAGAACTTTTTATAATGTTTGCTTTGGTGTCACCGCCAGACACCACACTTGACTGGTGGTAGCCTTTAAATCGGCTGCGGTTAGTATACGTCGGACCCGCGTGTCGCCACTATCAGTGATTGCAGACCGAGCGCCGCCACACGACAGGTCTAGTCTAGAGAGACTCCCTAGCACTCGCCCCAGTTGTACAGCCGACTTTGATAGCGATGGTTCACTGTCTACGTACGCTCTCATTTGCAGAGACGACAGTTTAGCATAGCCTTCAGCAACGCCATTTGCTACGACCTAGCAAGGCGCCATATTCAGTTACTATAATTACTATCTTCAAGAATGTATTCTGAACAGATAATATTTGAATCATGTAACGTCAATAGCGACGTCCATTAGTAATGGATTAAGGTTAAATATCAAACTAATTACGTCCGCTTTGTGAATTCTCATTCCTTGTCATGTTCCAGACCTTACGTCAGTGTAGTTCTTCCCTCGTCACGCCAGCCTGCGTTTCGGCCTCCACTCGTAACACGGTGTTGGCTCCTCTGCTAACACAAAATTTGAAGAGTCAGATTCTGAGTGCTCATCACGACCTGGATACTCGTCATCGTACGCCCGCACCGCTGCTCTAATGCTTTGACGACATTCGCCGTAACGATGCTCACTTCTTTGACTGTCGCATACACTGTGCGTGTCTCAACAGCTATATGAGCAAGTTATCATATTGATACAACTGCAGAACGCGGACTGATGGGATACAAGCGCACAGGTAACACAAGAGCCATACCTGAGTTATGTGTTTGGTTACATTTGGTACAATAAGGAAGAGGTTTCTGAAAGCTCTTCTCCTCACTGTGGGACAGTGGTTTGCCGCGCTGCTACCTTAATACCATATGGTCAGTTCCCATATATGTCATGTCGTTGATATTCTCTTAGAAACTTCTGCTGGTGCCTCAGAAACGAGTATATTATGATTAAAAACAATAGGCTCAAAACTCGGCGATTATAAACGATATGAGTTACTTGTAATTTTCACCTAATTCTTCATAATATCCACTATAACTTAACGAAAACCGCACCTCGATGTATTCATTCGTTCTGGATATCTCTTCGGTAACTTGTCTTCCGCTTCACTCCGTATAACGCTGTTCCAAAACATCGTGAAAGCTTATCAGCACCGGATACTCCAAGTATTACATCTGAAAACATTCGAATTACTAGGCGTTTGCCACCTCTTATTGTTCCAGTGCTTTTGGAGTTAGATGTACATTATCCCAAGCCGTATTTCCGGCAAGAGGGTACGATCTGTGACATACGCGTTAGTGTAGAATGCTCTACTACAGAACTTTGGTAACTGAGAATAAAATTTCACAATAATGTTGGGAGTAGAAATATATAAAAATAACCCGTTTCCTTAATCAATGCATTGATGGTTACTGCAATTACTCTGTCAGATATTCCCTCTGTCATCCCTATAATGGTCTAATATTCTCACTGCTTGGGTGCCGTAAAAGAAAAGAACCATTATGAGGAGGTTTAAAAGTGCTTATTCTCCAAAGAATATGAATGCAGAGACTTGGAAGTGTACAGACTTCCTTAAGATTCGGTAACGCTCGAATGTCTCTTAAGAATCAAATCGTTATTCAGCAAACGATGTTGCTGGTACCGTAGAAATTCTTTTTATGTAACTGTAAAATGTTGTCTGAAAGCGGGAAAAATTGAATTTACATTCCATGAATTTTAATGTGTCACGGAGAAGCAGCTGTCAGGAGCAGTGTTCTGTTGTTCTCTGTTTTTCTACTGACATTCTGAATGGAAGATGTATCAAGTCTTTGCATACTAAATTTAACGGTAAATGACAGCAATAAAAATACACGAAATTTACATATAAATGAATCAAAGTACAATCATTTCAGCTCTAGGATATGACAATGAACTTAAGGGACCCCTAAAAATATTACATCAATAAACACTATACTTTATTAATAACTCATCTTCGGATCAGATGACACTGCATTTGTCCACAGGGGATTTTACATAATTTCATCGAAATGAACCCAGCCAAACCTGTTTCCATTACGTGAGGTAGTCAGAAATACAAATCATCAGTAAATCTCTCATGTATTTGCATGATCTCTTGCAATAACAGCAGTCACTAAATGACCTACTAAATGAAATCACGAGTTGTATATCGTTGATTTCGTATGATATTTTACTTGAACTTAAAATTCTGAGATTTCACAGACAGCTAGTCTGGGTTTACTGGGATTATTCTTCAAAAATAATTTTCCTAAAATCCAAATATGGAAGTTACTCTTGCCGTTATTGTTATAGCCGCCAGAGGGCGCTATTTAACACCCCCACATGATTAAGCAAACTGTCGCTGCTTCAGAATTAAACATATTTCGTACAGTGTCAGAATGAACGTAATTAAACTACGAAAACAAGAATTATAACAAATATTAGTCTCAGCTATCTCCTGAACCGTTTAAGTTATCATAATTTGTTTTTACCCAATGGCACTGTGGAAAGGTTCGCACTGAAAGACGAATAGCCTATTTTGACAATTGTTGCTGTTGCTGTTGTTGTTGTTGTTGTTGTCTTCAGTCCTGAGACTGGTTTGATGCAGTGCTAGATGCTACTCTATCCTGTGTAAGGTTCTTCATCTCCCAGTACTTACTGCAATCTACATCCTTCTGAATCTGCTTAGTGTATTCATCTCTTGGTCTCCCTCTACGATTTTTACCCTCCACGCTGCCCTCCAATGCTAAATTTATGATCCCTTTATGCCTAAGAACATGTCCTGCCAACCGGTCCCTTCTTCTTGATTTTGACAATATATGAATTAAATAAATATTTACTGCGGTTGATATCAGTCAGGCAACAACAGCCGGCCAAGACAGAAGGAGCAACAGGGGGGTAACCGATTCTGTAACTTTACGAGTTCCCAACCAGAAGCGAATTGTATAATTTTCATCTGTTTGCTTTGATAGTTTACTTTCTTGAGATTCTGCGTACAAATTTAATATCTAATACACACAGTTCTCGCGTGTTCGTTTGCGTCGGAAAGTAAACCGATTTTGTGACGTGTTACAAGTTCCAAATCAGGGCTGAATTACTTAGTCTCGCCTGAGTGCTTTGGTAGTTCGATTTCTGAATCTCTGTGTATTAATCTATTTATTAGACACAGTTCTTACGTTTTCGTCAGAGTCTTCAGTAGGGCTCCACAGCACGTGTCGATAGACAGTTTGTATTAGTAGTGCAGCTTTGCACCGTCTCTAGTATGGATAGGGACTGTGACTGTTGCGTGTAGATGCGAGCCCAGTTGTGACACTTCGCTCTCAGCTACAGGCTGTGATGACTTCGGCTACACAGCTTGAAGCTGCAGTGGATGGGCATCATTGTTGTCGACCGGCCGAGGGGATCCATTGGACATCCAGCGCTTCCGAGTCTCTCTGATCGGGGGCGTGGCAAGCGGCGAAAGTCTTTCGAGGGGACCGCACGTAAGGCCTATCCAGTTGGTCTGACAAACAGGTTCCAGGTGCTGTCTGTGGATGTCCTGTTGCAGAGGAAACCTCTCAGCCTACAAGATCCGGACAACCACAGAAGTTGGGGTGATTTGTATTTCGGAGCTCCTAATGTTAGGCGCGTTATGGGGCCCCATTAGGGACACGGCTGCAAAGAAGGGGTAGAAAGCTAATGTGCACTTGATGTGCATGCCGAGTGAAATCATTCCACACGTGGAACGGGTCCTTCCAGATGCCATGGAGAGCACAGAGTGCAGTCAAGTGGAGGTGGTGGCTCACGTCGGTGCCAGTGATGTGAATCTCTTTGCATCGGAAGAGATTTTCTCTGATTTCGAGTGGCTAACATAAGTGGTAAAAGCTGTCAGTCTCGTTTGCGAGATGAAAGCATAGCTCACCATTTGCAGCATAGTCGACACGACAGATTGCGGACCTCTAGTCAGAGCCGAGTGGAGGGTCTGAATCAGAGTCTCAGACGGTTCTGCGACCATGAAGGCTGCCATTGGGTAGTTGGGTTTTGGGTTCCACTGAATAGCTCAGGAGTCCCCTATACTCATGAGGCGGTTACTCGTGTAGCAGGTACTGTGAGGCGTGGACATGGTGGTTTTATAGATTAAAGGGTCTCGAGAGAGCACAAAAAGGGATTCAGTCGTAAAGGGTACAGGCCATGCACAGGAAGAACGTTGATGCAAGAACCAACGGTATAACAGTATCAAATTGTCGTAGCTGTGTTGGGAAAGTACCACAGCTCCAAGCGCTAATAGAAAGTATTGATGCTCAAATCGTTATAGGCACTGAAAGCTGGCTAAAGCCGGAGATACGTTCTGTCGAAATTTTTGTGAAGAACCTAACGGTGTTTCGAAAGGATAGGCTAAACGTAGTTGCCGGTGTCGTATTTGTTGCTCAAAAATGGTTCAAATGGCTCTGAGCACTATGGGACTCAACTGCTGTGGTCATTAGTCCCCTAGAACTTAGAACTACTTAAACCTACCTAACCTAAGGACATCACACACATCCATGCCCGAGGCAGGATTCGAACCTGCGACCGTAGCAGTCGCACGGCTCCGGACTGCGCGCCTAGAACCGCGAGACCACCGCGGCCGGCGTATTTGTTGCTATTAGAAGTAGTTTATCTTGTCGCGAAATTGAAGTAGATTGTTCCTGTGAGTTAGTATGAGCAGAAGTCATTCTTGGCAACCGGAATAAAGTAACAATTGTATCCTTTTACCGACCTCCCAATTCAGATGATATAATTGCCGAAAGGTTCGAAGAAAACTTGAGTTTCACTTCAAAAATGTACCCGACTCACACAATTATAGTTGGTGGTGACTTTAATTTACCCTTGATATGTAGGCGAAAATACATATTAAAATCCGGAGGTACGCATAGAACATCACCAGACATTGTGCTAAATGCATTCTCTGAAAATTATTTCGAACAGTTAGTTCATGAGCAGAGGCCTATGGTAAACGGCTGTGAATACACACTTGACCTCTTAGCAACAAATAATCATGAACTAATAACTAGCATTGAAACGGATACAGGGATTAGTAAACACAGGGTTGTCGTAGCGAGACTGAATATTGTAACCTCTAAATCCTTCAAAAATAAACGAAAAGTATACCTATTCAAAAAAGCAGATAAAAATTCCCTTGACGCCTCCGTAAGAGATTATCTCCACTCATTCGAAATTAACAATGTAAGTGTAGACCAGATGTGGCTTGAATTATCGGTAGTAATTGACAGATTTATAACAGATATATTAACAAACGACGGAGCTGACCCTCCTTGGTACACAAGACGGATCACAACAGTGTTGCAGAAACATGGAAAAAAAACATGCCAAATTTAAACGGACGTAATATCTCAAAGTCTGGCGATCTTTTACAGAAGCTCGGAATTTAGCGCGGGCTTCAATGCGAAATGGTTATAATAGTTTCCACAACGAAACTTTTTCGCGAAACCTGGCCGAAAATATAAAGATATTCTGGTCGTATGCTAGCGGCAAGACACATCCAATGCCTTCTCTGCGCGATAGCAATATAAATACTATGAAGAACAGTGCTGGCAAAGCAGAGTTACTAAACATAGCGTTCCGAAATTCCTTCAGCAAAGAAGACGACGTAAATATTCCACAATTTGAATCAAGAAGAGCTACAAGCACCAGTAACGTACAAATAAATATCCTTGCAATAGTGAAGCAACTTAAATCACTTAACAAAAGCAAGCCTTCCGGTCCAGAGTACATACCAGTTAGGGTCCTTGCTGATACAATATCTCCGTTATTAAGAATCATATACAACCGTCGCTCGACGAGAGATTCGTACCCAAAGACTGTTAAGTTGCACAGGTCACGCCAATATTCAAGATAGGTACTATGAGTAATCCACTAAATTACAGGCCCATATCATTACCGTTGAGATGCAGCAGGATTCTGGAGCATATATTGTATTCGAAAATTATGCATTACATCGAAGAGAACGGTCTATTGTCACGTTATGAAACACAACACACGAAATGTTGAGTGCTACTGACAAGGGATTTCTAACTGATTCCGTATGTCTAGATTTCCAGAAGGCTTTTGGCACTGTTGCACACTAGCGCCTTGTAGTGAAACTGCGTGCTTATGGAATATCGTCTCAGTTATGTGACTGGATTCACGATTTCCTGTCAGACAGGTCACAGTTCGTAGTAACTGACGGAAAGTCATCGAGTAAAAGAGAAGTGACTTCTGGCGTTCCCCAAGGTAGTGTTATAGGCCCATTGCTGTTCCTTACCTATATAAAAGTTTTAAGAGACAATGTGAGCAGCCGTCTTAGGTTGTTTGCAGATGACACTGTCGTTTATCGACTAGCAAAGTCATCAGAAGTTCAAAACAAATTGCAAAACGATTTAGAAAAGATATCTGAATGGTGTAAAAATTGACAATTGACTCTAAATAAGTGTGAGATCATCCACATGACTGCTAAAAAGAACCCCTTAAATTTCGATTACACAATAAAACAATCAAATCAAAAGGCCGTAAATTCAACTAAATACCTAGGAATTACAATTACGAACAACTTAAACTGGAGGGAGCACACAGAAAATCTTGTGTGGAAGGCTAACCAAAGACTGTGTTTTTATGGCAGGTGACTCAGAAAATGTGACAGACCTACGAAAGAGACTGCCTACAGTACGCTTGTCCGTCCTCTTTTAGAATACTGCTGCGTAATGTGGGATCCTTACCAGATAGAACTTAGGGAATACATCGAGAAGTTCAAAGATGGGCAACACTTTTTGCATTATCGTTAAATAAGGGAGAGAGTGCTACTGAAACGATACGCGACTTAGGGTGGACTTCATTAGAGGACAGGCGTTTTTCGTTGCGGCGGAATCTTCTCACGAAATTGCAATCACCGACTTTCTCCTTCCAATACGAAAATATTTGGTTGACGCCGACCTACATAGGGAGAAACGATCAACATAATAAAGAAAGAGAAACCAGAGCTAGCACGGACTGATACAGGTGTTCCTTTTCTCCGCGCACTGTACGAAATTGGAATAATAGAGAATTATTGTGAAAGTGGTTCAATGAACCCTCTGTCAGGCACTTAACTGTGATTTGCAGAGTATCCATGTAGATGCAGATGTTATGCATATGTGCTTGTTTCCGCAGTGAGTCTTTAGGACAATGAACTTTTGATTTAAGCCGCAATTAACTGTGAGAAACTGTGCTGCTTGACGTCGAGTTTTGAGCTTTTGAACGAACTGCACGAATCACTTGTCTCCCGTAGAGCAGGGAGCACATGCTAGCGGAGCAGGTCTCAGTAACACGTGACGTTCAACCTGATTGTCCTTGAGGTTCGAGTTCCACAAAGGAAAATGGAGCAATCATCAACTGTGTCCTGAAGTCACACCACAGAGGGACGCGTTCACTATGCAGAGGAACTCCATTAAAGTTAACTGGTATTGAGGATCCCCAAAGGCGGGAGTTGAGTCTTCACTGTCCCAGTGGCCGTAACGTGTGCTTCACCACTCTTCAAAATGTTGCAAGGCCCCATGTCATCAACTACAACCCATGCAAAAAACGTAAGAGCCACTTCTACTCGAATTTTAGTGTCTTGTGGCAAAAGTTTCTACTAATACCATTTCACAACTGTTGGCAGTCTTTTCGAACGGTTGACCATGGAATATTCAACTGTCGTGGCACAGCTTGAGCCGCGCCTCAATCTCGCTCATTGCGTATAGCATTTTCAGGAACAGTACCGTCTAAGGTGAAATTGGCCGTCGGGCTCTCCAAGGGGCTAGCCTGATAATTAGGCGTAACTACTAACATCACCAGATTTGAACCCTGTCACGTGGAAATTAACGTTTTTCTTTCACGGAATGATTCGGTGTTTCTCCTCTGCATGTCTTTACAAATGTACGAACTTAAATTGCGTTACGATCAATCGTTCTTCAAGGGTGCTCTGTCAAGTAGCGAAAGTATAATTATAAGAACTATGTATTTCTGATATTTGCGTACGACATGCCAGCATAGTTTATTTAGAAGAGGAAACAACGAATACCGAGGAGCATTGGAGACTGCAGTACAATGTCTGCACTAACATTTATTACACATTACCTGTTTTTAAATCAGTTGTTTGAAATTACTCTTACTTTACTTTTGATACATCCAGGAGCTACAACTCAATGCGAGTGAAACGATTAAGCCCTGTAAGACTGAAACGATACCACAGACCAATCACAGCCTCTGCAAAACTGGTCGGCTTTCTGATGGTGCTACATTGTCGGACTTTTTGGAAAAACATCTATGTAAATTGTTTTGAAAACATCTCATGAAACTTCTAGAGACTTCGACATACAAAGTTATAAGGAGGTCTCCACTTCATTGTAACTTACTTTCATCTGTGTCTTTCAATAGCGATCCTGGAATGGAGCCACTATTCAAGGAAACACGGTATCCTCTTGGGAAAAGATGAAGAGCAAGCTGATCTATTCGATCTATACACTCCGGATACCTACGTTTTGACAACTACTCACTGCTGGTTGCTTCTTAGGCCTCAGTACCTGCAAGGAGGTCAATGGATGGTGACGTGATGTATTGTAATTTATACGCTCCAGATGCATATGCAAATATTGATGAAGCTCATTCACTGACAACTGTATAATCACAACGCCCGGCCGAGCGTAAATAGGTCAAACAGTTTGACCCACTAATTGTAAAGCAGCGGCCAGCCTCTCGTGCCCTACTTTAACTTGAAGAGGAAAATATGACTACTAGTAACGACAGTACCTGCTAGCTGGGAGAGTTCAGCAACGACATATCTTCTTAGACTTATTACGTGTTCATATCTACGAAACGTTTATTTGTAGCAAGTCAGCGAGCCCTCATAAACACAACCGTGTATATTTCGAAATACGAAACTCCCCTGGATACACTTAATTTTTTAATGTCGACGTTTCTGTCCGCATGTGATGACGCACGGCTTCTCCTGATATCTGAGATTCTTTCACTGTTACGCTAGCGATGAATGACTATATAAAAATCTTTTCACCCAAAAACGTTTGTTTG
The DNA here is from genome assembly GCF_023897955.1 of Schistocerca gregaria. NCBI lineage: Eukaryota > Metazoa > Arthropoda > Insecta > Orthoptera > Acrididae > Schistocerca > Schistocerca gregaria. The sequence goes on from NC_064921.1 coordinate 529,633,994, forward strand.
CTCGTCGATCGAACTACTTTCTTGTGTGACATAATACCGTCAGGTTTACATCTCTAATAATTACGATTCAAATAATGAGCAAATAGTGGTTAAGCCCCCAACGGATAGACCATTTCCGTAATTGCTGATCGCGGAGTATCTGTTTTGCCTCGGACATCATCGTAACAGTACAGGCGCATGTGCGATATTGTTACGAACATTAGCTTTTTGTAAAATTATAAGGTTTAGCGTGGAAACGCGTTTATCTAGGACATTCATTAGGATGTCATTTTGTAGATTTTTCGGAACACTACTGGGAACCCAAAGTGAGACAGTAAATATAATCTCCTGAATATAACTGAAAATTAGTATTAAAGTGAAAATTACAAAATAATGAAAGACGTCCTCTCATATGACTCGTAAACAAGGCTGAAATTATAGAAAACGCAAGTCACAGCTAAGTTCGCGTCGAAAAGAATCCAAATGCCTAAAAAGAATAGAGCAGTGCCGAACGACTGCTACGGTAGCATCGAAAATGACGTGAGAAAATGGCGCAAAAATATTAGATAGCTGCACAGCGGGCATACGGGGGCAATTAACAGTCCAGACTTGTGCTTTATATATTTTGTAACCATTATACAACTCTGTACAACAGTTGCACTAACGAGTTTGATAACTACATCACATGATAACACGACCTTTTCACGAACAATCCGCAGCACAAACACAAACGGCGCGCAAGAAATGTTTTTAACTTGCAGCTGAGGTGGAAATGGAAATGAGCATCTGGCGTCATTGGCCGGGAGGCCCCTAGCAGGGCAGGTCCGGCTGCATTGGTGCAGGTCTTATTACATTCGACGCCACATTGGGTGACCTTAACGCCGGATGGGGATGAAATGATAATGAAGACAGCACAACATCCAGTCCCTGAGCGGAGAAAAATCCCCGACCCAGCTGGGAATGGAACCCGGGCCTGTAGGACGGCAATCCTGACCACTCAGCTATGGGGGCGGACATTGCAGATGAGATATAAGAATGCAACATACACACATTAAATCCAAATACAAGATGGCTGACAGAAATAGTGTTCTCATAAAATTATTTCAAACGAAACTACTGGCTAAGCTGGAATTAGACAGCTTGTGTCAATCTCCAAATGACACTGTCAGCCAAGCGTTTGCCTTCTTGAGCTGAAACCGTTTTTTTCAGATGGTGGCTCTCATGCATTTGGTAAGGAGTCAAGCCGGCCATAATATCAGGATTAAACGACCAAACACGTGTAAAAAAGATACACCATAATTTTGCATAAAATAGGAAACCTTACAATGTTGTTGCCATATATACACATCAAAAGATAATGTTTGGTGAGATATCGGATTTTGTGAAGACAGTGTATTTTGGTAGCTATCTTTATATTCTTATTAATGTTTTAATAAATTAAACTTGATTGAATTACATACTTATGTGAAAGTAGTAGTCTCTCTCAAGGTATTACTACCTTCTGCTTCGAGTGAGCTGAGTTGCTTCAAAAAGGCTGTTATTTCAAAACAATACTTTCACAAAATAAGTGTTGCGTTGCTGGTTTTTCTAAGTTGGCATGTCTAGCTCATGAAAGCTAAGGTCCACCAAACCGATCACCACACTGAATATAATTTGGTTCCCATAAACTACTCTTTAATTACTTGAAAATTTAGATTGTGAGAAACGTAAAGCTTCTGGTCAGAAGCAAAGATCAGATGCTTTTCAAATGATTGCATTCCAACTGTTATTGACAGAAAGAGCGATGAATTCAGTAGAATTATGTCGTGAAGTATACTGAGTTATTGTGTCTGGTAAACGGGGAATACGCCACAGAAGCAAGAATAGCAGAATACGCCACCGTCTCTAATGACCGCCTTACCGAAGGGACGTCGAACTCTAATCCCCCTTCTTCTACAATATGCTAGCATCAGCCTTGTTTTCCTTACCGCTCTGTGCCACAGTACGCTATTCACGCGTCTGGCACGTCTTCTGTGAAGCTGTAGTTTGCGGACTTCATTAGGCGCCCCACCGTATTTGTGATTCGACGTTGTGACAGTACGAGCAGATCGCGACTGCGAAGACAGCCAAGTGCTCCGAGTGATGAACGAACTGTTGTGTGGAACTTCTGAAACCCCTCTCGCTCACTTGACTCCCGTCAATGGAAACCGTACTTATGTTTACAAAATGTTGCCTACGCGCGATACTGCTTCAGTCAGTACCTCGCTGCTTGTTGGCAGACATGGAGGATTGTAGCTCACAGTAGCTTAAGGAAGTTAATTTCGTTCATCATAATTAGATGTTTTGAGAAAGTCTGCAACTGTATCTTTCATTATTTACTGTAAATACGTATTGAAAACTGCACCAGTTAATTATTATTTGCTGCTTAGCACAGCGCGTTTCGAGAATTTATTCTCCTTTTCAAGTGCATTTGTGCATTTGCTTAATTGAATGTCTGGTGATGCTAGCATCTGTGACTTTCCGTCTCTCTTGCGTCTTTTTGAGGTTAGACTTCAATCGGAAAATCGGACAAAATGCATTTTTTAGGGTTTTTAAATTCTAGAATTAAAAACAATATGTTAGTTTGTTTACTTACAGGTACTGTGCCCCCTCCATTATACAGAACATCACACATATGCCAATCAGTACTTGCACTTTATTTATGAAACATATTATGATACTATGGCTTCACACAGAGTTTGTACATTGTTAGTTATTACAGTGATTTCGATCATATTTTTTGTATATATAAGGTTGTATATAATAAAATGTATTTTTACCATTATTGACTACTAAATTATTTATTACATATTTTTCGAATGAGGAAAGGTACATATTTATGAAAATTGTCACAGTTATTAGATGTAGGAGAAATATTTGAATAAATTAACTGATTCGTTGTCTAGCTTGTCACTAAGAATTTTTCCTCCTTGCTTTTTGTGGTGCACGAAAATTTCAAGATCCTTCACTAAATCTACTGTATGAGAATTTTGGTAGTGGTGAAGTGTCTTACAGCCCGGTTGGCCGTGCGGTCTAACGCACGGCTTTCCGAGCGGGAAGGAGCGCCTGGTCCCCTGCACGAATCCACCAGGCGGATTTGTGTCGAGGTCCGGTGAACCGGCCATTCTGTGGATGGTTTTATGCAGTTTTCCATCTGCCTCGGCCTTAGCCACACGACATTTCATTTCATCTGCCTCGGCGAATGCGGGACGGTTCCCTTATTCCGCCTCAGTTACACTATTCCGGCGATTGCTGCGCAAACAAGTTCTCCACGTACGCGTACGCCACCATTACTCTACCACGCAAACATAGGGGCTACACTCGTCTGGTGTGAGACGTTCCCTGCGGGTCCACTGCAGGCCGAACCGCACAATAACCCTGGGCTCGGTGTGGGGTGGCGGAGGTGTGAAGTGGACTGCGGTAGTCGTCGTGGGGTTGTCGACCACTGCGGCTGCGGCGGGGACGGAGCCTCTCCGTCGTTTCTAAGTGCCCGGTTAACATACAGTATATACAAATCTTAAGGTATTCTTCTACGTTTTCCAATGTGCGTCCAGTGTGTTGCTGTTGCTGTTTTTGTAAATTTGTTTGTGTACAGGTCATTTGTTCAGTACATCGAATTTGAAAATTCCTGCCTGTTTGTCCTATGTAGTGTCTTGAACAAGTTTTACATGTTATTTTGTACATTCCTGAGAATGAAAATTTATGTTTTTTTATTGTTTAAGGTTTAGACTACCAGCCCACACCTTAGCGTCGCAATATCTTTCTAGCATACTTTGTAAGCAAACAGTGTGAGTGATGATTTGCATATGTGTGATATTATGTGTAATGGAAGAGGCACAGTAAGTAAACAAACAAAAGTATGATTTTTAACTTTAGCCTATCAAAGCGCTCAAAAATTCATATTTTCCGATTTTCTGATAACAGTCAAACCTTGGAAAGATGCAAGAGTTAAAACAGGCAGGCTAAGAATTTCCTTCTCAGGTGTTTTGAAATACCTATCGCTTATTTGAAAATGACTCGAAAAATTTCTATTAAACGTTTTTCAATAGTAAGTGAAAAAGATAGAAAGATGGAAAAACTGCTGTACTACAATTATACAAAAAAAAAACAATTGCAAAGTATAACAATGGGAGACCATAATTGTTCAAAAATGGCTCTGAGCACTCTGGGACTTAACATCTGTGGTCATCATTCCCCTAGAACTTAGAACTACTTAAACCTAACTAACCTAAGGACATCACACACATGCATACCCGAGGCAGGATTCGAACCTGCGACCGTAGCAGTCACGCTGTTCCGGACTGAGCGCCTTAACCGCGAGACCACCGCGGCCGGCAGACCATAATTGTGAATCAACTCAGTTTCAACTTCACTGTTACTAACAGAGAGGAACAGAGCACGTCCTGAGAAAATTATGGAGTTCAATAACCGTTTACCAAATTCGCCGGCTATTTTGTTTCCAAGTTCCATAACTTGTATTAACGAGTACATGTGACTATACATTTGTTTCTCACTGCTTCCAATACCGTTCCATTGAAACACAATGTAACCGATTCGTTACATCGTGGTGGGTCACATCAAACCAGCAGACTGGTGACTCAAAAAAATTAACATTAAGTCTTAATCGAATGCAATTATTTCCATGTGAAACCAGTAGCGATCATGAGCTGGTACACTGGCCTATTATAGTGACCAAAGTTTACACGTTTCATAGAAAGATGAAGTACACGACTTCCCTCCCTTCCCTCCGTTGACGACTGTTGCGTCGCGAGGTGTATCCGGACGCAAAGTTAAACAGTATACACCTACATCTATATTTCGCAAGGCAATTTACGGTGGTGGCGCAGGTTACCTTACGTACCATTGTCACTTCTCCTTTTTGTGTTCCTGTCGCTAGTTGTTTGCGGGAAAAGCATTTGCAATCAAGTCTCTCTAATTTTACGTCCATAAACATTGCACGAGATGTGTTAGGAGTAAGCAATATATTGGTCAATTCTTCTACAAGCCTAAGCTCTCGGAACATTAACAGTAAACCACTCCGTCATGCAGGAAGCCTCTTTTCCAGCGTCTGCCAATGGAGTTTGCCAAATCCTGATAAAGCAGACAATGTACTACACTGGATCAGCGCTAGGAATAGGAAAGAAGAAAGACTTCCTTCGAGTAGTTTCAGAGAGCCATCTACTTCGTCATGACTGTTGTACGAACGAATCACTTTCAAAACTGTTCCACACATTCGCTTCAACAGATACTGCAGAAATACGAGCAATTTGGGCTTAATCCAGATAGCAACCTTATGGTAATATTGACTCCCTCCATTCAGCTAAAAATCAGTCGTTCAAAATATCTTTCGCCACTGACATTTGGACCGGCCACCATCACTTCGAACGTCATCACTCTAGCGTGTGATAGCAGGCTCGTTTGCACTGGTCTGTGCGCCCACCTGATTTCACTAGTACAAATACATTAACTGAAACCATAGTACCAAAGTCGCACTCTACTGTGGTCCTGTCGGTTTCTTTGCGTAATTCTGAAAATAAGAAATCTACGTAATTTAGTTTCCTTTGTTACAGAGAGTCCCTTTTTCTTTTTTTCTTAAAAAAAGCAACGTTCTACACAAATCAAACTGGATTTGTGAGCCCTCTCTAGAAGAGCACAGAACGTAGTAAACAGGTTTCCGGATTGAGAGCTGACTCTTAACAGAACTAAACAGCCACAAGTGCTACGGCAATCGTAGATAACTCGTTGTTCCTTCAAGTTTTTAGTCGTTTTCTACATTTTTTGTGCCATAAGTTACATGATATATAATTGAAGTTAAAATCTTCTGGGTTATTAGGCCGTGTCATGTTTCTTCTGAAATATTCGACGTTTCGACCCCTCTGCTGGGATCTTCCTCAGGATCTTTTGGTGTCCACTACTGCTAGAACACTGTCAGAGACGAGTTTCGCGTCCACTTATAAAGGGGGAGTTTTCTGGCGTTCGTGCTGGAGAAGTGATAGTATTGGTTAAAATTCATATGGCTACCATTGGTGGGCCATAGTCATAGGCTAAGGCAGAAGATCCTGAGGAAGATCCCAGAAGAGAGGTCGAAACGTCGAACATTTTAGAACAAAAATGACGAGGCCTTATAACCCAAAAGATTTTAACTTCAGTGACAACGGCTACGAAAGCCTGCAGACTTACATCATATACAATGTTTTAAGCTTAGTAAATTACGTTTGATACATAGTACGAAAATTTAAAACACATTTGACTGATGTAACAACAACAAGTCTACATTACAAGTATTTGTGTTATTCAATGACCAATTTCAGTCCAAATGATAATCTTGGCCGGCCGTAGTGTAAGAGCGGTTCTAGGCGCTATAGTCTGGAACCGCGCGACGGCTACGGTCGCAGGTTGGAACCCTGCCTCGGGCATGGATGTGTGTGATGTCCTTAGGTTAGTTAGGTTTAAGTAGTTCTAAGTCCTAGGGGACTAATGACCTTTGAGGTTAAGTCCCACAGTGCTCAGAGCCATTTGATCATCTTCAAATTGAGCTGTGTCTTTGAAGTTAACAAAAAGACAAATATAATACACTAATAATCACATTAATATGACGTCTATGAGAAACCTGAATAACCACCTTTCAGCTCGAAACGTGCATGACGAGTGTCAGAGACGTTCTGCAAGGTACCGACAGGGATGCGGAGTCTGCCGGCTCCAGTGCCGTGGCCAGCAGCATTAGAGGTGTCTCGGTTGAAAATCCATGGTTCCACAGAGTCTAGATTGAGTTTAAGCCCGGGGAGTACGATTAACTCATCCGGGTGCTCTTCGAACCACACACGTACACTGCGAGCTGTGTGACATGCTGTGTTGCCCTGCTGGCAGATGCGATCGTACCCAGGAAAAACAAACTGCCTGTACTGGTGAACACGGTCCTAAGGAAAGATGCATAGACTAGTTGATCCATTGTACCTCCAGGAATAACGAGATCACCCAGGGAACGCCTTGCAAACGTTCCTCACACCATAACTTCTCCATCCCCGACCCTTTCAGCCATTTTGCAGAGCCAATGGCCATATGTCAGATGGAGCAAAAAACCTCATTAACCAGAAATGGTCACATGTCGCCACTCAGTGGACGTCCATTTACGGTAATGGCGTACAAATTGCAGCCTTACTCAGCGATGAACAGTACTCAGCACAGGTGCGTCAACCAGTAGCGTGATGCGGAGGCACATACGCTGCTTCGTTCGCTGAACAGTCGCTGGGAAGGCACTGTTGGTTGTCCCTTGGTTCACCCCTACACATCTCCTCGGCCGTCGTCCACTTCTGTCATCTATGGCCTGTGGTGCAGCACACTTGCCTCGCCGCCGGCTTTCGGTAGCGCCGTTTTGCCACGTACTGTAACTACACTATAACCACAGTTTACAAACTTACGCTTTACGGAAATGTTTTCGTTAGCAACAGGTTTATCGCTAAGCGTTTACACAAATCCAATTGCTTTAAGCAGAACTACACTGGAGACGCAAACTACTAACACACAAAAATACGTAAGTCTGCTTGGAGTACATCCGACTGATTTGAAATATTGTGAAAAGTACATGATCACTAGTTTCCACGCAAATTTTCGTTCTCTACGCTTAACTGACTAACGATTTTGCTGTGAAACTGTTGTGTATGAGGCGGAACTATGGGCCTGATGGAAAAAGGGTGACCCGCCTGAGTCACGCAATTTGACTCTTAGTCTGATCACGAGGTGTGGCCATTAATTACACGCGTTGATCACGTAGGCTGACGTGAGGATCTTAGGTGACTAGAACGTTAGTAGACAACAATACAATTAAATACTTAGCTTTAATTCAGCATCAGCGGTGAACGTCGATCTTTGGGTGTGTTGGGTGTGTTGGGGCTTATGGGCGCTCAACATCGAGGTCATCAGCGCCCTGACACACATTAAAAGGAACGAACGTGGACAGACCTAAGAAAACTAAAGCACACACTCAAAGAAAGCAGGAAAAGAAGGAAAATGCTACATAAGAAAGTAAAACCGAAGGAAAGGGGAAACATAGCAACAAGAATGTCACATGAAATTGTTATTGGCTGCCCACTTACATAAAATGTGGGCTAGCTTGTCACACAGTGAGCAAATTAAAATCCTCTCCCTAAAATCTTTGTAAAAACATTTGACATGTCACAGAACTTTAAAACTTTAGCCACATTCGTCCGAGTGTTGCCTAAAAGAGATGGCAGGTCCGCTGGCAAGTCAGCTGCGGCCCGCTGGTCAGAAAATAAAACGCAATCCAATAAAACGTGGCGCACAGTGACCTGGACGCCGCAAGCACCACACATTGGAGGGTCCTCTCGCCGGAGCAGGTAGCCATGCGTCATAGGTCTGTGGCCTATTCGAAGCCGAGTGAGGAGAACCTCGTCCCGTCGATGGGGCTGAAAGGAAGTACACCACACACGCGTTGTGGGCTTGACTATACGGAGCTTATTGTCAGTCACTTCCAGCCACTCATCCTCCCACCGACGGATAACCCGTGAGCTCAACAACGAGGTGAGTGCGTGCAAGGGGATAGCACACTGAGATACTTGTGGGGCGAGACACGCCTCCTTGGCTGCGAGATCTGCCCTTTCATTCCCAGCAATTCCGACATGCCCCGGAACCCAGAAGAAAGCTACAACCTTCCCCAGTCGCTGTAGTCGGAGGAGGGCATCCTGGATGGTCTGGACAGTTTTGTCTGCCGGATACAAACGTTGCAATAAGTGAAGGGCACTGAGTCAATCGGAACAGACAAGAAATTTAGGAGAGGAAGATTGACTTTGTGCAATAATATTTACAAGTGCAGTTATAGACTGAACTGCGAATACTTCTTTACAATTCTGATTGCTTCACACATGTAGATCAATTGACATTGCATAAACTGTGGGTGGCTCCTGGCTAGGTCGAAGCTACTGACTTATCTGAAGGCTATTCTAACTAGCGTCTCTGCACATGAGATCTCTGAAGCTATAACAAGTGAACCATTCCTATGAAAGTCGGCTGTAGAACTGGGCAGTGAGCTAGCTTTTCTCGTAAAAGCAGCCGAAAGGTGGCTCGCGGTCTGCTAGTGTCGACAGTGGCTAATCGTGGGTCCGATGTGTACTGACGGACCGCGGCCGATTTGGAGCCTACAACCTGGCAAGTGTCGTACCTTGCGGTGACACCACAGAAACAGTCATGGCAAAAGCTCCACCATCGGGAAGACCTCCTATGAGATAACCTTAGTCATTCAAGTAAATATGATGCGCATCGCAGCACACTGTAATAATATTAATAATCATTACTATTATTATTATTATTATTTATTTTCTATAGGTTCATAGGCCCATTATCCATCACAAACATATTCTTTTGTGCAGCTTTACTTGAAAAATATAAGACTCCTAACAATAGTGTACACTCTGAGTAGGAACGAAATAAGGGCCGGTTACCACATGCTACTTCAAATTGATCGTGGCAGCAATAATTGTCCGTAAGGTATGCGATGTCAACGAGAAGATGCAAAATGAGCCACCTCGATTGGACACAAATCACAAGTTCTGTTGGACGCATCACTTGACTGCCACATTCGTCACATTAACTATCGGTGGTTCTATTCATAAGTGGACTAAGACATAAGCAAATGCTGTGAGACCGCATCAGCTATGATATCGAGCATGACATGCGAGTTTATATACGCTGTGTGGTGGTATCAGCTATAGTATCGGACATTTTACAACTCTCTCGGCCTAAAGTAATAGTTTTACGTTGATTGGCTGTCTTTAGGTTTATTATGAAACTCTATTATGGCGACGGCAATGTCTCTCGAGTGCAGGAAGGCGTGAAGAACTGCCTACGGGTTAACATGGGCGAGAAAGACTATTAAATCATTGCCCATTTTATGATAAAGTCGTTGGCAGCAAACAGAAATTTTGTTGTTCGTTTTTATAAAATTCTGGATGTAGCCCTGCTCACAGCACAGTGGATGTATGAAAGTGCGCAGTATCGTTAACCATGCACGTCAACAATCATTTGAAAGCTTGTAGATACTAAAGAGATGAAAACCCGATGCCTCGGGGCTAATTTATTTTTTTACCAGGAAATTATTTTGTTGAAAGATGGCCCTTAATGTAGTGGAAAAGAAGACAGCCAGAGTTGGTTGCACAATTTTGGTATGGCAAATCCGAAAGAATATAGGATGTTTTCTATAGCTTTCATTTTGCTTCAATTTTTAATAAAGTGGATGTTTTATACTCTTTTATTTACCCTGGAAAAAGTCACTGTAACAGAAATATCAGCTGAGCTACAAATGATGTAACATTTTCAATTCCGAGTCATGTCAGACTCGAGGAGCCAACAGCCGTGATTGTGGGAGATGGCGGTTCGACATGCCGCCACTCGATCTGAGTGACCGACAGGTGGGCATACAGGGAGGGGCCAGATTGGTCAAGATGAGGGAGCAGGCTGAATGCGTGGTCGATATCGGTTCGCCAAGCTGTCAGCCTCAACAGACGGTGTGCGGTATCTAGAGGTGGGCTCTCCGTCTCTCAGACAGCGGCCCAGGCCGACCGAGTAACAAGCACTCGAGGCGAGCTGGTAGTGAGCAATGGATCATCTGATGGAGACATATTCGGAACTCTAAAGGAAAATTTTCTTTCCGGAAACGACACCAACAGAAATCGTTACGTTTCGTGCAAGTTGCAGTTTAAATAAAAGATTCAGCTGTTGTATCTAACAACGTGCGAGAAATGCAAGCAAACGTAATTGGTGGACGGGACACTTACAAATGAGGGAAAAAATTGTAGTCTCACGTGGAGGAGGAAGACAATCGAAAACAGATTTACATAGATGAATTTTCAAAAGAGGAATACGTGGTGTCCGAGTAGCCTGTAACTATTTCTGGGTCAAAGCTAATTTTGCTCCCTTTATTTCAGGTATTCTAAAAGATGTTGATCAGCGCAACAAAAGTCAGCGACGTAAGTGGGACACATAATGGACTGACGTTTTCTGAGGCTTAAGAGCGGTTTCGTCGACGTTACCGTACCGGAGCCCGAATGCGAACCACCGCTAGCGATTTGGACAACAAGTTACAGCGAGCTCGGATTGTTTGTGACAAAAAACGTTTGGGGCAACCGCCGACGACGCGGGAAACTGTGAGCATCACATGAAAGTCTACTGAGCAGAGATCAGAAGCACTGACACGTCATCTCAGCCGGGAACACCGCATCCCACAGTCCACTGTGTGGCAGACCTTACGCATCAACTAGAGCAGATGGATCATCACATCCAGGAGCTCCATCAGTTTGAACATGAGGACTATGCGGCAAGCATGGCCATGTAAAGAGTGATCATTTGTTAGCACTCGTCGTGTTCAGTGACGCGGCTGTCTTCGGTACCAGTGGCCTCATCAATCACCACAACAACAGGTTATGCACTGATGAAATATGGATGGCGAAAACATTCTGGATTCGGTAGGGCTTCAACTGGAAAGCGTTGCACCGCAGAGCGCGCACGTTGCACAGTCTTAGACATAAAAACTGACCGCCGGCCGGCCGCCACAGAGACTAAACTCGAGTCGTTCACTTAAGGTGGTCAATAAAACCGATCGCCTCTGACACGCGAAGTCCGGCCATCTGCACAATCTGGCAACACTGCAATATGCAGAAGCCTCAGGAGGAAGTGTTGTGTACTTACGAGACATTATAGTGTTGTGTCAGGCCGTGGTCTAGCGCGCTGGCACGGTAGCTCAGCGTGTTCGGTCAGAGGGTTAGCTGCCCTCTCTAATAAAAAAAAAGTGAGTTAATGGATCAATGACGAACTGAAACGCGTATCTTGCGTCGTCCGCCCCGAGCAGATGCAACGAACTGAAACGAACAAAATGACATTAATAATTAAAAAAGCGTGTTCGGTCAGAGAGCTGGTTGGCCTCTGTAATGAAAAAACTGAGTGGATCAACAAACGAACTTTAACGGATGTCATGTGAGGTCTGCAACGACCAAACACAGTGATCACTGACGAAAAAAAAAAAAAAATTAAAAGGAAAGTGTTACTCGTCGTGATTCTAAACTTATAGTCGCTTGTACGCTTCCAACCGTATATATATATTTTTTATAAGTCTGAACATCGAAGATAATTGGATTCATATTCAACCAACCAGTAATAAATAACAAATACTTTCAGAAACAATTCCACAGGACAGCTCGTGGCGGCGTCGCGATCAGTGCAGCTAACGCTCGAGCGTAGGGCAGCGGCTACCGGCCACCGGCCAGACGCCACTTGCAGCCTGAAATCCGGTGCCGCCCAGCTGAACGCAGCGCGACCCTGTCATTGTATGTATCAACTGTCATTTTCGAATTTGAAGTTCTAGTTATCATCTTTCAGTTAAGCATTGGATTTTGCATACGTGAAAATCATGAACTATGGTTGAGCATTGTAAACTTGGGTCGCAAGTGGAAGAACACAGTATTTATTTTTGATGTAACAGAGGGGTGAATGCAGAGGAGGCAGCTCGAAAAATCTGAACTGTGTGTGGAGCGAGTGCGTTTGGCAAACATACGCCACGAAAAGATGTTCTTGTTTCAATAAAGATGTTTCTAGCATGAATAATTTTCCACATTAAGAAAGTCTGGACTACTGTTATAAGTGATGGATTACCATTTAACCATCATGCGACATTTCCACTGAACAGGCAAGGTTCAGAAGTCTGGTGTAGGAGTCCTGCACGCTCTAATTCGAAACAACAAAAACCAACGCAGTGATTGAACATCAACAGGTCGCTCATTGAGCAATACTATTACCGGTGACGAGTTATGATGCCTTTATCGTTAACTTCCTAACAAGAAATGAAAGGCTGAGCCCCACAAAAGATGTAAAGTCGAGAAAAGAGTAGCATGAACGTAAAATTTTCTATCTGATATCTCCAAAAGTGTGTTTTGCTCTACGAATTCTTCCCCAAGGGTGTGTCCATCACAGCTGGAATCTGTTGCCAGCAATTGAGACACCTTTGGGTCGCAGTGTAAGAAAATCGACCGACAAAACTACATCACGTGTGCTAATGCATGATAATGCAATCTCTTGATTTGAGAAACCAAATTATCCAGGAGATTGATAGGCAAGTCATCTGTCAGAGACTTGTATTGATAGGGAAGTCATCTGTCAGGCACCCTTCCCTCTGTTCGTATACTCGTAAAATTTTATCTTTCCCGCTCTTGATCGATCAGCCGCCAAGATAATTCATTTCTAGACGAAAATTCACTTTGAACTACACTTATTTGATAACTTTGTTAGAACCAGTGGATTTCTACAGGTGTAGAATTTGTAAACTACTTTAGCGTTGTCAGATTGTTTTAGAATTTGTGAAAGAATATAGTGTTGCTCATTTCATTACTTTATTGAACAGAACTGTAATCATCAAAGAGGAATTAAATAATCATTTTACTAATAACAATTAAATTCAACGTATTACGGATACATAACGATGGCAATCTATATTAATAAGGGATTAGGTGCCTGTAAGACGACTGTGCCTATTTTAACACAAATTAATGGGATATTACCGACTTTTGAGTTCCTAAAGGTCTCTATTTAGTCTATGTCCTGTATCATACTCAAGCATTATGAAAATGTGGCGGTTCATACATAAAATTATGTTTTCACAGCAGCAAAAAATATTTCGGCAGAAAACAAAAGTGGCATTATGAATTTTTCAGTGCCATGAGGTTTTCACTCTGGCGCTAAGGGGTACTGAAAGTAGCTAGACGAATTTTCTCGAGCATTCTCTTACGATTACGTTATTGGGTTTCTATCTGTCTGCTTGTAGCTCTGCTACAAAAGAATTAAAAATACGGCTTTGAGCGAGTCTCTAAAGGCGAACAAAAGCTGTTGGTAATTGGCAGACAAGTACGTTACCTCGGAGATAGCGGAAAGGTGCGTCGTCTGTGAATTGCTTATTGATACAGTATCCACTATGGCAGATAAAATCGCAACTTAAGAGACGAGAGTAGTTGTATTTCCCATGTGTGACGACTTTCGTGGACTCAAAAGCATTAACTGATATACTTATATCACTTCTCAAGAGAAAATCCCTTAAATTATTCAACTGAAAGGTCACCATAATATCAGATGAATTTAGCAGGATAGTTCTGTGCCATCAAGGAGGTAACGCGTCAGTCACAGAGTTGCCAATCATCTGCGCTGTTGCCAAGTTTCAGTTATAGTGCCAGTAAGGATACCAGCTGATGTGTTCGGTGAGTGACCTCGGAAGTGACTATAGCTTCGTCTCGAAGTTGTGGCTGGCAAGGGTTGAAGTATCCTCATTATATTTTAATGAGTCTTTTTCGCATTTCTGTAGCTAGGTTTAGGGGCTAGAGTGTAGTTACTTGTAATAAATCCATGCACTGAGTGCAAACGAAACGTTATAAATTATTAACTCAGACGATTATTTGTGTTTTACTGTCTTAATCGGACCGAAACCTTGAAAGAGTATTCACCAGATGCGAGTCACAACTTTGGAGCTTCTCCATTGGTTGAGTTGGCAAGGTATCTTTGCTATACAATTTTGTTATTGAGATCACTGACTGTTATTGGCACACCTGCCAGAAGACAAGCATGACCTGGCTTCTTCTTGTCAGTTTTTCTGAAGGATATTCTGCCGTTGCTCGAAACGTGAAGACTTAAGGCGGATTCGAATATTGCACATGGCGAAAATCTGATGCTTCTATTATTCCAGCTCTAACATTCAAAATACAGCTGCAATAAGTGGTAGGAAAGCGCCTATGAACCAACAATTAATAATGCAGTCATAATAAGTGGAATCTGACAAATTCCATCTGTCATTTAATAATTGTAAAAAACTACTTGTTTCATCTGCACAGCACCGCAGTATGAACTCAAGGATTTCGTAGTCTCTGTGGCGACCAGCCAGCGGTCAGTTTTTATTTCTAAGACTGTACATAATTACCTCAACGATATCCCTTCAGCGACTCGTATCCAGGTACACCGAGCACAGATTGCAATGCCGAATTGAAGGTGCTCCTTAACAGAAAGGTTTAGGTGACCTGTACATTGTTTGACAAACAAATTTATCCGACAGCTCTCTTACGTTTTGTGGGATATGTCTGACGAATGTGTAAAGGTACAGAATGAAACATTACCATTACAATTCAGGAACAAAAATGTGAACATAAATAACAAGGTTGACTCTTTTGAAACAATAGACAGAATGTCCAGGCAGTCATGTATCTACAGTTGCAATAGGTTGCATCATGGGGCTTACTACTGGTCAGCGCGACAGAATGTCAATCCTAAGGGTGTGGCTTCGATTGCCGGCTGGGTGGGCGATTTTCTCCGCTCAGGGACTGGGTGTTGTGTTGTCCTAGTCATCATCATTTCATCCCCAAGGACGCACAAGTCGCTCGCCGAAGTGGCGTCCTGTGGAAAGACTTGAACCCGGCGAACGGTGTACCCGACGGGAGGCCCTAGTCACACGACATTTGCATTTACTTCAAGAACAAGTCGATAAAGACTATAATGCGGATTTAGAACCTTATCGTGATGTTAATATAATATATGTTGTCATGTAAATACAATCGCATATTTTAGGTATCATGTGGGAAAGTATTTTATGAATGTTTTCTAAAGAGTGCACTGATGTAATTTTTATCATAGGATCGCATGATGACAGGGTTTAGTACTGAAACTGATACTTATTTAACAAAACCAAAGTGCAAATTAACACTAAAGAAAGGTTTCTATTTTTCTAACCAAGCAACAAATTACAACACTGCAATCCTTTCTCGTACGTTCTGCCTGTGTCTCTTTGAGAAATGATTAAAGTATAGACTCTTGCACATTGTTTGACGATTTACTTGTATCCGAATTCACGTGTTTCTCAGTTTGTAAGAGGGATCATATATTTTCTCTCACAAGAGAATTTTACGTCATTTGTGGAAAGAAGTACATGAGAACTTTGTTGGAAATGATACACCAGTTCACTCAGTTTCATGTACGAGAAGCTTTCAGTAACTAATGGCACATCGAGCGAGGTGACGCTGTGGTTAGCACATTGTACTCGCATACGGGAGGTCGACTGTTCAAACATGCGTCGGGCCATAGTGATTTAGGTTCTCCTTGATTTCCATAAATCGCTTCATGCAAATCTAGGGGTGGGTCTTTTGGAAGAGCACGGCCGACTTCCTCCTCCATCCTTCCTTAATCCGATGGGACCAACGACCATTCTGTTTGGTCCCCTCCCCCAAAAATCCAAGCAACCAATTAAAGCAACACATTTTTCTTTCCCGCCAGTTTCGATTGAAAAAAATGAGGAATTTACTGTGGAACATCTTGTAAAATTTTCGATTCAGCCTTTATAGTTTCAAGAAGTTCCTAGAGGTTGTAGCGCGATAAGTAGCCTTCAAAATGGCCTCTGTAACGGAAGTGCGTTCCAAGCAGACCGCTGTCCTTGATTTTCCTTTGGCTGGTAACCAGAGCATGACAGATATTCATAGGCGCTTGCAAAATTTCTAAGAAGACCTGGCAATGAACAGAAGCACAGCGAGTCGTTGGGAGAGGCGTCTGTTCATCGCAACAGGTCACCCAGACATGTCCGATATTGCTGGCCGGACGCACACATCCGTTACTCCTGAAACGCGGGAACGTATGGACATTCTGATTTGAAGTGTTCGACATGTCACAATCAAATATCTCACTCCACAAATTGACGTCTCTGTTTCTAGTGCTGACGCACTCATTCATCTGTTGGGGTACTCAAAGACGTTTCCCCGTTCCCTAACAGAAGACCATAGACTATAACGAAGGACCATCTGTGCAGAATTACTCGCATGTTACGACTGAGGTAACTGAAGTAGCAAGAGGCTCCGACATCAGCTAGTAGAGTGGTACCATGTGGGTTTTTCCCTGTAAGATGCGGTAATACCGTCGCACCAAAAGGGGATTATGTTAAAAAATATCGTTTTTATCCAAAAGAGTGGGGAAGAACTTGGTGTACTGGAATCCTGAGCAGAAACAACCTGCATTCAGGAAAAAAAATGTAAGGCTTTACTTATTTAATGCTTGCGTCACATTTCTCATTAACGGGAAATATGTATCACTTAATGGTCGTCAGAACAACAGAAAGTTATGAGACAACTCATGGACGACTAAAATAATGGTCGTTTCTGTCTAACTGCTATTAAAAAAAGAAATTTGACACCCATGGAAAAATTTTGCTGCCAAGTATCTAAATATTCCATATTCAGTGACGCTCATGTCACGCAATTTTGTGCTTCATTGAAAAAACACAAGATAAAATTCTAAATAATACTACGAGTAGGTCCTCCTTTACTCACTTGCCGATATTCAAATCTGAAATCATTCTTTCTTGTGAAAAACCTTACGAAATTCTACACCTTCCTTATCACTGATTTAAGCGCCCAGAATCGGCACCAAGTGTTGCTGTTGCTCATGCGAAGGAAAATGCAAGAACGTTTGTACATTTATGTTCAGGAAAAACAGAAGAACTGCTTGAAGGACTACAGATAGGACGTTCATATTTACAGAAATGCATATTAGTACGTTGTGCCAAAATGGTTAGCATTTGAACCACGGCGGCCTGCGGGATTAACGTCAATATCGATATCGGCGCCTAACACCAGCTGCCGGTGAAATCTGCCTGCGGCTTTCGTTATCGCTATATACCGAAGGTCGTGGATCAGTTTGGCTTGAACAAACTTGCAGGATGCCTCGAAGACGTATGCGCGAACTCTTCGGTCATATCTGAGTTTGAAAGAGGGCACTTTATAGGCATGACAGAATGTGATGTATCCGTCCTGGAAACTGCTGCTAGTGTAGGACGAAGTGTTTCGGCAGTGCAACGGGTACGTACAGACTGGTTCGCAGGAGGCCGCAGAACACGACGAGGTGGGTCAGGTCGCACCACCCAGACCAACCCTCCGACCATTGCAGGACAGATCTGCATTCTCCTCGGCCCTCGCGCAACAGTGGAACAGTTTAAGACATCGTACATTAGCAAGGGTGACAGTCCGTCGCCGTTTATTACGGCAGAAGTTACGTGCGCATCGTCCACTTCTCCGCCTACCGCAGACAAATGTGGAGAAACATGTTAGACGGCTATGGCAGACGTATCGATGTCGCTGGGGACAGGAATGGAATCAGGCAGTGTTTTCGAGCAAACCGGGGTTCTGTCTGTTTGAAAATGATGGCCGCATTTTGATTTGCTGCACGCAGGGAGAGCGGCATGACAGTGATTGCATTCGCAAAATGGTTCAAATGGCTCTGAACACTATGGGACTTGACATCTCAGGTCATCAGTCCCGTAGAACTTAGAATTACTTACATCTAACCAACCTAAGGACATAACACACATCCATGCCCGAGGCAGGATTCAAGCCTGCGACCGTAGCGGTCGTGCGGTTCCAGACTGAAGCGCCTAGAACCACTCGGCCACCAGCGGCCGGCCATTCGCAAAAGACCTCCTGCTCCACCTCTGCCTTATGGTGTGTGGTTCTACTGGATACAACCAGAAGTCATAGTAGGTGCATGTACAGGGCACTGTGACGAGTGTGACCAACGTGAATGACATCCTGCGACCCGTAGACTTACCCTTTCTGCACAACTCTCCAGATGCCGTTTTTCAGCAAGACAACGCACCACCTCATGTTGCAGCACGAAAAAGTTTCTCGTTAATGTCACGCGATATCAACCTTTTGCCCTTGCCCACCATATCACCAGACTTGTTGCGAATCGAAAATGTGTGGGATATGGTGAAACGATGGGTGTAGCGCTGTGACGCAATGCCAACCACCTAGCCACCACAGACTAACGCTGGAACCAGGTTAATGCAGCATGGACGTGTATACCACAGAACGTCATTCGTCCTTTATGCGCTTCGATCCCATCACACATGAAACAAGTTATACGGCCCACGGTGGACCCTGTGCCTACTATGCTACAGAATATATGCTGAATCGAGGTGACTGAAAGGTTCATCATTTCTGCAGAACATACTAATGTACAAGTCCCGTGAATGTGAACGTCCTGTCACTCGTAGTTCAGGGTGTTTTGTTTTTTCCAAGAATGTGTATCATAAACAGAAGCTTGCTCTTAATTATCACTCGTAAAAGATATTCTGAAAAGTTAGCCTTTAAAAAATTCCGAAGTACTACAACAATTAACAATGGAAGTACATGTACATCAATACACTTTCTCCATTCGGTGGACGGCGCAGGGTACCTTGTGCCAGGACTAGTCATTTCATTTCCTGCTCCATTCTCAAACAGAGCGAGGTTACAGCGACTGTCTAAATACATCCGTATAAGCCCAAATTCCTTGCAGCTTATATTCATTGTTCTTAAGTGAAATATGCGTTGGCGGCAGTAGAAGCGTTCCGTAGTCGGCTCCAAATGCTGGTTCTCTAAATTTATGCAATAGTGCCTTCCGAAACAAATGTCGTCTTACCTCGGGTATTTCCACTGGAGTTCATGAATTATATCTGTAATGCCTGTGTGCAGACTGAAACTGAGAGTAATAAATCTAATAGCACTTAAATTGGGCCAGGTGGGCATTCGAAACACTAGAGCAGTACTCAAGAATGGGTAGCACTAGCGTTTTATACGTCTTCTCGTTTTTTTGATCAGGTACTTTTTATCAAAATTGTCCCAATAAAACGAAGACGAGCATTGGCCTTCTCTGTTATAAATTTCACTTGCTTATTCCATTTGATACAACTTTACAACGTTATATCATCACAGAAACTATAATTTTTTTCTAAGTCGTCTTGTATACTCCTACGGTCATACAACAACATCTTCCCGTACACCACACCGTTATCAGCAAACATCTGTAAATTGCTACTCATCCTGTCCAGGAGGTCATTTATGTATACATAGAAGAAAGCGGTCCTATGACACTTCCCTGGGGCATTCCTGACAATCTCCATGTCTGATTAAGTATCACCGTCGAGGCCAAAATACTGGGTTTTATCACTTAAAGTTAACCTAAGGAAGAACGTTACTCAAAAAGAAAACGATGAAAATTATGCGTCGTAAATAATTTTTTAATCTGTATTCTGGATTTATTGGCTAACACTATTATTTTATGACGAGCTTCTCGATGTTTCATTAAATTTCCTGGAACATATGAACTTCTTTCAGTCTTAAATATCTGGCTTTGATGCCTCTAAAAGCACAAAATGTTTGGGAAACGAGGTTTACCGTCAACGCTCTGTTTTAATTTCAGTTCCTGCATTGCTATTCAAATTGCTGAGAGGATTTTTTAAATAAGAGAAGGTAATACTTGTACCTCTCGGCGCTTGATTACCTTAAAATGTTTGCAGCCTTACACTGAAATGTGATTACAACATCAAAGAACTTAACAAAATACAGATTTCCCCAAAAAGATTTTCGAATGAGTTCGCTTTACTGAAGTATTTATTCCTGGACGGGCACTTCGATTTTTATTTTCATTATGACTATTTTTATCACTCAGAATAGAATACTTTTCTCCTGGTGCATGCTTATATAGTAGCCTCGTTAAAATTCGTGTAGCGTCGTATTATCTAAAAGCGTTGCTTCCCGACTGTGTTCCTATCTTATCTGTGTGACTCCCACGGCTCAGTAAGCAAGAAGTAGATAACGTCTTCTTAGAAATTTCCGTGCGATCCTTGCAGATGCATTCATTATCTCTGTACGCTCCCATTGTCCTGATGAGAAACTGAAAAAATCAGTCTTAATCAAAATTATCGCAAGTGTTTCACATTAATCTTATTCTAAATGAAGGCAGGCATATTTCTTGAGAGACACGTGTCTGCCTGTATTGAAGAGTGTGAAAATATTTTGTAGAACGCAGGCTGAAATTGTATGGACATACTGAAACAACGGATCCGATCAGAGTACTACACTGCGGAACTATACGAACCTCGCCGAAAAGCTAGGAATTTGCCCTTTGAGATGGAGGCGAGGCCAAGAATAACCTCGAATTACACAAGATGGGTTAAAAAATAGCTCGGCTTGAACATTTGCCAGATTCAAGCATCGTATCATTTTGGTCTGAAGGCAGGAAAGTCAAAGAAACTTTTACAGAATGAAAGGGGTATGGTCACAAAGAAAAGCTAAAAGAAAACATCACTTGTTGTACGAACCATTGTCTAATATTCCCCAAATATGAATAGTAATAATGAAGTACACATATTCTTGAAAGAATATTTCACATATTTCTTTTCTCCTATAATTGAAATTAGGAGAAGTTCTGTTTCACGAATATGAAGCACCGTCCACACCTGAGGCGCCACACTACACCTTGCCGCGCAAAACCAGGAACGGAGGCCAACACAGCACATCGCGTCCGGTTTTGGCAGCAAACAGCGGTTCTGTGCGTGCTGTCGAGCAACAGAGAACAAGTTCGACGCAAGTGTCGGTACATCAAAGGGAACAGTTCTTTCGTGCGCGCTGCGTTGGTCGTGGTTTCTCGCTGCCGAGCCACAACGAGACGGTAGTGTGCCGATAAGAGATGTGCATAGTCAATTTATATTATATCCCAAAAGGAGTTTCGAGTGGTATCATCACAAGATATAAACCTCAAGAGATCTGGGCCCCGAAACAACCGGAATTGTAGAATCCGAAATGTAACCATTAACGAATAAAAAATAAAGACCAGGATGCTGATTACACTCCTGGATACAATCTTCTTCAATAACATTCCGAACCTCTGACCTCTTTACTTCTATGTTCTTCAAGCCAGATGGCCCTGTCTTCCCTTCCAGGAAGAAATCATGTGCTTTCCTATCTGTACCGCGGCTCCTTCCATAAATTTGTTAGTAATTGTATCTCCTAAGTGGTATTAGTAATACAGGAAATTTGAATTAATGAATACATATAATATAATGAAGAGGCAGCTGATTCAGTGGGATTGTAAACCTGTCATTCACCGAGAACTAAATTTGTTATCAAACATTCGAAACGTATTGTACCTCAAAAGAGTGCACTTACTACTTTTAAGGTACGTTGCCTTGGTACCTAAATAGTAAGCATATTTCAATACCAAGTGAAAAATACGTCCTTTTTGTTATTGGCATGAAAGTGAATATCACCTTTGTGATCCACTGATCCAATGATCTGAAATTATATCCTCATCTGATTACGTCCAGCGTATAAAACGAGTTACTAAATAAAGCCGCAAAATATTCAGAACAATAATTTACTCATATCTCCATAACGATACATTGAAACCGAAAATTAAAAATCTGGAGCATCTAAACATAATTCAGAATTGTTGAGAACATCCAGGTGTACATAAAAAAAGGGAAACTAATATCCCTCGAAGAAAAAAAATTGAATAATCTTTAAGAAACGCTTACTCAGTTTCGATGTCTTCTATAACGCTTGGTGGCTTACAAAACTTCACATATGTTTAGGTTAATAGATTTATACCATTGCTTTCATGATTTCTGTCTTTATAGGATCGATTGACATAAATTAACATGGATAAAATTGGTTTCTATAGCTGTACATTTTTGAGTTGGGAGAAAAAGTATAGCCCCCGGCCAATGTTAGACTAGATGAAATGGGAAACCTCGGAAGACCCTTCTAACATTGGTCCGTAGAAGCAAATGTAAGGCCATGTTCGTGTTTCGACTGATGTGTTGCAGATTAAGTATAGATTCACACATGCACACTGTAGCAAGGCTGTGTTCTTTCGTGCGTACATAATAGCTCTGTTGTGTAAAACTGAATGCAGAATCATAAAGTCGTCGTGGAATTTCTTTTACCGCAAAAAGCCGGAGAACTAATGTGGTGCTTCCCTTATATAGCAAAGGGAAAAGATGAATTGAGGACGGATGACTGTGTTGGGGATTGCCGACGGACTCCGTACACCAGAAAGTTGGACTACCTCGTTTCTGTAGCTCAGCTGCAAACATTATGTCCGCACGGTTTTGTAAGAGTTCGTATTCTCGGCTGCGGATCAGTGCCGAAAGCACGAGGTTCCAAGGAATCGGCATACATTCCCGTGAACAGAATGTCAAGTAAACAAGACCAAGTTGTACAGTAACTGCTAAAGGTCTCATGGTTCTCGTCATGGTCGACTATGTTAAATGTGCAGATTGCGATTCCTAGAAATTCGAGAGACTTGTGTAATGAGTACGAAGTCTGTACACAGCGTCCCAGAAGGGAGCAAGTGCCACCTCCTCTTCTCTGCCCCATTCCCCCTCCCCCACCAACCCAATTGAAGTTTAGTGGAGTCGCTGATTGCGATTCCTGGCTACTCGAGAGACTTCTGTAATGAGTACAAAGTCTGTGCACAACATCCCACAAGGGAGCAAGGGCCACCTCCTCTCTCTCTCATCCCCCCCTACCGCCAAACCCCCCCCCCCCCCAGTTGTGGACGTCTGTCGATAAACCATCTTATAAAAGAATCCACAGAACACAGTGTAACTACCACTGTCTCTTCATACTGCATATCTATAATTGTGTCTTGTTTCTTTATTACTGGTTCACTCAAACTGACCAAATCTTCGAAGTTTTCTGACGATGGGCGATAAAAGTGTTGAAACTTTCAGTCACGTTTTTGGACTGTTATCCTACTTGTTTTGGTTTGACGCGCCATGACACGAATTCCTCTCCCGAGCTAACCTCCACTTCCTAGAGTAGCAACCAACGTCTTGTATTACTTCTTGAGTGTCTTCCAATGTCGGCCTTCCCCTACAGTTCTTACTCTCTACGGTTCCCTCTAGTACCATGGAAGGTATTACTTGCTGTGTTAACACTTATACAACCGTCCCGCCCCTCCTTCTTATCAGCGTTTGCCACACATTTCTATCCCCATCGATTCTCCGGAGAACCTCCACATTTCTCATCAGTTCACTTAATTTTAATATCCTTCATTAGCGCATCTCAGAACCCTTCGATTCTCTTCTTTCTTGGTTTTCGCACAGTTCATGATTCACTTACAGCCACTGCCGTGCTCCAAACTTTCATCCGCTTGGATTACGAAATATGTCTGATACTAGGAAGCTTCATTTGACCAGGAGTACCTTGTGATGGCTGAAAAGAAGATAGTCATGTTAAGAGTCTTCATGCTAATATTTCGACTTAAGTTATTGTTGCAGTGGCCCGATTGTACACAAGATATGTTGAATGTGATTTTGATGTTATTATTATACATTGCTTAGATCAGTTCTTCGAACAATATGTTATAATGTAGCCATGCTGACGTGTGGCTGACATACAAATTTTAAAGACAGAGATGCTTTTTACTCTGAGCAGACAGCGTGAGCGGGTCTAGTGGCAAAGAGTACTTGAAGAAATTGAATTAAGTGGTAAAAGTAGTGGTATTGCTCTACATTTGTTTGGTAAATAGTTTCGTATGGGATTAATTCAGTTGTGGATGAGCTGTTTGTGTGGAGAGTCGAACTAGAAGATCCCGGCTGAATATGATATTTTCAACACAGGGTGCGTGTCGATAGCTCTTGCTAGCTATATTGTTATTAACCACAGCGGAACGATAGCACTCGCAGTGTGAAGTGAATTACATTTTCGCACGAGTAGCGACTTACTCTGCGTAGAAAAAGATAAATACTGCGGTTTCAGTATGTGAATTCATAGTAAACGGTTAATATGGAATATAGGAGAGATAACGAGAGAGGTCTCGCTTTTGATAGTGCGGAGTGGGAGAATATAACACGTCAGAATATTTCGTTAGAAGTGAGAATTCAATAGCGTGGACTGTACAGAGACTAGACTCTGGTTAATGAGTTCAGACTGCAAAGGGCGATCACGTGATGATCGGAATTGTCACTTACATTCGTTGTTGTGTGCTCCAGTTTTGCAGACTCATTTACATTTGAGTGTTGTAACTTTTGTTTGGTGTAGGAATTTGGTACACCGTGACTGAATTGAGTGTTAGGAATTGTGTAACTGCGCACATACTGAGGTAGTAGTGTGATGAGTTTTAACTGTAAAAGTTTATTTCTTTTCGGTTTGGGTAACAGTATCTCGGAAGCGACGAGTAATACTTTGCTGACGCTAACGAATTTAAGAGCGTGATAATTGGTTGGTCTTACAGTGTAAAGGTTTAGCCATTCAGTGCCTCTAAATTTGAGTAACGATTAATTGTAAACATTTACATAGGCAATCCAAGGCCGTATCATTTCCTTTTTCTTGTACAAGTGACTGTAAAGTAGAAACAGGTCGGAGGTCGCGATGAGCCAACACCTGAAGAAGCGCAATGTTTCTTTGGTCTTTTTAAATGTTGTGGTGACGGCAAGTAGGACTTTTGTTTATATTTCTTATGAATGTCAGACGGATTGGTTGCGTTTATGGTTTTGTAAGCACCCGCCCCCTATCATACATGAAAATAAAATAAAGCTACAGTGCGTTACACTGAAATAAAACTCTGCCTCTTTATTTATCCTATACGATGAAAGAAACAAACTATAGATATCTTCCCTTAGTCATACCGTAATAATCATTTGAATGAAAATTACAGAAAATAAAATTAAAGTAAATATTAGTGAATGGTCAGTCAGAGATATTCTTTGACGTTAACAATCTTCTGAGCGAAGTCACGAAAGGTCGGAGAAGTTGTAGTGAACCAGCGTGCCTCAAATAATATTAAAAGTTCTTACGTTAGAAAAATACAAAATGTTCTAATCAGTCCTCCTAACTCAGATATAGGGGATATACACTGAAGTACCAAAGAAACTGGTATTGGCATGCGTATTTGAATACAGAGATATGTAAACAGACAGAATACGGCGCTGCGGTCTGCAGCGCCTATATAACACAAGTGTCTGCGCAGTTGTTAGATCAGTTGCTGCTGCTACAATGGCTGGTTACCAAGATTTAAGTCACTTTTACGGGGTGTTATAGTCGGTGCACTAGCGATGGGACACAGCATCTACGAGGTAGGTCCCATACGAACTATTCACTGTACCGTGAATATCAGGAATCCGGTAAAACATCAAATCTCTGACATCATTGCGGCCGGAAACAGATCCCGCAGGAACGGGATCACTAACTGACGGACTAAAGAGAAACGTTCAACGAGACAGAAGTGCAACACTTCCGCAAATTATAGCAGATTTCAATGATGTGCCATCAACAAGTGCCAGCATGCGAACAATTCAACGAAACATCATCGATAAGGGCTTTCGGAGCCGAAGGCCAAATAGTGTGGCCTTGATGACTGCACGACACAAACCTTTACGCCTCGTCTGGGCCTGTCAACACGGACATTGGATTGTTGATAAGTAGAAACATGTTGCCTGGTCGGACGAGTCTCGCTTCAAATTGTATCGAGCGGATGGACGTATACGGCTACGGAGACAACTCCATGAATCCATGGATCCTGCGTGTCAGCAGGCACTATTCAAGCTAGTGGAGACTCTGTAATGGTGTGGGACGTGTGCAGTTGAAGTAATATGGGACTCCTGATACGTGTAGATACGACTCTGACACGTACGTAAGCATCCTGTCTGATCACGTGCATCCATTCATACCCACTGTACATGCGGACGGACTTGAGCAATTCCATCAGGACATGCGACACCCAACATGTCCAGAATTGCTACAGAGTGGCTGGAGGAACACTATTCTGATTTTAAACTCTTCCGCTGACCACCATACTTCCCAGACATGGACATTATTGTGCGTGTCTGAGATTCCTTGCAATGTGCTGTTCAGAACAGACCTCCACTCCCTCGTACCCTTGTGGATAGCCCTGCAGGATTCCTGGCGTTAATCCCATCCAGCACTACTTCAGATATTGGTCGAGTCCACGCCTCGTCGTGTTGTGGCGCTTCTGCGTATTCGCGCGACCCTACACGATGTTAGGCAAGTGTACCAGTTTCTTTGGCTCTTTACTGTATAAGAAGATAATAACGGTAAGGGTTACTTTAAAGAGAAATAAATGAAATAAGCACGTAGCGTGGATAATTATATCAATAGGGAGAGGAAAGAAACAAAATGGGGATAATTTGCTGTGAGCAAATGTAATCACCAGGGCCCGGATTTTAATTACCTAAAAAACAGTGAAATATACAAACATTTATGACCTGAAACTTACATAAATATGACCACAAAAATGAAAATATGATTTACTAGAAGTTTATTTAAAACATTCTCGTTTGTTTATTAATTTTTTATTCACCGTAAAGCAATAAAAAAATCACTTCTCAAAATAATGTAAGTATAGTTCTTTCTTTCTGTAGGGTTTGTGGCTAATTTGCACCTATTTTTGGAATGTCTGAATGTTTTATTTTCTAAACGGAAAATGCAGTGATAAGATCATCTATCGAAACAGTAAAACAATGTTTTTATTTCTACATACTATTTAAAGCGTTCCACATTATTTAATGCCATATGTCAATCTTCAATATCAGCAAAGTTGCACTGGATCACAAGGTAAATTTTCAGGTTTTTCATTGTCAAAGATCTACGGTTGCCGCTGAGGATAGTTTTGTACCTGGAAAATCTCCTCTCCACAACACAAGACGTCACTGGAGCGTATTTGAAGGTAGCCAGATCACTGGAGTTCAGCTTTGTTTCAGTATCTTCAACTGTGCCAAAGGCGTCGTCAATAATTAAGACATAATTATTGACGACGCCTTTGGCACAATTGTTTTATTAATCTCCATTGCACGATGTAATTTTAGTAAGTAACTAAAAGATTTTGTTCCTCTATTACTCTGCTAATTTCATTGTTACTTAAGCTTTAGTGTTCTTCATTTCCGATGCTAAGGTTTCGTTAATGTGTCTTCCTGTTCAGGACTTTTTACTTCTGATGAAGGTATGTTTATATATACCGAAACCTTGGTCAAGAATGTCAATATATCTTTGTCCTGCAACTGTTTTGGTTGTCATCCTTTATCGTGAAGTTGTTTCCATTCATTATACCAAACAAGCCTTCCTCGCGTTGCCTGAGGATAGCAATGTCATCAGCGAATGTTGTCTTTGATACCCTAAGGAACGTTACTTATGGTACTCATTTTCGACTTTCCAGCACTAATGGCACCTGCTGACGACGTTTTGTACGCGTTTCGCCCTTCACCTGATAATAAACGTGAAAGAAACACTTGCAAATATCATTTTTTCGTCTTCAGATTTTACTGCTGTGCGCGCGCACATCCTGTAACGGAAACGATACTCCATTATACACAGTTGTGCTCCTATCTGCGCTGTTCAGTGCCGCGAACTTGTGCACGGCGTGGCGCATCCATTGTGTACGCGGCTTTGCATGCATTGATCCGAGAAGAAATTACCGTACTGATCGCTGCATAGATAACAGAATTTTCACTATAATTCTTCGAACAAAGAGTTCCTGTGAGAAAAGTGCCTCCTGAGTAGTAACAAAAAATCATTTTCATATAGTGTGCACCATGAATGCAGGAGAGACCAATCGTAAGCACCTCTGTGGGCCTTTTTTTACATTCTGTTAATTACTCCGAAATTCCATTCCGTGTGTAAACTACGAATTCCGTACCTGAGGAGATCAACGAGACAGATTTTTATTGCGTTGTGAACTTTGGTATGAAAGATGCATTGTTTTTCATCTCAGTAGAACTAAGAGAGTTTCATATGTCATCTGTACATGGCATATGCAATCTTGCTATTACACACAAAGTTAAAGATATTCATGCATTTATGAAACATTGGTAATTTTCCGATAATTGCCTGAACTGCAGAATGTCAGATCCAGATTCTACACGCGTAATTACAAACATCGATGAAGAGCATGTATTCATGATATTTTCGATATGTCTTTCTTGCAAATTTAATTATTCTGTCTGAAGAATGAATTTTTATTTTTGATAGCAGCTGCTGTGGTCAAACACAAGTTGTCTTTACTATGTGCGCTAAGTTTTACCTCACTGACATCTTGTCTTTCCCAAAGTAACTGCTGACTTATTTTTTATTCTGCTTTCATGCTGTCGGCCCTCACCGGTGGAGAAGCATTGACAGTAGTACAGATGTTAGCGAAAAAACTCTTAAATATTTCCATATATTTAATTATTTAAACGGCTGTTGTACTTTGAAGATATTACAATCTGCTTGTTGATTACAATCTGAGTTTTTGCAATTATTTTTGCTGCCTTTTGGCCGCAAATGCTTGTGGCAAGTGTTGATAATGATGACGAATGTAATGGACTGGCTCTCACGACGAGAGGAAACGTTGAGTGTATTTTCAGAGGTTCAGCAATACTGCAAGGACTGGGGAAATTATGGAGCAGTTAGGAGGGAAAACGGGAATAATTTAGAGTGTGAGAATAGGTGGGAGGAACCATGATGTCTGCGAACAGGATCACTGAAACGTACGCTGGCCCATGGTTACAAGGACAAAGTCTTCGTTCCAGGAAGAATGAGAATATGCGGATCACATTTTGATTTCAAATATGAAACTGAAGCCCAGTGCTATTCTCTGGAATGTGCAGGCAGGAAGTGTTGGTAGTGAATAAAGGTGGCGCACTGGATTTGGAAGTAGAGACAGCACTTGAAATCTATATCTTGGCGACACTGATACATAAGGGGGTGGCTAACATAAAGGATTAGTAGGTATAGCGAACAGTGAAGAGTTGCAATTCTCGCTTTCTTCGTCTTCCCTTGTACTGCATTAAACAGGGAACCTAGAAACGACGGAGAGGCTTCGTCCCCGTCGTAGCCTTCAGTGGTACCACAACCCTACAACAGGCTACAGCAGTCCCCTCATCCCACCGCCGCCCCACACCGAACCCAGGGTTATTGTGCGGTTCGAACCCTGTTGAGAAGTGTCGCAGTGCTTATTATGATCAGCAGATAATTACGTTGACTGTACCACACAACTAACAAAACTACAAAAAATCATTTTTCAACCGTGGGTGACGCTAATAGGTCTTTGTCATACAGAGTTTGTACAGAATTCGTATGTAGTCCTCGGTAAGAGCATAACTGCTGACAGATGTCGGGATGACTTTCTAGTTTGCCATGATAGATAACAGGTCTAAGATGACGGAGTGAAAGAGAACATCCATACACCATGTGTTAAATACTTGTACGTTTATATCTGTATTACACAAGAAACTTTATAATGTCTCACGAAGAGTAAGTTCTCTACCAGTATCATTTCTATAAATAAAAAGCTGAGGTATTTTATTAACTATTCATGCAGGCTTTACATTTAATGTCGAGTAGATTAATGTGTTACCCCATTAATCAAAGGCTTTCAGCTTTCCATATGACGAAACAATCCGTGCGACATATGTCACGCAACGTGTCACGTAAATTAACGTATTTTATTATTGCGTTAAAGAGCAGATTTGTTTATTTATGATAAACGTAACTCATTTCTCTAAAATAGTTTTTAGGAGGGATTAAGTTGAAACAAAGCATTTTGCTCAATGTTTAATTTATGACATATAGTGCATTGCTTCTGAATAAACAAATGATCATTTTTTTTTATTTTTCACGTTTGCTGAGGCTTTCTTTCAAATTTATGTTTCCCTACCCTACTCGGAATAGGTAGAAACAATTTATAACAACTCGCACTGGTGGCAATGGGGAGACGGGTGGAATGAAAACAATCGCATTCGCAATTGAATGACAGCGGAGATTAACAAAGGTGAACGGGAAACCAAAGAAGTCCCAAGGCGTACCCAAGCCATCTACATGTATATCATGACCCAAGAGAAAATCAAAATCTCAAGACGTAATTACGAAAATTTTTGTTCAAACGGTTCAAATATCTCTGAGTACTATGGGACTTAACATCTGAGGTCATCAGTCCCCTAGAAGGTAGAACTACTTACACCTAACTAACCTAAAGACATCACACACATCCGTGCCCGAGGCAGGATTCGAACCTGCGACCGTAGCGGTCGCGTGGTTCCAGACTCAAGCGCCTAGAACAGCTCAGCCACACCGGCCGGCGGATGCAAAATCTGTGACCGGTTAGGTAACCGTTATGTGCCCGAACTTTAACTTATTTATATGTTAATACCCTGTTATTTTGCTCAGTCAGTAGTTAATCGGTCGAGGAGTGCTATCAGTATTTGATAACTGTAGTTATTACTTAAAGTAAATCCTGTCAGTAGTTTGGATGTTTATGTTACTTTCTTGCGTACTTCCTTCCAGACAGTATCCCTTGATGTATGGATTCCTGTCGATTATTACTGTTTTTATGACGACAATAGTAACATATGGCCAAGGTAACACTAAAGAACTAATTCAGCCGAAGTTATAACTGCACTGAGGGGCAGGTGAATGCTTCAGCGCAATTTCATGCGTAAGTTCTTCAAGTAATATTCTATGAATTCTAGCAGCGCTTTTTTTTCGTCGGAAGTCACAGCTGTAATTTCGCAACACTTAAAATGCTGTCCAACAGTTTCATTCAACCCAGACATATTGCAGGGTGGTGCTAAGAGTTCGGTGTTCAAAGAAATGTAGAGGCTCACTCAGCAAATTCGACCACGAACTCCATATCCACCTGCTTGTAGAGCAGTCGAAAAAACTTCATAAACTGCAAGATTAGGAACACTAAGCCTGAGAAAAACTATTCTGCGGAGAAGAAGATATATTATGCAATACTATTATGAGCCTAAGTGGGGAAAGAAAGTGTGAGTGTAATGCCCCGTGTACTTCAGATATGTAGCCAAAGTACACATTGGGCTGATCCGCTGTAGTTATTTTTATAGCAATATTCCGACAATAGTCTTAGGTGGTTTATAGACATAACATCGGGGAGGATGGAGAAAGATTTGCAACGTTCCTCCTGACTCTAACATAACCTCTTGACTCTAATGTAACCTTTGATACCTTACTTTAGTATGACGTGGTGTGATGGAAGGCAGGACAACTGTAAATAATACTATGGGCTTAAATATATTTATCAAGATTCTTCATATAGTCTGATTCGATCTATATAATGAATGGAAAACTGAAGCCACGAGAGACCTTTCGTTTCTATAGACCAACAGTATCAAAGCTGTACAAAGGCCTTATAATTTTCACAAGAAAGCCGAAATTAAATTTAAAACAGAAAAAATTTATGCACCTGATTCTTAAAAGCCAGTTATCGGTTTTAGTGGTTCTGTAAGAGATTTTAGACATTTATTTTAGCCAATGTGTAGAGTAATGATTTTATGAACGTACCTGTGAAGAAGTTAGGCAACCGTTTCGCAAGAAACGATACAATGAAGCGATGCGGCCGTTTAGGAAATTTAAAAGTAGAGGTTATAATTATAGGAGATTTGAATGAAATTAAATGAAGAATCCTTTTTATGGTAACAGAGGACAATGGCTACGTATGTAAAGAACAATAACAGAATGGTGAAATGAAATCAATATGTTTGTTTCATATGAATCGTTAGTAGAATTACTGCTGTTTTCCGATAAACGTCTTTTAGTTTATTCACTGAGACAAATTCGAAAGTATTTCACTATTGTGAGTGGTATTCATCAGTTTCATGATGATCTAATGAATGTGCAACAGTGTCCTGTGATTAATTCCAAACTTCCAACACTCCCTGATATGCTGGAATGTTTCTACGCCGCATCCTCGGGGTAATGGAGAGCAGTAGTCTAATAATTCCGTCTTCTCCATCTCACACGGCCATTTTCACCAGCACAGACAATACAATGCTATTTACACATTTTTCAAAGTCACCTGCTCTCAGCAGTTACGCGCAGGCGTGCATTCGACTTAAGTCCAATGGAGCCGCAATACATCTGAGGCGAGAGAAATTTTTTCCCAACGGTTAATTTTATTGACATTTTTAGTCGAGATAATTTTAACCGCTTTACTTTATTGTGCGCGGGAATTGGGTTCGACAGCAAGAGACGAGTTCTGTAAGCTCTCACCTTCCATAAAATGTCATAGCCTCTGTAAGCTAAAGGAGAATCCGAGAAGCATAGGCCTTCAGAATATCTGCATCAATAGACCCACTTCAACCTACATAAGGAAGCCCCATACGAAAAGGTGCCTTCCACATTACTGTACCAGTAAGCGTCGCCTTCGACTACTACTACCGGCCATGCAGCAGAGATCGGCGGGTTGCTGTGCCATTGTATTGCAAGCCCTACCGCCGGAATCAAACACTAGCCGCCTCCCTCCACGTATCATGTCGACAATACGACCGACCAATACACGCCAGTTATTGTCAAGAGGAAATCCAGCAGACGCCACAGAATTGTGGGAGCCCGTTTCACCACAGGTAACATCCGTATTACTGCTGGAGGCTCGGCATTTGCAGACACTATTTAGCGTACACCAGTCGTATGTCCACCAGGCACTGAACGGATATCTATCCCCCATGCGTGTATTAAAGGCGGCACCCAGCCGCTAGCAGGCAGTTCACTGACCCAAGCAATCCCGCCACACAACCAAATGGCGAACCACTCCTCATAGTGATACTGTTCCAACTGCAGCACCAACCTCTAAGGTATACCTCAACAACCAAAAACGAGCAGCCACCTGCGGCACTCGACATTTCACCTCTTTCGACAATGGCCTCCTTAGCACTCTGTGCTTCTTGAATTGGTATAAGCGGGCTAAGTATTGCTCTTTCCGGTCTACGAGCTACTAAAAATAAAGCGTTAATTAAGTACTATCTGGGAATAGTCACTTTTTGAGCGTACGTGCTACCACTTAGGATTCCTCACAAACCCTCTCTCCTATTATTTTATACAGGAGCCCCTCCCTTTACAGGGTACTTGGAAAGACTGTTAATTTATTTCTTTATGAATAATTTCAAGGCTGTCTACCAAAGTAAAGAAAATTTCCCAGTGCGGTCTGATTTTACACGTAGGTAACTAATATGAAACAATGCGATGAAATATATTCAGTCAGCACCTAGACATCTGCATCTACATGATCACTCTGCAATTCCCAAATAAGTTCCTGACAGGAGGTTCATGATACGTTCTCCAAACTATTTCTCTGCCGTTTCCATCCGGAAGAGTCATTGGAAAACAGAACTTTCCACGCAAGCTCTGATTTCACACATTTTGATTTGATTATCAATTCTCCCTATGCATGTGGGCACCAACAAGATATTTTCACACTTTGAGGAGAAATTAATGGTTGAAAATTCATGTGAATATCATGGTACAACTAAAACCAGTTTTATTGAAATGATTTCCTTCAACATTCCCGTATCACATCCGTGGCTCGCTCCACTATTTCGGGGTAATACTACACGTGCTGCCCTTCTTTTAACTTTTTCGATGTCCTCCGTCAGTCGTGTTCGATGCGAGTCCCACAGCGGACAAAAATACTCCAGAGGAGTGTGTAAAAGCGTTATGTGAGCAGTCTCTTTAGTAGATCTGTCGCAATTTATAAGTATTCTGCCAATAAATCACCGTGTTTGGTTTGCTTCCCCCATGATATTATCTATGTGATCATTCCAATGTAAGTTATTTGTAGTTTTAATCCCTAAGTATTCAACTGAATTTACAACATTTGGAAGTTTAGCGGATGCCATTTAGTACTGATGTGGATGACGTCACACATTTCATTATTTAAAGTCAATTGCCACTTTATGCACCATGAAGATATCTGATCTAAATCATTTAGCAATTGGTTTTGATCTTCCATAGTTTCAGTTGTATTAATTGTACTCTTTAATGCCGCAATAAATTCAAATCTTCTGATTCTTTACCGTAATGCTACATTCCGTTATTCGCTATTTTACTACAACGCTACAGCCAGTGATCCTAATTAATTGAAGCCGTATTATCTGGGATCAACAGAGAAACTGGCGCTACTTCAGATACAAAGGACTGTTATGTGGAGTTGGTTCTTCTCGTGATACATAACTTGGTGAATCAGCGGGATTGCGACTATCGTATCTGGCATTTCTGCTGTAGTACTGGAACAGACCACAGGGGAAAAAATGAAAAATAAACGTAAACAGGTGAATGTGAAAACACACAAAAAGATTTAATATTGACGAGCATGAAGCTCAGCTACGACCGACCCCTTTTATGAAGAACCTGAAACAAATAGCACATACAGTGTGCTGCGGTTGCTCAAGGTCGGGTCTGTATGATGTGGAAGGAACTGCCAGTGAAACTTGTGCAGCATAATCGAAACAACATTGGCAACACGTGGGGCCGCCTACATTCAGTCCCAATTTCTCCCCGTGCGATTTGTATATTTTTGGAGCCATGAATAAAGAAATTTGTGGGTGTCGATTTGCTTCCGAGAAGTGCACGCCTTGGTACAGTAATGGCTCCGTAGTCAATCGCAAACAATTTTTGAACGAGGCCATTGACCGTCGTGTCGCACAATGTCAATGTATTGACGTTGTGACTATTACATTGGAAATAATAAATAGTTTACTTACTTTCTTTCCATTTATCTCTTATATGTTGTTGTAGAGAGTGGGGAATGACGTGGGAGACTTACTTATCGTAGGCGAAGGATCAATAGTTGGGACATATAGAACAGGTCAGTATCGCCTGAGAAACAACAGTAGGTTGTTAGAAAACATGCAAAAATGAACACTAAATGTGCTTTGGTGAATAGTTTAGCGTGTGTTGTGCCTTTGCGTTTCTTTTTAACCATATACGTTGCACATATTTGCCGTCATTAACACGAAATTTTGAATTGTGTTCCTACGCTACGAATACTTAGATTCCACCTCACTGACCCTTGTGAAATTTTCAAAATGTACAACAATTTCAACGAAGATTCGATACTTTCGCGTTTCATTGCTGTACTAGAATCTTAATGCCTCCAGTGGGTGTCATCGTAGGAGTTGTGGGCGCGCTACTGCCACACACTGGTGCAAGAGGTCAGGCACTTTCCGACTAGAACGAAGATGATGTGGTGTAGAATGTCCAGTGATGCATATTAAACCGTTCCAGGAGCGGCCCTGCGGTGCTACCACTGCTACTCCAGCGAGGACCCCGCCTGTGGCGACCCGTTCCTTCCCGGCAGCGCTCCTCTCGTCGACTGCTCGCACCCTCAACAGATGTGCGCCAAGATTACCTACTATGGTAAGAGCTCGCAGGTGGCGTGGTGGTGTTCGTTGCGATGTGTGACACACGTTTCAATCATCCTAAAACTATCTTTGATACTTTACGAAGTTCACAAATACAGTCATAACGCTTTGGGCACTTTGAAAACAGATAATTTTATTGAAAGCTGTCAACGAGGGTCATCGTTGTTTATAACGTCACGTAGAGTTTCAGTGTCACTCACAGGCCATTTTAAGACCAAGTTGTGCAGATATTAAAAGTATTTCATAATTTATAACATTTTTATGCAGCGACAGCAACTGATATTGTTTATATAAGAATATACAGCCTAAAGTTGCAGGTTAACTTTATCGTTAACCTAGGTTTCAACGTTAGTAATAATGTCTACTTCAGAACTTGCAAAAAGTTAATATTATAATGTGCTAGTAAATTATATTAGATATGGTCATCCTACAGGATGCAACGTGTAGTACTTACATATAATATTATTTAAATGTTTGCCTAAAACAAGCCATGTACTAAGTCAACTTTATAAAACTTGATGCATAACCATAATATTTTGTCACTTCTATTAAATAAGCTGTAGCAAATCCACTTTAGGCCCGTTGTATGGGCCTCGTAGTGTGACTAGAGACTCCGGACCGGAGGGCTTCGTGGTTTGCCTCACAGAGGGCGGCGAGCACACGCGGGACGCATAGAATCAAACTCTTATTATGCACGCGTCAGATAACGATTCAGATAACGCGTATGAACATCTGTAGGAAAGGTTCTATAATTATAGAAACTGTGATGGTCACATGCATTATGAATTATTGTAAACCTAATATAGGCTGGAGCTTTCGAAGTATGCCCTAATTTTTAGATACAGTTGACCGTTCAGTACATTGCCTCTATCTGTAATTAGGTGTGCATAAATTTGTAGTTTCTCAAGCGTGTCGAGTCTGTATCCCTTAACTTCATGATGTAGTAGCTCTATGTTATGGTTATGCATCAAGTTTTATAAAGTTGAGTTAGGACATGGCTTGTTTTAGGCAAACATTTAAATATTATTTTATGTAAGTACCACACGTTGCATCCTGTAGGATGACTATATATGATATAATTTATTAGCACATTATAATATTAACCTTTTGCAGGTTTTGAAGAAGGCGTTATTACTAGCGTTGAACCTAGGTAAACGATAAAGTTAACCTGCAACTGTAGGCTGTATATTCTTATATTAAAAGTATTCTTCTCCTGCGCACTTTCTAGAAGTAATTTTCACTCAGCATAGTTGTTTTGGCCTAACTTCCGACAGACGGTAAACCATTGTCCAGTTATCATTCGACACATAGTATTAAAGTACGAAAACTCAACGTAAAGCTTCATAGCTTAATGGTCACCCTTTAATACAAAGATCGAGGTACAGATTCTACAGCAGTTGATCTGATCATGGATTGTGAGTCACATTTATAACTTTCCCCGCCCTAGTTTATGATCATGCCTCATGCCTCAGACCACGTTTCTTGGGTGTTCTGAGGTCCACGTCTTTGAACACCATTCAAAGTTATTACGATTCTGTACTCCTTCCACATGTGCGTATTTTCAGAGGTGAATTTGGCCATGACTTCATTTTTATGGACGACTGTGCGACTGCATCGAACAACTCAGGTGGAAGATCTCTCTGAACGAGAATACATTGGAAAAATGACTGGCCTATGTTTTCCACTGACTTAAAAGCCGTCGGGCTCGTGTGACACCCGTTCGGGGACAATAGCAGCAAATCCACATGCACCAACGACTAGCCAGCAGTTTTACATGTGCTGGTGAAAAAAAGGACGCACTACCACAAGAACGCCTTACTAAACTTGTGGCCAGCATGAGAACATGCACGACCGTCGGTAGTGATCCCACCCCATGTTAACAACCATGTCCCTCCTTTTGTAATGTTGAGAGGATAGTCCTGAATCGGAGCGACTGCAGTGACGTTATTGCCTTTAAATAGAAGTGTCGTTTCTGTATGTCTCATATCAGATTCTTCCAATTACTTCTTGCACTACATATACTGTAGCTGCTCTTTCTACGTATGGTCCTAGTACGTCGAAGTATGTTATTTGACACTGACTCATCATGCCAAAGCTACTTTGGTCCTTAAGTTCAGTGCACCAGCGTGTTCTCACCAGTGTTTTTTCTTAATATTTTTGTTTTTGAGTCATCATTCTTCTGACTTATTTGATTCGGCCGGTCACGAATTCCTCCCCTGTGGTAACCTCTTCATCTCAGAGTAGAACTTGCAAACTCCATCCTCAGTTATTTGCTGGATGTACTCCAATCTCTGTCTTCGTCTACAGATTTTATCCTCTACGGCTCCCTCTAGTACCATGGAACTCATTCCCTCGTGTCTTAACAAATGTCCTATCATCTTGTGCCTTCTCCTTATCAGTTTTTTCCACATGTTCCTTTCCTCTACAATTCTGAGTAGAGCCTCCTCATTCGTTACCGCATCTGTCCACCTGATTTTCAACATTCGTTTGCAGTACCACATCTCAAATGCTTCGATTCTCTTCTGTTCCGGTTTTCCACCATTCCATGTTCAACTACCATACAATGCCGTACTCCAGACGTACATTCCCAGAAATTTCTTCCTCAGATTAGTGCCTATGTTTGATACTAATAGACTTCTCTTGGCCACGAATGCCGTTTTCGGCAGTGCTAGTCTGCTATGGTTGTCCTCCTTGCTCCGTCCGTCATTGGTTATTCTGTTGCCCAGATAGTGACCATCAATCCTGACGTTCTCACTGTTCTCATTTCTGCCACTCCTCATTACTTTCATCTTTCTTTGATTTACTCTCAATCCATATTTTGTACTCATTAGACTGTTCATTCAATTCAGCAGATCATGTAATACTTCTCTATTTCATTCGGGATAGCAATGTCATCAGCGAATCTTATCATTGATACCATTTCACCTTCAATTTTAATTCCATTCCTGAACCTTTCTTTTATTTCCATCACTGCTTCCTCGATGTACAGATCGAACAGTAGGGGCGAAAGACTATATCCCTGTCTTACACCGTTTTCAATCCGAACACTTCGTTCTTGGTCATCGACTCTTATTATTCCCTCTTGGCTCTTGTACGTTTTGTATATTATCCGTCTCAGCAGAATTTCGAACATTTTTCATCATTATGCATTGTCGAAAGCTTTCTCCAGGTCGACAAATCCTATGACAGTATACAGATTTTTCTTTAGTCTTGCTTCCATTATGAACCGCAACGTGAGAATTGCCTATCTCGTGCCTATGCCTTTTCTAAAGCCAAACCGATCGTCACAACAACATCCTCAATTTCCTTTTCCATTCTCCTGTATATTATTATTGACAGCATTTTGCTGCATGAGCTGTCAAGCTGAGTGTGCGACAATTCTCGCACTTGTCTGTTCTTACAGTCTTCGAGATTGCGTGGATGATATTTTACCGAAAGTCAGATGGTATGTCACAAGACTCAAATATTCTACACACCAACGTAAATAGTCTTCTTGTAGCCACTTCCCCCAATGATTTTAGAAATTCTGATGGAATGTTATCTGTGCCTTCTGTGTTATTTGATCTTAA
Organism: Schistocerca gregaria; assembly: GCF_023897955.1. NCBI lineage: Eukaryota > Metazoa > Arthropoda > Insecta > Orthoptera > Acrididae > Schistocerca > Schistocerca gregaria. The sequence goes on from NC_064921.1 coordinate 529,673,549, forward strand.
GTACTCCGAAGCTCTCTTTAATTCTGGTTTTAATACTGGGTCTCCTAGCTCTTCTAAATCGACTCCTATATCTTCGTCTTGCACGTCAGACAAATCTTCCCCCTTATATAGGATTTCAATGTATTCTTTCCACCTATGCACTCTCTGCTCCGCATTTGACAGTGCAATTTACGTTTCACTGTTAATGTTACCACCATTTCTTTTAATGTCACCGAAAGATTGTTTTAACTTTCGTGTATGCTGAGACTGTCCTTCCAACATTCATATCTTGATCGATTTCTTCACATTTTTCTTGCGACCATTTCGTCTTAGTTTCCCTGCACTTCCTATTTATTTCATTCCTCAGCGATTTGTATTTCTGATTTTCCTGAGTTTCCCAGAACATGCCCGTATCTCGTGGTCGTGTGGTAGCGTTCTCGCTTCCCGCGCCCGGGTTCCCGGGTTCGATTCCCGGCGGGGTTAGGGATTTTCTCTGCCTCGTGATGGCTGGGTGTTGTGTATTGTCCTTAGGTTAGTTAGGTTTAAGTAGTTCTAAGTTCTAGAGGACTGATGACCATAGATGTTAAGTCCCATAGTGCTCAGAGCCATTTGAACCATTTGAACCCAGAACATTTTTGTACTTCCTACTTTGATCGATCATCTAAAGAATTTCTTCTGTTGCTCATGGTTTCTTCACAGTTACCTTCTTTGTACCTACGTTTTTCTTTCCAAATTCTGTGATGGCCCTTTCTACAGTTGTCCATTCCTCTGTACTGCCTACTGAGTTATTCCGTATTACTGTATCTACAGCCTTAGAGAGCTACAAGCGAGTTTCGTCATCCTTTAATACTTCTGTGTCGCAGTTCTTTGCGTATTGATTGTTTCTGACTAATGTCTTAAACTGCAGCCTAGTCTTGATCACAACTTTCTAGTGATCTGAGTCTATATATTTTCCTGGGTACGCCTTACAATCCATTATCTGATTTCGGAATCTTTGTCTGACTATGATGTCATCTAACTGAAATCTTCCCGTATCACCCGGACTGTTCCAAGTATGCCCCGTCCTCTTGTGATTATTGAACATAATATTTATTACAGAACTCAGCCTTATTACTCTCTCATTCTTTTTCCCAAGCCCATATTCTCCTGTAACCGTTTCATCTACTCCTTCACTCTGCAGTCCTGTCCCTCATGATTATTAGATTTTCATCTCCTTTTACTTACTGTATTACCTTTTCAATGTCCTGATATACTTGCTCTATCTCTTCATCTTGATCCTGCGATGTCGGCATGTATACCTGATCTATCGTTGTCAGTGTTGGTTTGCTATCGATTCTGATAAGAAGAATCCTATCACTGAACTGTTCACTGTAACACTCTCTCTGATCTGCTCTCTTATTCATAGCGAATTATACTTCAGTTACACCATTTTCTGCTGCTGCCGGTAGTACTCTATACTCATGTGACCGAAAATTCTTGTCTTCCTTCCATTTCACTTCACTGACCCATACTATATATAGACTGAGCCTTTGCATTTCCCTTTTCAGATTTTCTAGTTTCCCTACCACGTTACAGCTTCTGACTTTCCACTCCGCGACTCGTAGAAAGTTATCCTTTCGTTGATTATTCAATCTTTTTCTGGTGGTCACCTTCCCGTAGGCAGTCCCCTCCCAGAGATCCTTTCCCAATGGAGAGATCATCATGATACTTTTTCAATTACAGGCCACTTGTTATGTGGATACATGTTACGTGTTTCCATTGTTTTCTGAATCCTCTTGCCGTTGTTCATTGCTGATTCTCCCACCTTTAGGGACAGGTTTGCACCTCTAGAAGAAGAGTGCCCTGAACCACTGTTTGCTCCTCCGCCCTCTTTGAAAGGCCGTTGGCAGAATGAGAATGACTTCTTATGCCGGAAGTCTCGGCCGCCAATGCTAGTTATTAATCATAATTTAAGCAGTGACCGGATTGGAACCCAGGATCGAAGACGTTCCGATGACGCTACCCCTAAACCACGGGCGCAAGTCCCGCCAGTGTTTGTTTCTGCTATTAATTGTGATGCAACTAAAATAATGACGTAAGAGGAGACTATGTCGAAAAATAAGTGGATATTGGTATAAAAATCATTGTGTTACTGTGAGGTGAATTTTCATGGTGGCCTCGTAAACAAACAGACGGCACAGGAACATTCTATGTTTTCCTTTCATTATAATGCGTTAATCAACCACAATATTATTGCACCTGAAGTGAAGCTGCTTTGCTAGCTAATGTGTTGATCTGTGCACTTGGAGCCGATTAGAATGTGTTCTGCTGTTTTAACGACCTGGCAACTTGCCGTGTAGCTGTTTGTTCCACAGTAAATACAGCAGTCGAAAAAACTGATGTGGCTTCTGTTGAATGTAGTGTCACCAGGCATTTCCGATAACGGCCGCTGGAGGCCAAGTGCAGTAATATCGTGGTTGAGTAGTACGGTCTTACGTGTAGATGTAATTCCGTTTTATGCTGTGGCGGCTAACTGGGAGGACATGTCGGTTTGTTAGCAGAGTCGCGGGACTGGGTGGAGAGACGGTGCGCCTTCATGGGGGGCTCTGGGGCGTGGCGCAGTGGCCACGTGTACACGTGTGGCGAAGACGGCTGCAACGTGGGGGGCCGCGCCACTGGGCAGGCTCTGCTGCTGCTGTTGCTTCCGCTGATGGCGGCAGTCACTGCCTGGTGACCGCATCAACGATGCTGCACAGACCACGTCAACGATGCGCACAGACCATATCAACGATGCTGCACAGACCACATCAATGATGCTGCGCAGACCACATCAACGATGCTGCACAGACCGCATAAACGATGCTGCACAGACCCCTGCTGTCTCCAGCTGGCAGCAGCCACTTTCTGTTCTAGATGTGGTGATGAACACAACAGAAAAATAATGGCATCAAAGAATGAACTAGTCTTCTCTCCTTATGGATCTGGGATATCATGTGTGAAAAGTGCGTCAAAGTTTAACAGTGATCATTACGATTATATATTTTTGTTAGATTTGTTTTATTTTTTATACACTATGTAATGAACAAAACAGAAATATAGTATTTCATGTTCGTAATCATAGGTGAATGTATCCGTTATCGTCTGAATCAGGAGGGTAATTGATTCTTAGGATCGTGAACTAATTCGAAATTATTCTAACATAGCTAAAGGAATAGTATTACTGAAATCAATGAGTAGCGGTTAAAAGAATTTTAGCAAACTAATAACCGTCCAAGTGCCGAAAGAACAGTGGTGATTAAACTACGCTCCGCGTGCTGCATGCTGCCCCCATCAAGTGTTTGTACAGTCCGTTGTTTTATTTTACAATAACAAGCCTCTGGCATCAGCGTCAACAAAGTTTAAGAGGTTCTTAAGACGGTAATTTCCCTGCTCAGTATTAAACAAAAATGCTTACAGAGACAGTAATATTTTATGATGGGCTTAACTTTAGTTGAGGATAGTGATTTGAGGTGTGAACTAAGAAAATTGGCTTCTTACCTCACGGCAAGAGGAATATGTAGCGCGGCTGCTGCGGAGTTAGAGGACGCTAGAGAGAGACTATTTTGACCTGCAGTGCTCACAACTGATTGGCGTATGTTCCTCCTACTCATCAGCGCTAATGGTCTATATTTCAAAATAAAAAAAAGGATTCATGAATGTAACTACAGAGACGGTCATTTTCAAATACGACACATATTTGTAGCAAGGAATTTGAAATTAAGTTAAGGCTGTTGCAACACAAAGCAGTAAATACAAGAAAAATAACAATCAAAACATTAAGTAAACGCTTATGATAATGTCTCGTATTCATAATACACTTAAATATAAGTAAATTGTTTGTTATTGTCACTGAATGACAATCCCTTCTATTGGCGGGAAGCGAAAATCTTGGTAGACTGCCGATCCCGACATGTGACGTGTACAATTTCTCCCATCTCCTTTTTTTTTTTTTTTCAAATGTGAAATAAGATATATTTACGAGGTCGATCGATCTTTATTGTATTGCATGGGATATACAGTTGCCAAAAAACTAAACGAACTGTTGCTGTCCTGCACGTCAGTCGTTATGCTATTGCAGTGGCTGGCGTTAGCCTGAGATCGCGGTTCAAACCGAAATGATGGTACGGAGTGCCAGACTTTATCAGTAATGATCACGATTCTTAGAATCTGCGAATATTGCCAATAGAGATATCTTCCAAAAAATAATTACATGAGATGAATTCGTTTGCATGCTACAACTCTACAGCGGTAATATATTTTTACATGACTACGGTCTACAGTATGATATTGTATCACTGGAACGTTTCTTACTTCATAACGAAGTTCAGCCTTTTCCTGTTTATTTGACATGTAACCTACTGGATATTTAATATTTTTCGTACTCTAAATACTCTGTTAGGCTTATTAGAAATGAAGATGGACGTAATCTGAGTTGTGTACCTGACAGGTCGCCAGAAATCTGTCAAATTTCTCATTCATGTTACAACGGAATGTGTACAAGCTCATTTTCCAAGTTACGGTCCAGTAACAAATACTGACACCTCCGAATTATTTTCTCCTGTTTATCTCAATAATTATTTCTGTGCGACTGTGTGGGCAGTAAATATTCAGTTTCGTGTTTTACACGCAGTCGTGTAATATCTGACAATGAGATGTGGAAGTTGTATGAGAAGAATAAGAGTACCGCACACAAACGTTACGGTAGAATTCATTGTTCAATTTATATGAGAAAGAGGAAATGAAAGAAGGGATAGAAATTTTCAGATCAGGAATAAAAGTGCAAGCCAGTGTTTAGTAATGCAAAGGTGTGAAAGATTAACAATTAATATATACGTTGTAATTAAAAATAATAACTGTTAATGTAAGCCCGAGGGATGATTAGAATAAATTGTCAGACACTCTAAGCGAAAATGGAAAGCCTGATTAAGTATCCCATCAATGACTAGCAAAACATAATAATATTTTGAAAAGAAAAGCTGTTTTTGTTTTGTTTTTGAAAATATGAAACAGCTTCTATTCATTCGAGATACAGTTTTCGGCATTTAAGTCTCTATTCCATTTATATGAAGCACAAAATTCTATTAGAAGCCAGCGACCTGCTAATCGGTGTAGATCAGAAGAAGTGACGGGGCTGTTATGCTTTGCTACGCCGGAGAAAGGTTCATTGGGAAAATGTAGGAATTTTTATAGTTTTTCCCATCCAGCGCCGAGACATGGCAAGCCGGGCTCGAACGCAGTGTCGCAACCGGAATGTCAAACAGGCAGGAGAGAAGATACTGCAATATCGTGGCACACAGTTGAGGCTACTGCTTCACATCGCTTGAGGGGGAGGTATGAATCGTCACTTCAGCAAGATGACTTCACTGTGGAATGATTATAACGTCACTTTTACAACGTTGCGAGGTTCCGTAACTATACATAAATCTTTCAGGAGAACGCCTTTGAGTCTGATGATGTTGCAGAAAAGCACCTAGCTGAAGAGTTGAAAGCCACAGCTGGGACACCGAAAGCCATGAAGACCACAGATGAACCTATAAAGCGAGACCACATTCGATCATCCATGCTGGGACATAACGTCATTGCCTCCGGCAGACAATTACTAATATGCAGGCTGAGGAGCTCTCCATCTTCCAGTTGCAGAGATCCAGTATCGAGGCAGTACTTGTGGTGTGCTGTCTACCGTTCACCAGATGACTACTGTCTTGGAGACTGCAGCTGCTGCACTTATACGTTGTGAGCTGCGAACGTCTCATCCGCTGACGGAAAGATTAGGCCTTTACTACCATTGGCTCACTGGGATCAAACTGAAGGTGCTTGGCACGCTGTCAATCTGTACCTCTACTCACGAGACACGCCATCAGTTGCTGCCCCTGATTTGCGTCTGCGAGCCGACACTGTGGGAGAAAGGTCATGCCGTAACTCTGCACTAACATCGCTGCCCCGTGAAGAGCTGCTGGAAACTGACTGTGGCACTCCCCATGAGGCCTTCGGATGTGTCGTAGTCAAAAAAAGGGAGGTATCAAGGTGACACTGATGAGTTAAATCGCAAAGTACGTACTGTAGGATGCAGTGAAATTAGATACAGAAGAGTGATGCAGAGCTCAGGCTGTTGAGGTCAAATCTGTGCAGTACCAGAAACAAGCCCACTTCACTCCTGGCAACAGAGTGGCTTAACATGCAATCACGAAGCGGCCGCCTTGTCATCGTGTCAGCCTGTTTACGGAATGAGATGCTGAGGCAATCTTTGATTCCATTTTAGCTGGGCATAGCGGACGACGAGCCAAGAAACACCTCGTTGCGAAAAATTACATATGCCACAGAGAAAACAATATGTTGAGGGCTACGTAAAGAACAGTATTCCGTACACGTAAAGAGCCAAGTTGGGTCGCCAGCTAACCCATTACAAAGACTGCCTGAGGCAGAGAAACTATTTCGAATGATAGGACTTGACATCCTCAGACTATCTGTACAAACTCAGCGGAAAATGGATATGTGAACTATAATTGAACATTTTCAACGTTACTTAGCCAAGATCGCCATATCAAACTAACAAGCAGACGCAGTGGCTCGCGCTGTAATTAACCAACAACTATTGGAATTCGACCACTGGAAACAGTATTACATACTAAGGCACGAACTTTACGTCTAAACTATTTTAGCAACTATGTTACTGTTGTGCATGAAGAAGTTACGAACTAGTGCCCATCAACCGCAAGTAAACGGTAGCACAGTGTGAGCTTTTAGTGAGATGCTAAATTGTTACGTAAATAGTAGCCATGATAAATGGGACACAAGTGTGTACAATAAATCACAAAGAAAAAAACGATCTTCCGGGCTTCGAGGTTGTTTTTGTTGGTAAAATGCCCTCACCTCTCGAATTATGTCAATCTACCCTAGGAGAGGATTCATCCTCTGTTTGGGAATTTATCAAAAGATCAGATGGTATTTGGCGTCAGATGAAAAAACTTAATATGTTGCCTCTAGAAAGACAGTAAAACACCCACAATAAAAAAGCAAAATCAAAAGTCGGGCAGTTAATTAGGTCATCTGACCCTCGTCTTACGAACGATTGTTTATACAAGTAGAATTCAAACATCTCAACGCGAACCAGAATCATTGCCTGATTTTCCGGCAGCTCCTGCCGAGGGGGGAAGGGAACTGGCCAGACAGAAGAAAGAAAGATATGTTAATAAACTAATGACGGAGAGTGTACCTAACATTGTTGCAACACACCCATACATTAAGACCACCAGGTGGTCTTACGAGCTAAATGTTTGTCTTTACTTACTAGTTATTAGGTATTATGTCTGTGTTATTTCTAAGAGAAAGGTACATGTGGAACTATTAATAGAACATTCCTGTCTAATTGAAACAAAAACGACAACTGTTTTGTTCAATGTGTAGCTGGTGTTGAACTACATAAAAAGACAGTTGGTAATAAATGAGAATTTGTGTGTATGTGTGTGACGCACTTTGGCCTTTCTCTGACTGATTCAAGGTAAGTTACAACGGATGTTTCATAAAGGTAATTTAGTCTGTAAAGTGTGGGGCAATTCCAAATGCCAGAAGCTATGAAGGCACAACTTTGGATGGCGTTTGGCAGCCAGACGTAGTAAGTGCTGTATAGACGATAGTTCAGCAGATCGAGGATACTTACACGAAATTACAACCCCTGATGCAAGGTAGGGCGACAGCGAATGATACTTAAAAGTAAGATGTGTTATGACCAGATTTCGTACGGTTTTAGCAGCAGCTGCTCTAAACCATGGAATTGATCCTCAAGTTCGATAAAAAGAGAGGCTGGATAGGCATAGGCGGCAGAATGCTAAAGACAGTATTTTGCACTACCAACACAGGTGTTGAGGAGATGAAGGCGGGGTTGCAACAGGTACAGGCAGGTGTGGAAGGGCACCAAGAGATTCTTGAAATTATCACCAAGCAGATGGTCAGTCTTGACCAAGAGATGGCGAACCGGCAGTTACACACCATAGCCGCAAACCTCATGACGCACTCTGAGATTCAGCAGAGGCAGTAAATCAGGACTTAGGTGTTTTCAAGGACCAATTGAAAATCTTCGACACACAGCTGACCAACGCTAGGCATTTACGTACACTTGAAAAAGTATCACCGACACACGCATCGAAATCGTAGAGCTGCAGGAAGCATTTTTCCATGCGATCCGTAACCATCTGACCTGCCACCAGAGAGGCTTCTGGAAGAGCTACGCAGAATTCCAGCCGAGTTACAGGCCACTTTAGAACTATTACCATCAGTGGAGGAGGAATCCTTAGCAGTCTACTTGTAAGAAGTACACAAGGGGGAAAGAGGCTAAGGTTACGGATATAGATAATGTTAACCTGTAAAGACTGTCGATTCACCGTCCATGACTGTCCAGTAGCCTGGAAAGCCATAAGGAAATTTATGCGTTTACCAGTACACTAAGCACTACTGATATCAACCGACAGACAGTACCACTCTCTCTACTCACCTCCACAGAGTGCAGAACTACCGCAGTGCAGAATAGGATCAGTTATCGTTTGCCCCACAAAGCGAAGACACACCATAAATGAGTCATACGAGCATACTCTGTTTGGCTCTCAGAATCTTGCGACAAAATGCCTTAGGGGGTCACTACACGTGAAACCGAGTTTTTTCCAGAAGATATTCTCACATCGTCTGCACTCAAATAGTGGTCACTTCCACCTGCTACGATCAAGGATATTCCGGTGGTACCAAGTGCCTTGAGCTACAGGGTCAGGGATGGTTGATAAATTGTACTCGATGCAACATTTCCGGACCTACGTTCCACTCACCAGCCGCCATTATGGAACTATAAATCCAAACACCAGCTATTCGTTAATTTACCTACCAGACCTACGTTTCGAAATCTTGTCCAAGGAAAACATGGCTTCCCTAGAGCCAACTCTTCTGGCTGCGTTGGAACATATGATGGCAGCACAAAACAATCTTGTTACCATGGTAAACCTACTCGATCACACAAGAAAATATCGTCCCGAACATTGCCACTGACATAACTATAAGGACTACCACATCAGCCGTTTGCATAATATTGATTATAATACATATTTCGTGCTGCCATCTCAGACGTAGAGGTGTTCAGATGTCATCCTTGCCTTCCTTCAAACTACAGGTCCTCTATACTCACTAATCAGGAAGTTATTCAACCACGATGAGTGTCGTTCTGTTTTAAAAAAAGAGGAAAAAAGAAAAAGCCAAGAGAGACGCAGATACTCAGTGCTGAAGTATTGTAGAGGAGGTCCTACAGCTTGCCGAATACAAAAACGGAAAGAATGACACGCCAAAGTCTTATTCCAAAGTTAGATGGGAAAACGGGTAATGAAGAAACATTGATAGATTGTATGCGTCTCTGTTACTGTCAGAGCACTAAAACAGGGATCAGGAATACCAAATTAATCTAAGGAGGGAGGAAATGACCGGCTCGTAATCCCACACCCGGAAAAGCAGCTCAGTTATGAAACCAGGTCGCAGTCCGACGTATTCGCTACGCCACGGCTGGCCATTGACCTCCCCCCCCCCCCCCCCCCCTCCTCAGGCGTTTCGTCGTGGACTTGGTAATGTGCTTTCGGCATCTCTCTGCACATGGAATAGGGGCTTTTAACCAGTAGCACCAATGCATCATGATGTTGGCTGATGACACACAGCCTTTGGCAGTTCTCACAGCATCAATGACGAGGTCTCCACAGGTCGCGAACCAACGACCGTTGCCCGAGTGTACAACCCGAGCACACAGACGTTGCCCCTTGCCGCACTGCCTTCCAGCAGTCATCCACCGCCATCCGCCATTACACTGTGAAAGTCGGTTGGTGTTCACATGGAAAGTCTGCGTCAGTGCCTCCTTACCGGAGTACCGGCTTGAAGGGGACCAAGGATCACTTCGAATTGTCTGCAGTCCGCTTCGGATGAGCTAAACAACGTCTGTTCGTGCCTGTCAATAAAGTGTTCGAACAACTGATTGGGTACATTCATCACCAGCCCCACCATCTACGTCCAGCAGAGAACCAATCGCCCCCCCCCCCCTCCACTTATCCTACAGTACACCTGTTGCCTTGCAGTAAAGTATCAAAATGCGGGATACGACCTCATTTATTAAATCAAACAAATATGAGGGAAATGAGTTTTCACGATCAACACTATCTGAAAGTCATTCGTGTACTCTGATCATAAACTTTCAAGCACCATAATTTTCACAAACCAATGCGCTATCTCTGTTTCCATATTCCTCCAGTTCCAATCGATGCAGTAACAAGTTCCCTGTGTACAACTTTGTTGTTGTGTTAAATGAGAAATTAGGGCTAGAGATTCACATGTGTTCGCAATTTTGATGGTAAAATGAGACCGCGTGTAAATATTTGTCAAGTGAAAGTTAAACGTTAACTGACTTTTAATGAAACGTAATAACGACATGCGGTTCACTTTTAATTAAACAAGCAAATGCTTTATCTAACACTTGTTGCCTGCCTGAAAGCTAGAAACTTTGCAAGTAGGCTGTTTAGGTTTTTTTTATTGGTAACACCACGTAGCGGTCTGTATGAAGATCACTGGCTGTGCTGTGTGCAGTCTGTGGCTGGTTGGCATTATTGTAATACTCGCCGTTGTAGCGTTGGGCAGCTGGATGTGAACAGCGCGTAGCGTTGCGCACTTGGAGGTGAGCCGCCAGCAGTGGTGGACGTGGGGAGAGAGATGGCGGAGTTTTGAAATTTGTAAGAATGGATGTCATGAACTGATACATATATTATGACTATTAAGGTAAATACATTGTTTGTTCTCTATTAAAATCTTTCATTTGCTAACTGTGCCTATCAGTAGTTAGTGACTTCCGTAGTTTGAATCTTTTACTTAGCTGGCAGTAGTGGCGCTCGCTGTATTGCAGTAGTTCGAGTAACGAAGATTTTTGGTGAGGTAAGTGATTTGTGAAACGTATAGGTTAATGTTAGTCAGGGACATTCTTTTGTAGAGATTATTGAAAGTCAGATTGCGTTGCGCTAAAAATATTGTGTGTTAGTTTAGGCACAGTTATGTATAATTGTTCTAAGGGACGTTTCAACTTCTCATAGACTCCTCTGGGTTATCGTAAATCTTTTCTACTTCCGTAATTGATATATACATGAACGGAAAAATCGTACCTACAGAAAATAATTAATGCATAGTAATGTAAAAGCCGAGATAAATGTTTCTAGATAACGTATTATATGATTAAGATTGCAAGATCACATATTCGCGTAAGTGACAACTAACCACAATATAAGTGTAAAATGTCGATGCATTAATAACCGATGCACCCGCCAGAAAATTGAATGCAAGCACCCAAAAGTTCGTACACTTTATTGTCCGAAGTTCCATGTCTATTGAGCTTAGTCGTTCAATACAGAGACTGTTGATGCTGTTTGTGGATGACGCTGTAGTTGTCGTCCCATGATGCCCCATGCGTTCAATACAGAGACTCTTGATGCTGTTTGTGGATGACGCTGTAGTCGTCGTCCCATGATGCCCCATGTGTCCTCCACTGGAGACAGATCTGATGTCGAACAGGCCAAGGCGACACGTCCATACTCTGTCAGCATGTTGGGCTACAATAGCGGCATTTGGGCGAACATTATCCTGCTGGATAACACCTCCTGGAATGCCGTTCACGAGTGGCAGCACAACTCCTACAATTACCGCACTGAAGTACAAATTTGTAGTCAGGGGCCATGCGATAGCCAAGAGAGTACTCGTGCTGCTATACGCACCCCAGGCATTAACTCCAGCTGTAGCTCTAGGGTACCTGGCATGCAGACACGTTGGTTGCAGGCCCTCAGTTGGCATTCTAACCATCACTGACACTGAGGCAGAACCATCTTTCATCAGAAAATACAGTAGACATCCACAGTGCCCTCCAGTAAGCTCTCATTTAATACCTCTGAAGTCGCAAATGGCGGTGGTTTGGGGTCAGTGGAATGCACACTACAAATCATCTGACTCGGACCTGTCCTTGATGTAACCAATTGGTAACGGTTCGTTGCGTCACTGTGGTGCCAACTGCTGCTGAAATTGCTGCTGCAGATTGCAGTACGTTGCACCAGACCAATTAGCCGAAGACGATGGATGCTCTTCCCTCTCGGTAGCGTCATGTGGCCGTCCAGAGCCAGGCCTTCTTGTGGCCATACATTTGCGTAATCACCAATGCCAGCTGTCATGTACAGTGGCTATATTCCTACCGTCTTTCTGCAATATCATAGAAGGAACATCCAGTTCCTTGTAGCCCTCTGCACGACCTTTTTCAAACTCACCAAATTTAGTCTCAAACGTAACTAATGCTCACGACCGGTCGAGCACGTATTTAAAGCAAACGTGTTTTGCATCCTGATAGTGGCACTCTTATGCGACTGGCGCGAAATTTGAATAGACATCAGTAGACATTATTTTAAGATGTAGAAACACCCCTACCAACTTCTGTGTCAGACAACTCCTTCTCCTCTGTCTAAGCTGTCCCTACCGCTGAGGGTTTTACGCAACATGCTACGCATTGAAATACTACTTGAAAAATTTTCATGTTCTCTACATGCAAACTATCACTCCAACAGAAAATTAAACGGAAAATTTTGTAGGAAACTTAATGTAGTTAAATTTTGTATTTGGACGCGATTTCGCTAGAGGCCATAGCTTTCGAATTATTCAAGAGAAACTTACAAAACTGACCTTCTAATGCGTTTTTCTTGAATAACTATGAAATTGTGGCCTCTAACGAAGACGTATACCAGTACAATAGTTTGCTATATTAAAGTTCCTACAAAAAAGATCCTATTAATTTTTTCTGTAGGGCAAATAGTTTCCATATTTTTTTTTTTTTTTTTTTTTTTTTTTTTTTTTTTTTTTTTAGTCATCAGTCTTCTGACTGGTTGATACGGCCCGCCACGAATTCCTCTCTTGTGCCAACTTCTTCATCTCAACCTACGTCCTTAATTATTTGCTGTATGTATTCCAATCTCTGTCTTCCTCTACAGCTTTTGCCCTCTGCAGCTCCCTCTAGTAGTACCATGGAAGTCATTCCCTCGTGTCTTAACAAATGTGTTATCATCCTGTCTCTTCTCGTTGTCATAGTTTTCCACATATTCCTTTCCTCTCCGCTCAAAACCTCCTCATTCGTACCATATCAATCGACCTAATTTTCGTCTGTAGCACCACGTCGCAAACGCTTCGGTTCTCTTCTGCTCCGGTTTTCCCACAGTCCACGTTTCACTACCATACAATGCTGTGCTCCAGGAGTACATTCTCAGAAATTTCTTCCTCAAATTAAGGCTTATGTTTGATACTGTTAGACTTCTCTTGGCCAGAAATGCCCTTTTTGTCAGTTCTAGTCTGATTTTGATAACCTCCTAGTACCGTCCGTCATTGGTTACTTTGCTGCCCAGGAACCAGAATTTCTAAAGCACGTCTACTTCGTGACCATCAATCCTGATGCTAAGTTTCTCGCTATTCTCATTTCCGTCACGTCTCGTTACTTTCGTCTTTCTTCTAGTTTCTCTCAGTCCTTATTCTGCACTCATTAGATTGTTCATTCCATTCCGTTTATTATGTAATTATTCTCGCTGGTATTCTTTGATATTCAATTTTAATTCCACTTCTGAATATTTCTTTTATTTTCGTCATTGCTTCTTCGATGTACAGATTGAACAGTGTGGAGGAAAGACTACATCCCTCTCTTACACCGTTTTTAATCCGAGCACTTCGTTCTTGGTCGCCCACTCTTATTGTTCGTTTTTGGCTCTTCTACGTATTGTACAGTATCCGTCTCTGCTTGTAGCTTACAACTATTTTTCTCAGAATTTCGAATACCTTGCACTATTTTACGTTGTCGAACGCTTTTTTCAGGTCGACAAATCAACTGAACGTGTCTTGATTCTTCTTTAGTGTGGCTTCCATTATCAACCGCAAAGTCAGAATTGCCTCTCTGGTGCCTTTGCCTTCTCTAAAGCCGAACTGATCTTCATGTAACCCATCCTCAATTTTCTTTTCCCTTCTTCTGTTTATTATTCTTGTCACCATGAGCTGTTAAGCTGATTGTGCGATAATTCTCGCACTTGTTAGCTCTTGCAGTCTTCGGAATTGTATGGATGATATTTGTCCTTAAGTCAGATGGTATGTCGCTAGACTCATACATGAATAGTCGTTTTGTGGCCATTTCCCCCAACAATTTTAGAAATTCTAATGGAATGTTATCTATCCCTTCTGCGTTATTTGATCTTAAGTCCTCCCAAGCTCTCTTAAATTCTGATTTTGGATACTTGATTACCTATCTCTTCTAAATCGACTATTGTTTCTTCGTCTAGCACGTCAGACAAATCTTACCCCTCATAGAGTATTTCAATGTATTCTTTCCATCTATGCACTCTCTGCTCCGCATTTGACAGTAGAATTCCCGTTGCACTATCAATGTTACCACCCTTCCTTTTAACGTCATCGAAGGATTGTTTTAACTTTCGTGTATGCTGAGACTATCTTTCCAACAACTATATCTTTATCGATTTCTTCACATTTTTCTTGCAACCATTTCGTCTTAGCATCCCTGCCCTTCCTATTTATTTCATTCCTCAGCGATTTGTATTTCGGTATTTTTCAGTTTCCCAGAACTTTTTTGTACTTCCTACTTTCATCGATCAACTGATGTATTTCTTCGGTTACCCATGGACTCTTCGCAGTTAACTTCTTTGTACCTATGTTTTTCTTACCAACTTCTGTGATTGCCCTTTTGGAGATGTCGTTTCCTCTTCAACTGTACTGCCTACTGGGCTATTCCTTATTGCTGTATCTATAGCCTAAGAGAACTTCAAGCGTGTATCGTCATCCCTTAGTACTTCTGTATCGCAGTACCTTGCGTATTGATTCTTCCTGAGTAATCTCTCTTGAACTTCATCTGAGTCTATATATGCTCCTGGGTACACGTTACAGTCCAGTATCTGATTTCGGAATCTCTGTCTGACCGTGATGTGATCTAACTGAAATCTTCCCGTGTGAGCTGGTCTTTTCCAAGTATACCTCCTCCTCTTGTGATTCTCGATCAGAGTATTCACTGCTACTATCTGAAATTTATACAGAACCCAACCAGTCTTTATCCTCTGTAATTCCTTGTCAGAAGCCCACATTCTCCTGTAACCTTTTCTTCTACTCCTTCCCCTACAGCTGCATATCAGTCTCCCGTGACTATATTAGGTTTTCATCTCCATTTATGTACTGTATTACCCTTTTAGTATCCTCGTATAAATTTTCTGTCTCTTCATGTTCATCTTGAGTCGTCGGCATGTATCCTGAATTATCGTTGTCGATGTTGGTTGGTTCAAATGGCTCTGAGCACTATGGGACTTAACATCTCAGGTCATCAGTCCCCTAGAACTTACAGCTACTTAAACCTAACTAACCGAAGGACATCACACACATCCATGCCCGAGGCAAGATTCGAACCTGCGACCGTAGCTGTCGCGCGGTTCCAGAATGAAGCGACTAGAACCGCTCGGCCACCAACGGCCGGCGTTGTCGATGTTTGCTTGCTGTCGATTCTGACTAGAACAATCCTATCACTGAACTGTTCACTGTAACACACTCTCTTTCCTACCTTTCTATTCATAATGATTTGTACATCTGTTATACTAGTTTCTGATGCTGTTGATATTACCACATACTTATCTGACCACATATGCCTGTCTTCTTTCCATTTAACTTCTCTGATCCCTACTATATCCAGATTGAGCCTTTGCATTTCCCTGTTCAGATTTTCTAGCTTCCATACCACATTCAAGCTTCTAACATTCAACGCCCCGACTCGTAGAAAGTTATCCTTTCATTGATTATTCAATCTTTCTCTCATGGTAACCTCGCCCCTGGCAGTCCCCTCCCGGATATCCGAATGGGGGAATATTCCCTCAATCTTTTGCCAATGGAGAGATCATCATGACACTTGTTCAGTTACAGGCCGCCTGTCCTATGGATATACGCGATGTGGCTTTGATGCAGTGGTTTCCATTGCCTTCCGTATCCTCATGCCACTTTCCCACCCCAGGGACAAGAGAGTGCCCTGAACCTCTGTCTTCTCCTCCGCCCTATTTGACAACACGGTTGGGAGAATGAGGGTGACGTCTTGTGCCGGAATCTTCTGCAGCCAAATGCTGATTATTAATCAAAATTTAACCCATGAAGGGTTTCGAACTCAGGACTGAGGACGTTTTCATTACTAATCAAAGACACTACGCCTTCTTTTTTTTCACTTTGTTCGTTGTGTTTGGTCGCAGCGGACGTCACATGACATCCGTCGAAGTTAGTTATTAAGCACTTCACTCATTTTTTTACTACAGAGACCAGCAAGGTCTCTGACGGAACACGCTTTTTTTTTAATCTCAAAAAATGGTTCAAATGGCTCTGAGCACAATGGGACTTAACTTCTGAGTTCATCAGTCCCCTACAACTTAGAACTACTTAAACCTAACTAACCTAAGGGCATCACACATACCCATGCCCGAGGCAGGATTCGAACCTGCTACAGTAGCGGTCGCGCGGTTCCATACTGTAGCGCCTAGAACCACTCGGCCATCTCGGCCGGCTATTTAAATATCATTTTGTTCGTTTTTCGTTTGTTCCATCTGCTCGGTGCGGACGTCGCAAGACACCCGTTTCAGTTCGTCGTTGATCCACTGACTCAGTTTTTTTTTATTACAGAGGTGTTTGAAGGCGTTACAGGAGGTATAAAGCCCAGCAGAGGCGCAGTTAAATCACCCAGTATATGTCAGTGTGTTTGAGGTCCTGAGTATTAACAGAATAATTTATTAATCATCTGAACACGAAATATTAATTTAGAAGTTATTTGTCTTCGCTCCAAAGGTAACAGTGGATTCTCTACTGCCATAACTTTTTCACACTCCCTGCGAGATGGCATAGCCTCCTTTATTTGTGGAGTGGAATCCTCACGTTCCTACTTGCTTGCAAAAGTATAGTAACCAAGCAATTGGATAGAATACAATAAATACATCGCCTACAATGTGGCATAAGAACCACACATGGATGTACTTGTATTTTTTATTTAGTTACCTGCAGTGTTTAAATTGATTTTAACGTTTGACAATTTCACTCACAGTTCCTTTTTCTAAAGCGAAGCTGGAGAGTCGTTGCTGTTTCAGTTTCTAAACTTTCAGTTCATCTTCTGATGTTGTGTAAACTATCAAAGATCTTAAGCACGACCGTTCACAGGACTTACGAAAAACTTAGGTTCCTAAAAACCCAATAGAGCAAACGTCAAGCGCACTAGTAAGAATGCGAATATTGATTTTAACATACATCACCCACTTTACAGGAGAGGCAAAACTGAGGTGAGCGGCTGGGAGCTTGCTACTGCGACGTTTCGCCGCCATTGATTAAGCTAGCCACCACCTTCACGAACTCAACTCTCCTGCCTACACACACCAAGACAGACAATAGGTAAGACACAAATCGAACTTTAGGTGTTCCGCCGAACACACTATTTTTCAGTTCTGAATCACTGTGTTTTTGTACATTAAAGTCACTCTTCACGATCTATACGTTAAAGTCGTTTTATAATAATCGTATAGTACGAAGTGGCGAGCAGTGGATCAGGGACGAGTGTGCCTCAAGGGCTGCATTTGCAGTAAATGCTAGTACGCCGTGTGAACGTCAAAGGCCGAATTAACAGGAAGTGCGCAAGCAGCGGAATCATAACTCACCGCGGAGCGGCTGTCTGACATTTCAACTCCAACAGTGCATGCAGCTACAACCGTGATGCGAGTGTAGAACTGGTGGGTAGAGGAGAGTGCTGTGAACTGGCGTGTGTGTACGGAGCCACATAATGAAACCACGGCTCGCATTAACGTACTAGTTGTCCACCTGCCCGTAGCAGCCACACAGTTCCCCTCACAATTGTCTCCGTGCGGAGGCACTGCACGTGTCAACAATTTGTCTGAGTGGACGATTCGAGGCCCTTTACTGCGGTGCACTGGTGGCTCGCGTTGCGCTCACCTCAGAGCTGGGCCAATAGAACGCAGAAAATCCCACTATATATACCTAGTGCTGAAACAAAACTTTGAAATACGTGCAAAGCGTGATTAGCGAATGCCCCGTTAGAAAACTGAAATGGATGTTGGGGTATACATGTATTTCTAAGGTAAAACAAGTGTTTTCATTAGAATTGGTCTGCAGTGACTTTCAAATTATGCTCAAATTAATTAGAAAGACACTCAGGTGACCAAGAGTTCTCATGTTTCATCCTTAAGTCCTATCATACAGGGTGTTTCAAAAATGACCGGTACATTTGAAACGGCAATAAAAACTAAACGAGCAGTGATAGAAATACACCGTTTGTTGCAATATGCTTGGGATAACAGTATATTTTCAGGCGGAAAAACTTTCGAAATTACAGTAGTTACAATTTTCAACAACAGATGGCGCTGTAAGTGATGTGAAAGATATAGAAGACAACGCAGTCTGTGGGTGCGCCATTCTGTACGTCGTCTTTCTGCTGTAAGCGTGTGCTGTTCACAACGTGCAAGTGTACTGTGGACAACATGGTTTATTCCTTAGAACAGAGGATTTTTCTGGTGTTGGAATTCCACCGCGTAGAACACAGTGTTGTTGCAAAAAGACGAAGTTTTCAACGGAGGTTTAATGTAACCAAAGGACCAAAAAGCGATACAATAAAGGATCTGTTTGAAAAATTTCAACGGACTGGGAACGTGACGGATGAACGTGCTGGAAAGGTAGGGCGACCGCGTACGGCAACCACAGAGGGCAACGCGCAGCTAGTGCAGCAGGTGATCCAACAGCGGCCTCGGGTTTCCGTTCGCCGTGTTGCAGCTGCGGTCCAAATGACGCCAACGTCCACGTATCGTCTCATGCGCCAGAGTTTACACCTCTATCCATACAAAATTCAAACGCGGCAACCCCTCAGCGCCACTACCATTGCTGCACGAGAGACATTCGCTAACGATATAGTGCACAGGATTGATGACGGCTGTATGCATGTGGGCAGCATTTGGTTTACTGACGAAGCTCATTTTTACCTGGACGGCTTCGTCAATAAACAGAACTGGCGCATATAGGGAACCGAAAAGCCCCATGTTGCAGTCCCATCGTCCCTGCATCCTCAAAAAGTACTGGTCCGGGCCGTCATTTCTTCCAAAGGAATCATTGGCCCATTTTTCAGATCCGAAACGATTACTGCATCACGCTATCTGGACATTCTTCGTGAATATGTGGCGGTACAAACTGCCTTAGAAGACACTGCGAACACCTCGTGGTTTATGCAAGATGGTGCCCCGCTACATCGCACGGCCGACGTCTTTAATTTCCTGAATGAATATTTCGATGGTCGTGTGATTGCTTTGGGCTATTCGAAACATACAGGAGGCGGCGTGGATTGGCCTCCCTATTCGCCAGACATGAACCCTTGTGACTTCTTTCTGTGGGGACACTTGAAAGACCAGGTGTACCGCCAGAATCCAGAAACAATTGAACAGCTGAAGCAGTACATCTCATCTGCATGTGAAGCCATTCCGCCAGACAAGTTGTCAAAGGTTTCGGGTAATTTCATTCAGAGACTACGCCATATTATTGTTATGCATGGTGGATATGTGGAAAATATCGTACTACAGAGTTTCCGAGACCACAGCGCCATCTATTGTTGACAATTGTAACTACTGTAATTTCGAAAGTTTGTCAGCCTGAAAATGTACTGTTGTCCCAAGCATATTGCAACAAACGGTGTATTTCTATCGCTGCTCGTTTAGTTTGTATTGCCGTTTCAAATATACCGGTCATTTTTGAAACACCCTGTAAATATCGCCGTAAATATGCTTACTAAAATATGTCAGTGAATAAGGTTTGTCGCTATAATTCGACGTACACAGAAAAGTGGCCTCATACGACCAACTGGCTGTTACAGGAGCACATCAATATAGGTTTTGTGGGTATTATTGATTTAGCAAATAGACATAACTACAGGCTACTGAGCCATGCTCTATTGACTGCGAAAGGGAGAAATGATCAACGTGGAAGAGATTATTGGGACTGAAGCAAAAATTAATATCTATTAAAAATGATAGTTCCATAATTACGTTCCGTCCGAGAGTAGCTCAGTCTCGGTAAAGAGTGCAGAAATCTTAAGGACTAATTGTATCACGCTAACAAAAGGAATTTAGTCTTATTTCAGGCTGCGAGACATTTTAGTACAACTATACAGTATAAGCAGCAGTACGACAGATATTTTTCAGTGTGATGTAAAGGCAACAACTGAGCATGGCCTTCAGAACAGCACAAGAGCGTAGTACCTGAGGAATAGTGAGCAAAAATTAGCATTAAATGGAACTGTAAGACGTGAGGCACAAACACATATGTCGACATGGTTGCGGATCTAGTTTCAAAGAGAGAGCTTATTACATATTTTTAAATTCAAAATATGCTCGGTGATAAGTGATTTAGAAAATAAAACAAGAGATGACGAAATTAAACATCACGTTTGACAACTAACAGCCACGTGAAACTGTTACCAATTAGAGAATTACGAACAGCTGTGCGACCAAAGTCCAAAGACGTACCACTGACGGCAGACAGTAACGTAATACGATAGCTGTGGAACTACCTAATGTGATGAGCTCAGTATAGAGTCGTGTAAGCGGTTCATTACACAAAGTACAAACAAATGAAAGTCGGAAGAGTATACACTGTTATCGCAAACGGATTTCATGGCAAACAAATGAGGAGTTACCGAAATAACACACTAGGAATTTAACTACCTAGTTATTTCTTACAAAAAAATAAAATTCTGGTGTTTGAACTCGTCAGCGTGTTATGAGACTAGTAAGCGTTTCGATTACGTTTGTGTCCGCACAATTTCATAACGAGAGCAGCAAAAATATTCAGGTTGGGTTAGCTGGAGTACTATCTAACAAAGAAGTGGCTCACTTCACAGAGGAAGCTTCGGACAGGCATCAAGGTGCTACGGCCAACGATGACTTTAAACCGACAATACCGTAAAACAGAATTACAAATATAAATACCACTAATAAAGAAAGATAATTTTCTGTTCTTCCTACTACACCTGACAAATGAAAATGTGCGCAGCATGAAATTAGGTATGCCAGGACTGAAGTAGTAATTGACAGCTGAAAATACATCATTGATGATTACAGTGTCTTTGTTTGTCTGTATCTTCACAATAAAATGGCCTTCCGACATGCATGTCTGAAAGACATCGGGATTATGAAGATATATGCATGTATGATCGTAGGTCATGCTATAAACACAGACACTGTAAATATCTATGATGTATCCATGACTAAAATGAGGATATTAATTTGTCTCCGTGTGCAGGAATCACGAATTGTACCAGCATAAGGGTCAACGCATACTCGCCGAAATCGGATTTATTTCGTAAAGGTGTAAAAACTGAGTCGTGATGAAGGCCAGTTACCTCATTCACCTAAATGTCGATCATTATCATAACACGATGACCCAGTCACACATTCGCTAAAGTTTTTTTACGGCTCATCACCCTTCTATCGCTAATATACAGTTATTAACTGTTTCCAATTCACCAAATCAAGTTGCTTTCACAGGTCTGTAGCACTGGGCACCCGGTAGAGCATATTTTTTGTTTATTTTGAGGTCCTCCAAATTTCATGCTTGGTGTCAAGAAAGTATTGCTGTTTCAATTGCACAAAAAATAACCAGCATTATTTACTTTTATGAACTGTGTTGTACATGCAGTAATGGAGTTGGATATTTCTCATATGTACGTGTAGGCATAAATTTCAGTCTCAGTTAATATTTCTGCAATCCAGGGTACTATATTTTCTAGTTTCAAAAGAGTTGTTCTTGTATTTGTATTCACCAGTTTCCCAGTTTTACAAATGTCAGTAAATAATGCTTAATTATTGTTGTTGTTGTTATTTCAGTCCTGAGACTGCTTTGATGCAGCTCTCCATGCTACCCTGTCCTGTGCAAGCTGCTTCATCTCCCAGTACCTACTGCAACCTACATCATTCTGAATCTGCTTAGTGTATTCATCTCTTGGTTTCCCTCTACGATTTTTACCCTCCACGGTGCCCTCCAATACTAAACTGGGGATCCCTTGATGCCTCAGAACATGTCTTACCAACCGATCCCTTCTTCTCGTCAAGTTGTGCCACAAACTTCTCTTCTCCCCAATCCTATTCATTACTTCCTCATAAGTTATGTGCTCTACCCATCTAATCTTCAGCATTCTTCTGTAGCACCACATTTCGAAAGCTTCTATTCTCTTCTTGTCCAAACTATTTATCGTACATGTTTCACTTCCATACATGGCTATACTCCATAGAAATACTTTCAGAAATGACTTCCTGACACATAAATCTATACTCGATGATAACAAATTTCTCTTCTTCAGAAACGCTTTCCTTGCCATTGCCAGTCTAAATTTTATATCCTCTCTACTTCGACCATCATCAGTTATTTTGCTCCCCAAATAGCAAAACTCCTTTACTACTCTAAGTGTGTCATTTCCTAATCTAATTCCCTCAGCATCACTCGACTTAATTCGACTACATTCCATTATTCTCGTTTTGCTTTTGTTGATGTTCATCTTATATCCTCCATTCAAGACACTGTCCATTCCGTTCAACTGCTCTTCCAAGTCCTTTGCTGTCTCTGACAGAATTACAATGTCATCGGCGAATCTCAAAGTTTTTATTTCTTCTCCATGGATTTTAATACCTACTCCGAATTTTTCTTTTGTTTCCTTTACTGCTTGCTCAATATACAGATTAAATAACATCGGGGAGAGGCTGCAACCCTGTCTTACTCCCTTCCCAACCACTGCTTCCCATTGATGTCCCTCTACTCTTATAACTGCCATCTGGTTTCTGTACAAATTGTAAATAGCCTTTCTCTCCCTGTATTTTACCCCTGCCACCTTTAGAATTTGAAAGAGAGTATTCCAGTCAACATTGTCAAAAGCTTTCTCTAAGTCTACAAATGCTAGAAACGTAGGTTTGCCTTTCCTAAGATAAGTCGTAAGGTCAGTATTGCCTCACGTGTTCCAGTATTTCTTCGGAATCCAAACTGATCTTCCCCGAGGTCGGCTTCTACTAGTTTTTCCACTCGTCTGTAAAGGATTCGTGTTAGTATTTTGCAGCTGTGGCTTATTAAACTGATAGTTCGGTAATTTTCACATCTGTCAACACCTGCTTTCTTTGGGATTGGAATTATTATATTCTTCTTGAAGTCTGAGGGTATTTCGCCTGTCTCATACATCTTGCTCACCAGCTGGTAGCGTTTTGGCATGACTGGCTCTCCCAAGGCCGTCAGTAGTTCTAATGGAATGTTGTCTACTCCAGGGGCCTTGTTCCGACTCAGGTCTTTCAGTGCTCTGTCAAACTCTTCACGCAGTATCGTATCGCCCATTTCATCTTCAGCTACCTCCTCTTCCATTTCCATAATATTGTCATCAAGTACATCGCCCTTGTATAGACCCCCTATATACTCCTTCCACCTTTCTGCTTTCCCTTCTTTGCTAAGAACTGGTTTTCCATCTGAGCTCTTGATATTCATACAAGTGGTTCTCTTTTCTCCAAACGTCTCTTTAATTTTCCTGTAGGCAGTATCTATCTTACCCCTAGTGAGATAAGCCTCTACATCCTTACATTTGTCCTCTAGCCATCTCTGCTTAGCCATTTTGCACTTCCTGTCGATCTCATTTTTTAGACGTTTGTATTTCTTATTCCCTGCTTCATGTACTGCATTTTTATATTTTCTCCTTTCATCAATTAAATTCAATATTTCTTCTGTTACCCAAGGATTTCTACTAGCCCTCGTCTTTTTACCTACTTGATCCTCTGCTGCCTTCACTACTTCATCCCTCAAAGCTACCCACTCTTCTTCTACTGTATTACTTTCCCCCATTTCTGTTAATTATTCCCTTATGCTCTCCTTGAAACTCTGTACAACCTCTGGTTCTTTCAATTTATCCAGGTCCCATCTCCTTAAATTCCCAACTTTATGCAGTTTGTTCACTTTTAATCTACAGTTCACAGCCAATAGATTGTGGTCAGAGTCCACATCTGCCCCTGGAAATGTCTTACAATTTACAACCTGGTTCCTAAATCTCTGTCTTACCATTATATAATCTATCTGATACCTTTTAGTATCTCCCGGGTTCTTCCATGTATACAACCTCCTTTAATGATTCTGAAACCAAGTGTTAGCTATGATTAAGTTGTGCTCTGTGCAAAATTCTACCAGACGGCTTCCTCTTTCATTTCTTAGCCCCAATCGATATTCACCTACTACGTTTTCTTCTCTCCCTTTTTTTACACTCGAATTCCAGTCACCCATGACTATTAAATTTTCGTCTCCCTTCACTATCTGAATAATTTCTTTTATTTCATCATATATTTCTTCAATTTCTTCGTCATCTGCAGAGCTAGTTGGCATATAAACTTGTACTACTGTTGTAGGTAAGGGCTTCGTATCTATCTTGGCCACAATAATGCGTTCACTATGCTGTTTGTAGTAGCTTACCCGCATTCCTATTTTCCTATTCATTATTCAACCTACTCCTCCATTACCCTATTTGATTTTGTGTTTATAACCCTATAGTCACCTGACCAGAAGTCTTGTTCCTCCTGCCACCGAACTTCACTAATTCTCACTATATCTAACTTTAACCTATCCATTTCCCTTTTTAAATTTTTACCTGCCCGATTAAGAGATCTGACATTCCACGCTCCGATCCGTAGAACGCCAGTTTTCTTTCTCCTGATAACGGCATCCTCTTGAGTAGTCCCCGCCAAGAGATCCGAATGGGGGACTATTTTACCTCCGGAATATTTTACCCAAGAGGACGCAATCATCATTTAATCATACAGTAAAGCAGCATGCCCTCGGGAAAAATTGCGGCCGTAGTTTCCCCTTGCTTTCAGCCGTTCGCAGTACCAGCAGAGCAAGGCCGTTTTGGTTATTGTTACAAGGCCAGATCAGTCAATCATCCAGACTGTTGCCCTTGCAACTACTGAAAAGGCTGCTGCCCCTCTTCAGGAACCACACGTTTGTCTGGCTTCTCCACAGATACCCCTCCGGTGTGGTTGCACCTACGGTACGGCTTTCTGTATCGCTGAGGCACGCAAGCCTCCCCAACGACAAGGTCAATGGTTCATTGGGGGGGGGGGGGGGAGGCTTAATTATATTTCTTTGATATCTCGACCTTGCGTATATTGTGACATCTAAAATGTATATAAGGTATGTTGTTTCACACATCATCTGTAATGCTCTCTAGAAATAAACACATGTTTCATTTATGCTGAATATCCGAATATGAACCTCTAATTACTATCACTCGTTGATATTTTTAGAGAATGAATAAACAAAATCATTCAGAGCAGGAACCCATGAATTTTAGAGTAACAAATAAGTGAGTGGAAAGTGCCTAGAAAAAGAATTTAGTCCCTAAGTCGATGAAATAGAAAATTATACAATCAAATATTCTCAGAAGAGATGCCATGGCACATATGAATAACAATGCATGTTCAGAATAGTGAGTGAACACAAAATACAAAATGAATTTAAGACAGAATTTGTGTGGAGTCTATCATAAGGCCCTTAGGCAAAAAAATAGAAAATGAGGTTGGTCGAAACTTTGAGGATCAAACTTACACCAATGGTAGACGATCGTAAACTGAGCATTTTGAGACATTAACCAATAGTTGTATAGGCGATACGGTATCGTGAATGAGAAACACTCAGTTAATTGCCTTCCGAATGAACGTTATAACTACTCATTGTGAAGCTTTCAGATTACATGCAAATAAGTATCCTGACAAATGCCCCGAAGAAACACCCTTTTCAACATGATTTTTAGATCCCAGAAATTATATCATAACAAGACTCTGGCTTTATTTGAAAAGGAATAGAACATAGTGAAAGAAATGTATTGCTTACGTTGTACAACGAAATATTAGTGGCTGTAAATCAATATTTGAATGAATTTATGATCGTGCTAACTTATTATAAGCTCCAGGCCTGGTTTCAAGAGCAGGTGAGTAACCGTCCTTGTAAGCAAGTCACATGCGGCGAGCGTGCATGGCTCAGTCTGTTAACCCAAACTTTTCTATCAAGAAACCTCAAATTTGAAGGTACTTTTCAGTCACGTTGTATATAAAATGAGGTACAACCAGCTCTCTCTTCATCTCCAGCAGATGTCTTCGGCATAAAAGCATGCAAAGAGCATACCCGAATCGTACTGCTGATTGCAGTTTCGGAGAACGTAGGTAGCGATTATAATAGTGGGTCACTCTCACTGGTGTTTCTGCTAAATGCAGAAAATCTGTAACGTGGCGTGTGGTAGCTCGATGCTGGCTGTATACCGAGGTGACACAAGTCATGGTCATGGGCCACCTCCTAATACCTTGTCGGACCTCATTCTGCTCGGCGTAGCGCAGCAACTCGACATGACACGGACTCAAGTCGTGGGATGTCCCTACAGAAAAATTGAGCCTCACTGCCTCTGTAGCAGTCTGTAACTGCCAAAGTGTTGATGGTTTAGGACTTTGTGCGCGAACTGATCTCGATTACGCCCCATAAATGTTTGATGGGATTCATGTGGGGTGATTTGAGTGGCCACATATTTCGTTCGAATTGTCCAGCATGTTCTCCAAAACAATTGCGAAGAATTGTGGCGCGATGACGTGGCACATTATTATCCAAAAAGCTTCCATCGTTGTTTGAGAACATAACGTCCATGAATGGCTGCAAATGTTCTTCAAGTAGCTGAGCATCAGAATAGCCTAGTCCATTAAATGTAAACGCAGCCCTCACTATAATGGAGCATCACCAGCATGCACAGTGCCTTGTTGACAATTTTTGTCCACGATTCTGCGCCACACCGAGTACTACGATCAGGTCTTACCAACTGAAATCTGTACTCATCTGACCAGGCCATGGTCTTCCAGTCTTCTAGGGTCCAATCAATATGGTCACGAACACAGGAGATGCACTGCAGATGATCTCGCGCTGTTAGCAAAGGGACTAGTTGGTATGCTACCATAGCCCATTAACGCCAAATTTCGCCGCACTGTCCTGAGGAATACTTTTGTTCTACGTTCCACATCGATTTCTGTCCGTACTACATGCCGTGTTGCTTGTCTGTCAGCACTGACACCTGTACCCAAACGCCGCTGCTTTTGGTCGTTAAATGGAGCCTGTCGGCCACTGTGCCGTCCGTGGCACAGTCTTGAGACTGTGGATCTCGGAATACTGAACTCGCTAACGATTTCCAAAATAGAATGTCCCATGCGTCCAATTCCCACAGCCACTCCACATTCACAGTTTATTCATTCCCGTCATTCGGCTATAATCACGTCGGAAACTTTTTCAAATGAACCATCTGAGTACAAATGGCAGACGCACTAATGCACTGCCCTTTTATACCTTGTGTACGCAATGCTGCCGCCATCTTTGTGTCTGCATATCGCTATCCCAAGACTTTTGTCACCTTAGTATAAAGTACGAACACTAGCGTAATGATGCTAGAATCTCTTAACTGTGACAGCGGAATACGAATAAATTAAATGAACTTTGTTCAAAAAATTATTATTTCATCTAACTTATTTCCGTCAGGGATACAAGATAATGTTGGAAATAGTCGATAGTGTGATGAATTCAACACACCTTGTATTCTGAGGAACTAATTCAAAGACTATTCCTTAACATGTCTTGAAAACATGCCATCTTATCAAACAACGAATATTAAGTACGAGCACAGGTAAGTGAACGTTAAAGACTTGGAGGTGGAGCAGATACCATTGCACCAAAAAATTGCGAGGCAAGCCACGAAGTCTGCAAATTATTTCTGCCTGCTTAGCTAAGTGGTAACTTGCTTGCCTACCATGCATCACGCCCGGGTTCCATTCCTGCCGGGTTGGAGATATTATTTGCTCGTGGACAGGGTGTTGTGTTGTCATCATCATTTCATCGTAACCGAAGCGCCAGTCGCCCAATGTGGGCAACTGAAGCAAAATTGTACCCGGATGGGACTTCCCGACTATCAGTGCCAGACGAGGACTTCATTATTTTGCAAATGACTGATAGATAAACAATTAATATTGACCTACATTACTGGCCATTAAAATTGCTAAATCACGAAAGTGACGTGCTACAGACGCGACATTTAACCTACAGGAAGAAGATGCTGTGATATGCAAACGATTAGCTTTTCAAAGCATTCACACAAGGTTGGCGCCGGTGGCGACACCTACAACGTGCTGACATGAGAAAAGTTGCCAACCGATTTCTCATACACAAACAGCAGTTGACAAGCATGGCCTGGTGAAACGTTGTTGTGATTCCTCGTGTAAGGAGGACAAATGCGTACCATCACGTTTCCGACTTTGATAAACGTCGGAATGTAGCCTATCGCGATTGTGGTTCATCGCATGGCGTCAATGCTACTCCCGTTGGTCGAGATCCAATGACTGTTAGCAGAATAAGGAATCGGTGGGTTCAGGAGGGTAATACGGAACGCCGTGCTGGATCCCTATGGCTTCATATCACTAGCAGTCGAGATGACAGGTATCTTATTCGAATGGCTCTAACGGATCGTGAAGCCTCGTCTCGATGCCTGAGTCAGCAGATGAGGAAGTTTGCAAGACAACAACCATCTTCACGAACAGTTCGACGACGTTTGCAGCAGAATGGACTATCAGCTGGGAGACCATGGCTGGGGTTACCTTTGACGCTGCATCACAGAAAGGAGGGCATGCGATGATGTACTCAACGACGAACCTGGGTGCACGAATGGCAAAACGTCATTTTTTTCGGATGAATCCAGATTCTGTTTACATCATCATGATAGTCGCATCCTTGTTTGGCGACATCGCGTTGAACACACATTCGAAGCATGTAATCGTCATCGCCATACTGGCGTATCACCCGGTGTGATGGTATGGGGTGCCATTGGTTGCACGTCTCGGTCACCTCTTGTTCGCATTGACGGCACTTTCAACAGTGGACGTTACATTTCAGATGTGTTACTACCCGTGGCTCTACCCTTCATTCGATCGCTGCGAAACCCTACATTTCAGCAGGATAATGCACGACTGCATGTTGCAGGTCCTGTACTGGCCTTTCTGGATAAAGAAAATGTTCGACTGCTGCCCTAACCCGCACATTCTCCAGACCTCTCACCAATTGAAAACGCCTGGTCAATGGTGGCCAAGCCACTGGCCCGTCACAATACGCCAGTCACTACTCTTGATGAACTGTGGTATCGCGTCGAAGCTGTATGGGCAGCTGTGCCTGTACACGTCATCCAAGCTCTGTTACCCATTCGTACAAAGGCCGTTATTACGGCCAGGGGTGGTTGTTCTGGGTACTGATTTGTCTGGATCTATGCAGCCAAATTGCGTGAAATTGTAATCAAATGTCAGTTCTAGTATAATATATTTGTCCAATGAATACCCGTGTATCATCTACATGTCTTGTTGGTGTGGCAATTTTAATTTCCAGTAGTGTATTTACTCAACCACAGCAGCGCCTCTGCACCTCGAAATCCACCGATATGTAGCACAGACCGACTAGTCTCGCTTTTTATGATTTATGCGATCGGTTTTCAGTGGCACATGCAGCGCGTTCGCCTCTTATTGGCTAACACTTTATCTCGCCGAAGTATTTCGCCTGACTTATTCTTCCTAAGAAGAAAACCGTGTTCCGAACGTCACGATTGGGGCAGGCAACTTTCAACGTTGATAGCACTGTGTTTAAAAGCGACATACAGTCATCTGTGACGTGTTGCCAGTGTGGTCAACCCGTTGAGGGAGATGGAGTATTACCTGTTGCATTAATTTGCATACATGCATTTAATTAATGGCGCCAACGGCCTTGCCGCAGTGGTAGCACCGGCTTCCTCAGATCACCGAAGCAATGCGCTATCGGACTTGGATAGGTCACCGTCCGGGCCTACCGAGTGCTGTTGGCCTTCGGGGTGCCCTCGGCCCTTGCGAGGCCAACTGAGGAGCTATTTGACTGACAAGTAGTGACACCGGTCACGAAAACTGACAACGGCTGGGAGAGCGCTGTGCTGACCACATGCCGCTCCGTATCCGCATCCAGTGGCGCCTACAGGCTAAGGATGACTCGACGGCTGGTCCGTGCAGTTGCGCTTTAAAGGCCTGTCTGGACGGTGTTTCTTTTATTTAATGTTTGTTGCTGCAGAATGAACTTCCCGCATAGAGGAAAAAGTGAATAAGAATGAATTTGCAGCTTTATAGAATTTATAACCGTAATTGGTTCAAGGCACAGATGGCTGGCTAAGATGAATTTTACTCTGAGTTCAATGTTGTAAATATACTATGCAGTGTAATACTGTAGTGACGAATTTTTTACAGTTTTTATTTGCTTACGTATGAGACGTCTTTTCTCCTGATGTTGTTATTTACTGCCGCAATAAATATGGAGAGAATGAAGGAAACCTATACCTCACTCTCTTCGTAGATCACCATCAAAGACTTCCTAACAACTTGTGCGCTGTAACACTACAAGACCAACAAATAGCACCTTATTGGCTTGAATTATGAACGTTGCATAGTGTTCATTTGAGGTGTGCTGTCTCACTTCTGGGAGACGTATCTCGTTTGATTCGCGAGAGGATGTTTTTTTCTGCACGACTTAATACCATAGCCCTTCGACACTGCACAACATATACTCTCATTAGTGGGTTACAACGGGAGACCCTGTCCCTTCGACAAGGAGCATAAGCGGATCCCAGTACAGTGGATTTTTTCCCATGAATCACGCGAAGAGTTTAAAGCACGAAACCCGATTATGAACTGAAGAGGGACTAGTTGGTTAGGTCCCAACTGCCTGTTTCATTGTACAACAAACAAGGATATCTGAGAGAGGCCATCAAAATTTTATGCGCAGTTGTTACGCATACATTAAGACTAGTGGTCGCCCCTTTGAAAAATTGCTACAAGTTTAAGTTATGGCTGTATGGTGTACTCTTGGAAGTCAGTAAAAAAGTGAATATTAAGTTATGATAATCACAATTTCATACGCTGCTACTAAAAGTTAAATGTTGACGGATAGGCAGACTACAAAATGATGTCGTGAAGCGTTGATAGGACCTACTGTATTACGTAACCCTACTATTGCTAATAATACACTGACTTACATTATATATAATATAACTGACTTACGTTATATACACTAACTTACATTATGCTTAATAGCTTGTTTGTTCGTCTTTGGAGCTAAATTCATCACTGATTCTGAGTAACATAGATCCGACAGTTCGTTTTTAGGGCTGTGGTGGTATGCGGTATTAGATGTCTCAACACAGGTCTCGTAACTCGCGTAAATACCGGGCCGCTGAAGTGCGTACGCGGTGATGGCGCCCGATAGCGACCAAGATGGATTCCATAAGATTTACATCAAACGAAGTTGGTCGCCGAGACTCAATGTGAGTTCACTATTAATGCCCCTCACACCACAGTAGATGGTTCTGGCTCAGAGACACCGACAGTTATGTCGCTGAAAAATGATATTACTTTTGGGGAACGTATCAACCATGAAGGGATGCAGATGGTTCGCAGTTGTCGGCATGTCTTCGATTACTACCACAGGTACCATGCAAGCGCAGGAAATGTCTCCCTTAGCGTAATACTGCGCCCACCACCCTGCTTGTTTCGAGCCGCCGTTCACCTCGATAATGGCGTTTGTTGAGTAGACCATCGACATAGTGTAGCAAAATTCATCTACATCTACATTTATACTCGCAAGCCACCCAACGGTGCCACTGCCATTATCTCCCTTTTCTATTCCAGTCGCGTATGGTGGGAAGAACGCCTGCCGGAAAGCCTCCGTGCGCGCTCTAAACTCTCTAATTTTACATTCGTGATCTCCTCGTGAGGTATAAGTAGGGGGGAAGCAATATATTCGATACCTCATCCAGAAATGCGCCTTCTCGAAACCTGGACAGCAAGCTACACCGCAATGCAGAGCGCCCCTCTTGCAAAGACTGCCACTTGAGTTTGTTAAACATCTCCGTAACGCTATCACGCTTACCACATAACCCT
Source organism: Schistocerca gregaria (assembly GCF_023897955.1). Taxonomy (NCBI): domain Eukaryota; kingdom Metazoa; phylum Arthropoda; class Insecta; order Orthoptera; family Acrididae; genus Schistocerca; species Schistocerca gregaria. Next base: position 529,705,669 of record NC_064921.1, read on the forward strand.
GTGACGAAACGCGCCGCTCTTCTTTGGATCTGTCAACCTGACCTGGTACGGATTCCACACTGATGAGAAATTCTCAAGTATAGGTCGAACGAGTGTTTTGCAAGTCACCTCCTTTGTTGATGGACTACATTTTCTAAGGACTCTCCCAACGAATGTCAACCTGGCACCTTCCTTACCAACAATTCATTTTATATGGTCATTCCACATCAAATCGTTCCGCACGCATACTCCCAGATATTTTACAGAAGTAACTGCTACCAGTGTTTGTTCCGCTGTCATATAATCACACAATAAAGGATCCTTCTTTCTATGTTGTGTGATCCACCCGAAAAGCCGACAGGTTTCCATTGATCGACAGTCGACTCCCGTTGGTTCAGTCCCCACTAACGATGTTATTCGGTCGACATGTGATAGTGCATGTGTGATCTGCTGCGGAGCTCCATGTTCGACAATGTACGATGAACGGTGTGCTCCGAAAAACTGATGCGTGCAGTGGTATTGTGCTCTTTCGGCAGAGATGCTACAGATCACTACCTATCCCGCACTGCAGAGCAGGCAACTCTCTCAATACCACGTTCTGTGAATAGTCGTGGACGTTCAACCATTCAGTGCCTGGTGGCAGTCTCACTGTCCTTCCTACCTCGTTCCACTGATGCTCACGACAGAAGCACATGGACATTCTACCTGCTTCGCCGTTTTCGAGACAGTCGTTCACAGGCTATGAGTAACAATACTCTGTCCTCTGCAGAGTCGCTTATTTCAGTGGATTTCTCCATTTACGGCCCAGCCCTTACATACTTTTCATAGCGCAATACATGCCCTCAGTACCATCATGCGGCACTCAACCTCTCTATGGGCAGTGGTCATAATGTTCTAGCTTATCAGTGTACCAGCTGGTATACAGTGAGAAGTCAGTAGACACTGCGTAAACCAACAGTTATTAATTAGAGGTCAAAAGAATTGCGAACAAGGGAAAGGTATTTTTTGTCAGTTTCACCCGCTGCACACTGAGCTACGCCCGTCGAGCCAGCTTCAAATGTCTAGTGCTTGCATACTTGGCAACCATGTCCAAATATTGTGCAAGAGACGAATGTCCTGCTGGTTCAGTTCGATGGCAGATGAAATTTGCAATTTCTGGTAAGGTTCTACGGGACCAAACTGCTGAGGTCCTCGGTCCCTAGGCTTACACACTAATTAATGTAACTTAAACTAACATACGCTAAGGAAAACACTTACAGTCATGTCCAAGGGACCGCGATTGGCAATGGCATATGCCCTCCACCTACATGTTTGATTCAAACGTATGCTTCGTCTCTGATAATCTCAATGTCGAAGAAGCGTCAGATCCTACCCTTCCTTTCTTCATAGGCAGCTAAGCGTCCTAACTTGAAGGGTGACTGAAATAATTTATCCACGTACATACTGGGAAGTTTCCCCGGACCACAGTGCCTCAATTCCTCGAATGTCATGATACGGCTATGGTTGTCACGTAGTGAGATCATAGTCAACACACATTACGCTACCTTCTCCTTGCGATTCGTGATCGACAAGGATTGTAGCTGAAGGAAGCAATATATTTTGATCTTTGGCCCTTGTCTTTAACTTTCTGTGGCAGCGATTCTATAGTAAACCAAGCGCAAAACGCCGCACCGCACCGTTAGACAAAAATTGCATTTAAACTATTGAATATACAGAGCCAGTCTTGAAAATTAAATAGATTGTTGAAATTTGTTTTAGAACATTTGTAGATTTAATAGTCTAATACATACAGTCACCAAGCTTTCTTATGCTTACCGTTTGACAGCTGGAGCATGTCTGTTTTTTATTAATTTTCTACTTAATTAACAATATAGTTACTATATTTTTTCTTTCTACGAGTTAGTAAATTACCGAGAAGGTGAATTATCATTAAATACATGTAAAAACAGCCGAATCGCTAGGATTCATGAAGAAATACATTCAAATATGTATATATTTGCAGCTTATTTCGCTGAAACCAAGAGATTATAAAAACGTATTTCATGCATGAGCTGCACATATTTGTGTTGTCGTCTGTGATTATTATCATAGGCACTCGTCTTGAAACTCGAAATTATTTTTATGGAGTGTGATAGTTCGCTCATTTTAATCACTCGATTTTCTAACACACGAACAGATGTGTAAATGTAATTACCTTTGCTTCAAAAGCAAAGTATGCAGATCACGGCAAGATAATAGTTTTCTCGTTTTAAGAATGATCGTTTTGACATTAGTGACTCTCCACGTTCAGGAAGAACTTCGGGATTTGATGAAGAGCGTTTAAATGCATTAAGATGTATTCTTGCCGTCTGTGACTCTGATTTAGCAACAATACTGTGGAAATGGTTTCTTCTGTGTCGAGAAACACTTTTATTACTTATGACGATTTATTATCACGTCATTATGGTCTTCGGCTAAGCTACCGTTGTGGTGCCTTATTTGTACCTTTAAATAATGTAGACATTACATTTCATATTACATATCATACAGTTTTCCCGCGTTCCACATTCACAGATTTGGCTGAAAGTGTAGCGAACAAAACTCTGGTGCGTAGATATACGACGTCTGGCATTTAATAGCAATTTTTTGTTATTAAAGGAAAATAACGTTATTCAGTAAATGTCTGTACGTTACGAGAAAATAGCAAATAAACTGTCCTATTTTTTGTTATTAAAGGAAAATGATGTTATTCAGTAAATGTCTGCACGTTACATGAGAATAGCAAATAAACTGTCCTGTAATGTACCGTTTCGTATCTCCCAGGATCCTTAGGAAACTAAATAATGACAAATATGGCGACATTTTCAGTTATTTGCCGATTGTTATAACATTACATACACTGCCTATTGTAGAAACCACGTTACAAATCAATATAAAAACTAGTACTAGCACTAATTCGATTTCGTAATCAGAAGTTTCGCTTGCTGGCCTTTTGGAGAGCTGCTATCGCTGCGGGTAACAAAAACGAGACGGGGTGTCGCGACTGTTACGTCAGACTGTGGCGGTATTGTGTGCGGGAATGAAAAGATTATGACTTGCGCCTATGCAGCAGCAGTTGTTTTGTTTTATGCGCGTATCTGTGTCTGGAATACTTTTCTTCTGTTGAATAGATTCATTACAAAGGATCCAACTTTATTCGCCACCTTATTACAATGATATTTTTTTAAGAAATCGTAAAAGTTATCGAGAGAAAACAAAAATTCGATGTTGTTGTTGTTGTTGTCTTCAGTCCTGAGACTGGTTTGATGCAGCTCTCCATGCTACTCTATCCTGTGCAAGCTGCTTCATCTCCCAGTACCTACTGCAACCTACATCCTTCTGAATCTGCTTAGTGTACTTATCTCGCGGTCTCCCTCTACGATTTTTACCCTCCACGCTGCCCTCCAACGCTAAATTTGTGATCCCTTGATGCCTCAAAACATGTCCTACCAACCGATCCCATCTTCTAGTCAAGTTGTGCCACAAACTTCTCTTCTCCCCAATCCTATTCAATACCTCCTCATTAGTTACGTGATCTATCCACCTTATCTTCAGTATTCTTCTGTAGCGCCACATTTCGAAAGCTTCTATTCTCTTCTTGTCCAAACTAGTTATTGTCCATGTTTCACTTCCATACATGGCTACACTCCAAACAAATACTTTCAGAAACGACTTCCTGATACATAAATCTATATTCGATGTTAACAAATTTCTCTTCCTCAGAAACGCTTTCCTTGCCATTGCCAGTCTACATTTTATATCCTCTCTACTTCGACCATCATCAGTTATTTTACTTCCTAAATAGCAAAACTCCTTTACTACTTGAAGTGTCTCATTTCCTAATCTAATTCCCTCAGCATCACCCGATTTAATTTGACTACATTCCATTATCCTCGTTTTGCTTTTGTTGATGTTCATCTTATATCCTCCTTTCAAGACACTGTCCATTCCGTTCAACTGCTCTTCCAAGTCCTTTGCCGTCTCTGACAGAATTACAATGTCATCGGCGAACCTCAAAGTTTTTACTTCGTCTCCATGAATTTTAATACCTACTCCAAATTTTTCTTTTGTTTCCTTTACTGCTTGCTCAATATACAGATTGAAGAACGTCGGGAAGAGGCTACAAACCTGTCTTACTCCCTTCCCAACAACTGCTTCCCTTTTATGTCCCTCGACTCTCATAACTGCCATCTGGTTTCTGTACAAATTGTAAATAGCCTTTCGCTCCCTGTATTTTACCCCTGCCACCTTTAGAATTTGAAAAAGAGTATTCCAGTCAACATTGTCAAAAGCTTTCTCTAAGTCTACAAATGCTAGAAACGTAGGTTTGCCTTTTCTTAATCTTTCTTCTAAGATAAGTCGTAAGGTCAGTATTACCTCACGTGTTCCAACATTTCTACGGAATCCAAACTGATCCTCCCCGAGGTCCGCATCTACCAGTTTTTCCATTCGTCTGTAAAGAATTCGCGTTAGTATTTTCCAGCTGTGACTTATTAAACTGATAGTTCGGTAATTTTCACATCTGTCAGCACCTGCTTTCTTTGGGATTGGAATTATTATATTCTTCTTGAAGTCTGAGGGTATTTCGCCTGTTTCATACATCTTGCTCACCAGCTGGTAGAGTTTTGTCATGACTGGCTCTCCCAAGGCCGTCAGTAGTTCTAATGGAATGTTGTCTACTCCGGGGGCCTTGTTTCGACTCAGGTCTTTCAGTGCTCTGTCAAACTCTTCACGCAGTATCGTATCTCCCATTTCGTCTTCATCTACATCCTCTTCCATTTCCATAATATTGTCCTCAAGTACATCACCCTTGTATAAACCTTCTATATACTCCTTCCACCTTTCTGCCTTCCCTTCTTTGCTTAGAACTGGGTTGCCATCTGAGCTCTTGATATTCATACACGTGGTTCTCTTCTCTCCAAATGTCTCTTTAATTTTCCTGTAGGCAGTATCTATCTTACCCCTAGTGAGATAAGCTTCTACATCCTTACATTTGTCCTCTAGCCATCCCTGCTTAGCCATTTTGCACTTCCTGTCCATCTCATTTTTGAGACGTTTGTATTCCTTTTTGCCTGCTTCATTTACTGCATTTTTATATTTTCTCCTTTCATCAATTAAATTCAATATTTCTTCTGTTACCCAAGGATTTCTAGCAGCCCTCGTCTTTTTACCTACTTTATCCTCTGCTGCCTTCACTACTTCATCCCTCAGAGCTACCCATTCTTCTTCTACGGTATTTCTTTGCCCTATTCCTGTCAATTGTCCCCTTATGCTCTCCCTGAAACTCTGTAAAACCTCTGGTTCTTTCAGTTTATCCAGGTCCCATCTCCTTAATTTCCCACATTTTTGCAGTTTCTTCAGTTTTAATCTACAGGTCATAACCAACAGATTGTGGTCAGAGTCCACATCTGCCCCTGGAAATCTCTTACAACTTAAAACCTGGTTCCTAAATCTCTGTCTTACCATTATATAATCTATTTGATACCTTTTAGTATCTCCAGGGTTCTTCCACGTATACAACCTTCTTTCATGATTCTTAAACCAAGTGTTAGCTATGATTAAGTTGTGCTCTGTGCAAAATTCTACTAGGCGGCTTCCTCTTTCACTTCTTAGCCCCAATCCATATTCACCTACTATGTTTCCTTCTCTCCCTTTTCCTACTGCCGAATTCCAGTCACCCATTACTATTAAATTTTCGGCTCCCTTCACTATCTGAACAATTTCTTTTATTTCGTCGTACATTTCTTCAATTTCTTCATCATCTGCAGAGCTAGTTGGCATATAAACTTGTACTACTGTAGTAGGTGTGGGCTTCGTATACTGTACGTAAAGTGCTATATAAATCCAATTCATGTTCTAACATGCACGTGATACGGTCATTACACGTCACTCTCCTGCAATGCATCGCCAATGTATAATATTCGTTCCCGTTCTTTCCTTACCGTTATTTATTTTTACCTGATTTAATGATCTTCTAGAACATGGCGTTGTGGTAAAGGAGTAAATTCAGATATTAACTGTTGACATACGAAACTCGGGGAAAATAAGGTTCATTAGAGAAGGAGTACAAGATCTGATTCCACCAGGATGAAGAATTAAAACTGAGCTCACATTCATTTTTAGTATAAAATATAGATGACAACTTGGCATACTAGTGCCACATTCGAACAAAAGCTTTCTCTCAAGAAGAGCTTGAAAACAAAAAAATCGCCCTAACTTTTCATTTTCGTTTCAGAGATGACAAGTGAAGACTACGCAAGCATCGGTGACTTTCATCGGCCATTTACATGCTGAAAGAGACTATCCTTGACCAGAAAACGCCATGCCGATATAATTGTTCACAAATGACCTCTACAGATTACAACACGGGAGACACTCAGCAAGCGTTGAAAATTCAGCATATGAAAATGAATTACGGTTTTAATCTGCTCATCTGTAATGAATTAGTGCTTGAAATTTTTAACTTTTATGTAAAAATGGAAATAGGCTGGCTTCTGTAAAAAACTTTTCCTGACATACCCCGCACAAGTTCGGGTAGACTCTTGAATAACATTCGGGAAATTCAGCTTCTGCGAGCTGGAACTGTCTGACAGGGTACTGCGGCTTCGGAGTAGGTTAGCCTATGAGCTGTCGAGAGTTCTTGCGGAGTCAGAGGGACCTTTTAACTCCCTCGGGCAGCGCCTAACGAGCCAAGTCTCCCCAAACTGGCAACGGCAGCCAGCGTCCACGGTCCCCTGACTCCTATTGTTGTTTTCGTCTTCGATCGCACTCGTCCTTGCTCTTACGACCCCAATCCACAGCGTCGGCCATTCCTAGACTTGCGCGATAGCTCCAACCTACTCTCCCCCCTGCCCCCCTCTCTCTCCATTCCACCCACTCTCCTTCGATCTCTCTCTCTCTCTCTCTCTCTCTCTCTCTCTCTCTCTCTCTCTCTCTCTCTCTCTTTCTCTCTCCCTCCCTCTTTCTACTTCTCTTGCTAGGCACTAGTGCACCAGTTCATTTTATACCACACATTTCTCCCGTAATATCAAAAATTAACCTTGAAACGCATTAAACGCTGAAATATTACCAACGATAGATAAGAGAAAGTCACATGAACATAGGTTCCGTTGCAGGCCATTTAACCAAAACAAATCATACTACACGACGATACCGTGTTTGAACAGCATTTTGCTGTTTACCTTGATGTGTCACATCGATGCTTTTTGTTTTGAATTTTGTATTCCGATTGTTATGGGTTTATTTATCGACTAACATTTTTATTTGTAGTTCCCTATTGCTATTTGAGTTAATATATTGTCATTTGTAGGTAGTGAGTGGGCCTGTTGACGTTAGAGAATGTAGTACTAAGTGGAGAAATGAGAACATTTCCGAAGTATTCTTAAAAATGGCTCAAATGGCTCTGAGCACTATGAGACTTAACATCTGAGGTCATCAGTCACATAGAACTACTTAAACCTAACTAACCTAAGGGCGTAACAAACACCCATGCCCGAGGCAGGATTCGAACCTGCGACCGTAGCAGACGCGCGTTTTCGGACTGAAGCTCCTAGAACCGCTCGGCCACCGCAACCGTCGAAATATTCTTCTGTTTATTTAGAGGGATGACAGCAGCAGAGGCAACCAGAAACATTTGCGCTGCGTATGGGAAAATGGTATTGGACAAATCATGGCAAGAAAATAGTTTTCTCGTTTTAAGGACGATCGTTTTGACATTATTGCATCTCCACTTTGAGGAAGAACTTCGGGGTTTGATGAAGAACGTTGAAATGCATTAATCCACAACGATCCATGTCACTGTGCCCGAAATTTGCATGTAACGGAAAAGATTAAAAAATGTGGTGTATGTTTACCGCATGCTCTAAGGCAAAATCACAAATATCAGCAAGTGCATCCATGCGTGTTCCTCATCAATTAGCTTGTGAACAACACAGATCATTCCTATCCATTATCGTTACAGGTGACGAGAAATGGTATCCTTACGCTAACATTACAAAAGAAAAAGGAATGGAATGGTTGAGACATATCAAAGCAATAACTACCCGTACAAAGACCGGCGCCCGTCTACAAAAACTAGTGTTGTGAATCTGGTAGAAAAGCGACAGTTTGGTATACTACGAATTGATTACCCGAGGCGTAACCAAGTCAATGAAAGTTCTGTTTTGAAAGCTTTCCCACATCGCCATAGAGATCGCTCTCTTTATGGCAATGTCAGGTAATTACAAGACGTATATTCGTTAATGTTCATTTTTCTTTATATTTGATGGTATCACTGGATCTGATGTATGTCGTCCATTTTGAATTTACATAGTATTTTTTTTTTATATCGGCGGCCAGATTGTGAGCTGCTATGACGTGCACTGCCGAGCGGAAAACCAATATCTGGTTGAGGGGACGGGTATTCGTACCGCCATTCACCCGAAGGCAACTCAGTTGCGATACCACTCTGCCAGCCCACTCGGTCACCATGTATTAAATGTTGAGAAGTTCGGCTATCGTTCACGCATAGAGTGAGACGGCAACAACGCACAAGAATTATGTTGTTGTTCCGAAAAGGTCACAATATAAGTATATAGCAATAAAATAAGTATAAAGAAAGTGTTATTATTTTAAGAATGCGATGATTTTACTCTTTTTAGACAATTTTGTAAAGTTGTGATATACCACGACAGGGGTATCTAACTTTTTATTAAACCTGCTAGTTTCGGTCACTCAACAGCACATCCAGACCTGAAGAACGACGTCATTTGCAAGTTATGTTATCAAATATGATCATCTACATTTAGATTAACATACACATTAACTGCATCAAAATTACAGAATACTGGACAATACTACACGTATACATTATTCAAAATGTTTTCAGGGCAAATCAGTCTATGATTGTGATGCACTTAGTATGAACTGCCGAGGCACAGGAATGTTACCACCTAACACAAGCTTGAATAACCACATTTCATAAAGGCACATTTGCATGTTGAGCTTTTATTAGACGAAAGCGTAATTATAAGTAATGAAATAAAGAAATAACTTGAGTTATATACACTCCTGGAAATGGAAAAAAGAACACATTGACACCGGTGTGTCAGACCCACCATACTTGCTCCGGACACTGCGAGAGGGCTGTACAAGCAATGATCACACGCACGGCACAGCGGACACACCAGGAATCGCGGTGTTGGCCGTCGAATGGCGCTAGCTGCGCAGCATTTGTGCACCGCCGCCGTCAGTGTCAGCCAGTTTGCCGTGGCATACGGAGCTCCATCGCAGTCTTTAACACTGGTAGCATGCCGCGACAGCGTGGACGTGAACCGTATGTGCAGTTGACGGACTTTGAGCGAGGGCGTATAGTGGGCATGCGGGAGGCCAGGTGGACGTACCGCCAAATTGCTCAACACGTGGGGCGTGAGGTCTCCACAGTACATCGATGTTGTCGCCAGTGGTCGGCAGAAGGTGCACGTGCCCGTCGACCTGGGACCGGACCGCAGCGACGCACGGATGCACGCCAAGACCGTAGGATCCTACGCAGTGCCGTAGGGGACCGCGCCGCCACTTCCCAGCAAATTAGGGACACTGTTGCTCCTGGGGTATCGGCGAGGACCATTCGCAACCGTCTCCATGAACCTGGGCTACGGTCCCGCACACCGTTAGGCCGTCTTCCGCTCACGTCCCAACATCGTGCAGCCCGCCTCCAGTGGTGTCGCGACAGGCGTGAATGGAGGGACGAATGGAGATGTGTCATCTTCAGCGATGAGAGTCGCTTCTGCCTTGGTGCCAAAGATGGTCGTATGCGTGTTTGGCGCCGTGCAGGTGAGCGCCACAATCAGGACTGCATACGACCGAGGCACACAGGGCCAACACCTGGCATCATGGTTTGGGGAGCGATCTCCTACACTGGCCGTACACCTCTGGTGATCGTCGAGGGGACACTGAATAGTGCACGGTACATCCAAACCGTCATCGAACCCATCGTTCTACCATTCCTAGACCGGCAAGGGAACTTACTGCTCCAACAGGACAATGCACGTCCGCATGTATCCCGTGCCACCGAACGTGCTCTAGAAGGTGTAAGACAACTACCCTGGCCAGCAAGATCTCCGGATCTGTCCCCCATTGAGCATGTTTGGGACTGGATGAAGCGTCGTCTCACGCGGGCTGCACGTCCAGCACGAACGCTGGTCCAACTGAGGCGCCAGGTGGAAATGGCATGGCAAGCCGTTCCACAGGACTACATCCAGCATCTCTACGATCGTCTCCATGGAAGAATAGCAGCCTACATTGTTCCGAAAGGTGGATATACACTGTACTAGTGCCGACATTGTGCATGCTCTGTTGCCTGTGTCTATGTGCCTGTGGTTCTGTCAGTGTGATCATGTGATGTATCTGACCCCAGGAATGTGTCAATAAAGTTTCCCCTTCCTGGGACAATGAATTCACGGTGTTCTTATTTCAATTTCCAGGAGTGTATATAGTCCTCGGCTGTATAAATATTGTCTGCAGACGCTGGCAACATTTGGAGATTTTTGACCGTCAGATTATTGGCGGAATAAGAGGTACATTTTTTTTTGTCGGTCTTTACCAGATCGGACGTATTTTGGCGCATCGCAAATAATACAGTATTACATCGTTAGCGCGAACTCGCGGTTAACGCGAAAAAAGAAAAAAAAGTCGGTCCCACCAGGAATGCATTAGTTCTTATGGCATGTATTATCGGTTAACACGAATTTCGGTTAAGGCGTATTACGAACTCTGTTTCAGTCCCTAGCGTAATTAATTTTCACTGTAACACTAACTTCCGACCTTTGACTATTGCGCCGCGCGGGTTTAGCCAAGCGGTCACGGACAGTGCGGCTGGTCCCGGCGGAGGTTCGAGTCCTCCCTCGGGCATGGATGTGTGTGATGTTCTTAGGTTAGTTAGGTTTAAGTAGTTCTAAGTTCTAGGGGACTAATGACCACAGCAGTTGAGTCCCATAGTGCTCAGAGGCATTTGAAATGGCTCTGAGCACTATGCGACTCAACTTCTGAGGTCATCAGTCGCCTAGAACTTAGAACTAATTAAACCTAAGGACATCACACACATCCGTACCCGAGGCAGGATTCGAACCTGCGACCGTAGCGGTCGCTCGGGTCCAGACTGTAGCGCCTAGAGCCTCACATGTTTGTCCGTAGGATAATTTAGCTTAAGTACTGTGTAAGCTTGGGGACTGATGACCTTAGCAGTTAGGTCCCATAAGATCTCACACACATTTGAACATTTTAGAGTATTGCCCGCCGGAGTGGCCGTGCGGTTCTAGGCGCTACAGTCTGGAGCCGAGCGCCCGCTACGGTCGCAGGTTCAAATCCTGCCTCGGTCATGGATGTGTGTGATGTCCTTAGGTTAGTTAGGTTTAATTAGTTCTAGGTTCTAGGCGACTGATGGCCTTAGAAATTAAGTCGCACAATGCTCAGAGCCATTTGAGTATTCTAAAGCGTAATTTTTTTCCCGACATGAATGTAGGAAATGTAGCTACAAAGCTAATTACATATATTGTTGACTCTTTTTTAACGTATTGTAGGTCCGTAGCCGCGATTATCACCTCAACAATCAGCGTATGATGTACATTGTAAGACATTCAACGATGTGTGGAGCAGCATTTCGTAACGTACACAGTGCCATATTTGACAGGTGTTACGTTAGTCGTAGCAGTATCGAGTTGGAATAGTGAATAAAAACTAGAGTTACAACCGGTACCGTAGCACGTGAAAATGGCAAAGAGGAAACAGATAGCTCTAAATGTACAATTAAAGCTAAAGATTCTAGATGAAGTGGACCGTGGTACCAAGAAAACAGCAATTGCAGAGCAGTTTGGAACACCTAACTCTACTTTATCTACGATTATTATGAATCGAGAAACAATTATTAATGCTGCGGCATCATGTTATGGAAACAAATCTAAACGACTTCGTACCGCCAGGTATGAAGACATCGAGACGTTACTGCTAGAATGGTTCAATCATATGCGTGCATCTAACATACCTTTAACTGGACTTGTGATTCAGCCGAGTGAGCGAAAAGTATAGTATGGCTCGTGTGATGTATTTAACATGGATGAAACTGGATATTTCTACAATCTTCTCCCAAATCACACCCTGGGGATAAAAGGTGATAAGTGTCACGGTGGAGCACGAAGCAAAGAACGTGTGACTGTTGTACTGTGCTGTAATGCTGACGGCAGTGAGAAGTTTCGTCTGTAGGTTGTCGGTAAATCCAAGAAACCACGCTGTTTGAAAAACATAGATATGGACACTTTACCTTGCATCTACTCTCACCACAAGAATGCTTGGATCGGTGGCACATCATTTCGCAAGTGGCTTCTTCGTTTCAACAGTCGAATGGTTGCTCAAAATAGACATGCTATTTTTACTTTGGACAGATGTACTGCCCATAACGTTCATGATCTTAACCTATACAACCTAAAGGTTCAGTTTTTTCCACCCAACGCCACAAGCCGCCTTCAGCATTTGAACCAAGGCATAATATCTCTCATAAAGAGAGCTTATCGTAAGCGACTTGTAAGAGCTGCAATTCGTGAAGCTGAAAACAATAGTGCAACCCCAAACTCGAATCTGCTTCACGCAATAACAGCCATCGCAGGAGCCTGGAACTCAGTGTCGCCACATCATATAGGGAAGTGCTTTAACAGAGCTTGGAGACATAGGAACACTGATGATGTCCACGAGATAGAAGATGCCACTTCACTTGATGAATGCACAGTTCTGCAAGACGCTGCGAACCGTGGGATTAGTTTCGAAGAATTCATTAGTGTAGGCGATGATGTTTCCGTATGTGCTTCTGTGGAATCGGATGTGCCAAAATCTGTGAACGAGGTGCAAGAAGGGCCATCAGAAGAATGTGAAGAGGAAGAGAATACAGATACCATTCCATCTACCCGTCAGGAGATGTTTACAGCTTTGGACTGTTTAGAACGGTTCGCTTCAACATCCGACGTCACTTCTGGGTTTACAAACGCTATTATTACAACTGATTGTGAAATTACAAAATATTATCGTTCCCTTGAACGTCAGCGAACCATGACCGAATTTTTTCCGAGAAAGTAACGTACATAATTTGTGAGTATTTGTAATTTTACAATCACTTTATAGTGTTATAAGTCTACAATTACGTGATTGATAGTGTAGTGTATTACACATTAGTGGACTGTTGTACATGTATACTTCTTAAAATTTGTGTTTTTAACTTAACACGAATTTTTTTAACACTAACTCCGGATTTTTCGGTCCCTTCGGATTCGTGTTAACGAAGTGTTACTCTACTACATTATTTTATGAATACATTCACGAGTTGCAACCAAACGGCACTCTTAACTGCATAAAGAAAGCCTCAATGTAATTGTCGTAATTTAATTGTACTTTATTTCAGAATATACTGTTACTGCTGAACTAAGTAGTTTTATTTTGTATCTTTAGTCGTTATAAGATGGTTGGTTGACTTGGATGGCAAAAGGTTCCGTACATCAAAGCAGAAAGTCGTCCAACTCTATCCACCGTCGTCTTCGGGTGCTGTCTTATTACGAGGTCCGATTTTAGTGAAAATACAGGGAGAAGAAACACTGTTAGGAATATATAAACGGACTTTTAACAAAAAAAGCCATGATCATGCGCCGAGAGTTTGTATGATATTTAATGTTAAATACTATAATTCTTTGTATTGTCTCGATCCAGGTACGAAAGAGCTAAAAATTAAAATTTGAAACGCGAGACTTGCAGTAAAAGAGTCACTAATGTTCTGGATGCTACGAACAGGGATCTTGAGCTATTCCGACTCCAAAGCCATGACCAGCTGCTCCAACTCCTAGGTAGAGGATCCACGCCACGAAAACCCGATCGAGTTGGTCCCACAGATTCTCGACTGGCTTTAAATTCTGGGAATCAGGCCACCAGGACAATATGGTCAACTCATCCTGATGGTCTTCGAACCACGCATATGCACAGCGAGGTGTATCACTCGTTGCATTGTCCTACTGGTAAATGCCAGCGTGCAGAGAGAAGAAAACTCCAAGGAGGAACGGACAAGGTCCCTAAGGATACATGCATACCTGTGTTATTTCCATTGTGCCTTCCAGAACACCACAAAAACATTCCGAATAATATGAGGGTCACCCCAAAAGAAATGCACACTATTAATTTTAAAATACGTCTTTTTTCTACATGTTTGAAAGTTTTACAGTGTGTAGATACATCCTTTAGGAACAGTATTTTCATTTCTACACATAATTTCCATCCCTCTCAACTGCCTTACGCCATCTTGGACCCAGCTCCTGTATACCCTCAAGGTAAAATTCTGGATCAACCTGTTGGAGCCACTGTTTGGGAGCGTGCACAAAGGAGTCACCATCTCCTAACTTGGTTCTACGAAGAGAGTCTTTCAGTTTCCCAAAGAGATGATAGTCACATGGAGCCAGGTGAGGACTGTAAGGCGGGTGTTTCAGTGTTGGAGTTTTGTGATCGCTTCCATGGTTTTTTGACTGACATGTGGCCGTGCATTGTCTTGAAACAGCAAAACATCCTGCTTTTGCGATTTGGTCGAACACGACTCAGTCGAGCTTGAAGTTTCTTGAGTGTCGTCACATACGCATAAGAATTTATGGTGTTTCCACTTGGCATGATGTCCACAAGCAAGAGTCCTTCGGAACCGAAAAACACTGTAGTCATAACTTTTCCAGCAGAAGATGTGGTTTTGATTTTTTTTTCACTGGGTGAATTTGCATGATGCCACTCCATTGATTGCCTCTTCGTCGCTGGTGAAAAATGATAGAGCCATATATCATCACCTGTCACAATTCTTCCAAGAAATTCATCTCCACCATTCTCGACTCTTCCAAAAGTTCGCTGCATACCGTTTTTCTTGTTTCTTTGTGGGCCACTGTCAACATCCTGGGAACCCACCTGGCACAAACATTTTTTAACGCCAACACTTTCAGTATTCTGCAAACACTTCCTTCCCCTATCCCAACGTAGAGTGATAATTCGTTCACTGTGATGTGTCTGTCAGGAGTTACCAATTCGTTAACTCTCAGCACATTGTCTGGAGTGTGTGCAGCACGAGGCCTGCCGCTGTGAGGACACTCCTCAATATTGCCGTGACCGCTTTCATCACGTAACCCGCTTGCTCACCGACTAACTGTACTGCGATCGACAGCAGCATCTCGATACACCTTTTTCAACTTCTTGTGGATGTTTCCCACTGTCTCGTTTTCACATCACAGGAGTTCTATGACGGCACGTTGCTTCTGACTAACGTCAAGTGTAGCAGCCATCTTGAAGACATGCCGTGACGGCGCCACTCACGGGAACAGGTTGAACTAAGTTTGAAAACAAGCGGGAAGGATGTATCTACACAGTGTAAGACTTTCAAACGTGCAGAACGAAAACTGTATTTTTTACAAAAATAGTGTGCATTTCTTTCGGAGTTAGCCTCGTAGAATGCTCCGTCCTCTCTGCGTACTCCCAGATAATTTATGGAATTAACTGCTTCCAGTTGCTTACCTGCTATTTTGTAGCTAAATGATAAGGGACCTATCTTTCGATGCGAATACATAGAAAGATAGGTCCCTTATCATTTAGCTACAAAATAGCAGGTCAGCAACTGGAAGCAGTTAATTCCATAAATTATCTGGGATTACGCATTAGGAGTGATTTAAAATGGAATGATCATATAAAGTTGATCGTCGGTAAAGCAGATGCCAGACTGAGATTCATTGGAAGAATTCTAAGGAAATGCAATCCGACAACAAAGGAAGTAGGTTACAGTACGCTTGTTCGCCCACTGCTTGAATACTGCTCAGCAGTGTGGGATCCGCACCAGATAGGGTTGACAGAAGAGATAGAGAAGATCCAACGGAGAGCAGCGCGCTTCGTTAGAGGATCATTTAGTAATCGCGAAAGCGTTACGGAGATGATAGATAAACTCCAGTGGAAGACTCTGTAGGAGAGACGCTCAGTAGCTCGGTACGGGCTTTTGTTAAAGTTTCGAGAACATACCTTCACCGAAGAGTCAAGCAGTATATTGCTCCCTCCTACGTATATCTCGCGAAGAGACCATGAGGGTAAAATCAGAGAGATTAGAGCCCACACAGAAGCATATCGACAATCCTTCTTTTCACGTACAATACGAGACTGGAATAGAAGGGAGAACCGATAGAGGTACTCAGGGTACCCTCCGCCACACACCGTCAGGTGGCTTGCGTAGTATGGATGTAGATGTAGATGCAGGATATTTCGTTTGATGTATCACGCCGTACACTCCAACGGCCATTTGTCCTATGGAACATAAAACGTGATTCATCTGGAAAGGCCATCTACAAGCCACTCTCTGAACGTCCATTTGCGATATTAGCGTTCCAATTCTAGCATTCGGCGCCGCTGATCAGCTGTCAGCACTGGTGCATGAGCGAGGCGCCTGCTGCGGAGATCTGTACGCAGAGTGCTCATTGCGGAGTCGCTGTTGGCAGCCGCTCGGTTCATTTGAGCAGTCAGTTGCTCAACATCTGCACATCTATTCGCCCGTAAACTCTCCACAACCATCATTCATCCGCGTCATTTATAGTCCGTGGTGCACCACGGTTGCCTAGGTGCCGGTTTTGGATAGCACCACTTTGCCATGCACGGTATATTTTAACCACAGCAACGAGCCCACAGTTACAGACTTAGTCGTTTCAGAAATAGCACGGAAGCTAATGATCAAGTTCTTTTGGACGGGAGATATATTGCTCCATCTCTGCATTACGACGAAAGGCGTTCGACTCAGATCCACATTGTCGCTTGCTCCGTGAAGTGCGCGCTTACGGTCTATCCGATGACATATGAGGTTGAATAGAAAGTTTTCTAACAGAGAGCACTATGTCGTCCTGAATGGGGAGACTTCAGCAGGAAGAAGCGTAACATTAGGTGTGCCCCAGGACAACATAATAGGTCCGCTGCCTTTTACGATTTACATGAACGATCTGGTGGATCTTATTGACAGCGGCATTAGACTGTTTGCCGATGATGCTCTGGTCTACGGGAAAGTTCACACTAAACTTGTGAACAGATCAATGAGGATTTGCAGAAAATAAATGTGTGGTATAATGACTGGCAGTTAGCTCTCAATATTAGTAAGTGTAACTTACTACGTATAACAAGATCAAAATCCCCATTCATGTACGAGTTCAAAATGAATGCCCAGTCTTTGGAAGCGGCAACTTCCGTGAAGTATCTTGGTGTGACTATTCGAAATGATCGCATATGGAATTATCAGATTACACAATTAACGGGTAAGGCAAACTCTAGATTGCGGTTTATTGGTAGAATCCTGAAGCGATGCAGCCCTTCAACAATGGAAATAGCTTATAATACATTAGTTCGTCCAGTCTTAGAGTGCTGTTCGTCTGTTTGGGACCCTTACCAGTTGGGTCTGATCCAAGAGATTGAGAAGGTCCAAAGAACAGCAGTAAGATTCGTAACTGGTACATTTATCCATCGCGAGAGCGTTAGAACCCTCATAGAAAGTTTAAAGTGGGACACATCTGCAGATAGACGGCGCGGTGAACGGAAGGGGCTGCTGACTAAATTCCGAAATCCGATTTTCACCGAGGATGTAGAGCATATATTATTATCTCCAACTTTCAAATCGAGAAATGATCACCATTCAAAGATCCGGGAAACTAGAGCTCGTACTGTGGCGTTCAGACAGTCGTTTTTCCCACGCGCGATCCGCGAGTGGAACAGAGGGGGTAAATGACATTCGTGCCCTCCGCCACACACCGCTTCGTGTCTTGCGGAGTACGTAGAAGACGACACTTTTTTCCCGCTCCACACCACCACCACCACCGTCCCACCCCAACCCGCCCCTACACCGTTTATATACCACCACTGCTAATGCTGCCACCTACCGTCTAAGAGTGGCTTTCGGACGTTGATGTCGAACATAGGAACTGGTCACATAAATGTGACTGAGCAGTGTATAATGACGATCTAGATGCAAATGATAAGTAACTTCATTTTTCATACCTGAGGATGGATAGATGTTTAACAGACTGTCAGTTTTTATAAAGAAGTTCTGCAGCTTTTGCGCCGAATCGGGTTTTTCAATAATACTCCCAAGTTTTAAAAAACTGCAAGGACTTTTTATGTTTTTTCATTAAGATTGCTGATTTAATTTGAAAACCTTTATAATAACGAGAGAATTAGTACATTTAACATCCCCATCCCTGCTCATTTCCAAGCACGTTTTACCAAGTTCCATACTGATAAACATAAAAATGGAACTTTCTGATTCACCCGAGCTTCGACCTTTTTTCAGCGGGTATTTGTGGATGTCACATGTGTACACATACCCATTTGTCAACCCGTAAATTCCAATTCCTAAGAGTTTGAATATTGTGTACCGTTCCTGTCTTTACTTGGTGTTCAACAAGGCATGCACAGGAAAACAATGGGGATGGATATGTAAGGTTAACCGTCGCGTCGACGACAACATCGTTAAGAGATAGAGCACACGATGGGATTGCGCAAGAATGAAGAAGTAAACTGGCTTCTCAAATAAGGAGCTACCTTTAGTTTCAACCTGGAATAAACTATAAACCTCAATTTTGCATGTGTAGACACAAATTTGATAAATGCTCTTCCTAAATGCGAATTCGGAGAATTAATTGATATTTTGACATCACTCTCACTGCAGCGTCTACTGCCGACCGCAGAAGGTACAATAGTCTTGGGTTGGTCCATAAATTCACAGCGTTTTTCTATAACTTTAATAAACACAATAGCTACGAATAACCGAGACTACAAACATCAATAATATATTCTCCTTCGCGATTTACATCAGTCTACCAACGCTGGGATAACTTTTCGACTCCGCAACTGTAGAAATAACTCGGTTTTTAGACTAAGATCTAGTGAGCAATGTTCGGAGGGCATTTTCGTGCAACTGAGGGGCGGGCCCGTGTGTGATTGCGCCATCGCGATAATGGTGATAGCGTTATCTGGGTGAGTGGACTCTCGCGACTGTCAGCAGCGCGGTAGGGAAGGGTGACGTAAGAAAAGCAACCACCTCGCTGTAGCAATGAATAGTATGCATGGGGGCTTAATTAAATATAATGCAAAAAATTTTAATTTTAGTCGCCGTTTGTCCGGTTACACAGTCTCGTAACAGGATGGCCCTGAATAATATTAGTACACAATCGTCCCCAGCAACTATAAAAGCAACGAAACAAGAAATCATAAGTGTAACTGATCTGTGTGTGGAAGTGTGATTCACCGTACACATCTGGCACGGTTCTTCCTCAATACGACAAGATGCGTTAAACGCGATTTACAACGAAGTAATAAAAAAAGAACAGAGATACTTTGATTGCACATCGAAACCAGAATTACACTCTAATACACTCCTGGAAATGGAAAAAAGAACACATTGACACCGGTGTGTCAGACCCACCATACTTGCTCCGGACACTGCGAGAGGGCTGTACAAGCAATGATCACACGCACGGCACAGCGGACACACCAAGAACCGCGGTGTTGGCCGTCGAATGGCGCTAGCTGCGCAGCATTTGTGCACCGCCGCCGTCAGTGTCAGCCAGTTTGCCGTGGCATACGGAGCTCCATCGCAGTCTTTAACACTGGTAGCATGCCGCGACAGCGTGGACGTGAACCGTATGTGCAGTTGACGGACTTTGAGCGAGGGCGTATAGTGGGCATGTGGGAGGCCGGGTGGACGTACCGCCGAATTGCTCAACACGTGGGGCGTGAGGTCTCCACAGTACATCGATGTTGTCGCCAGTGGTCGGCAGAAGGTGCACGTGCCCGTCGACCTGGGACCGGACCGCAGCGACGCACGGATGCACGCCAAGACCGTAGGATCCTACGCTGTGCCGTAGGGGACCGCGCCGCCACTTCCCAGCAAATTAGGGACACTGTTGCTCCTGGGGTATCGGCGAGGACCATTCGCAACCGTCTCCATGAACCTGGGCTACGGTCCCGCACACCGTTAGGCCGTCTTCCGCTCACGCCCCAACATCGTGCAGCCCGCCTCCAGTGGTGTCGCGACAGGCGTGAATGGAGGGACGAATGGAGACGTGTCGTCTTCAGCGATGAGAGTCGCTTCTGCCTTGGTGCCAAAGATGGTCGTATGCGTGTTTGGCGCCGTGCAGGTGAGCGCCACAATCAGGACTGCATACGACCGAGGCACACAGGGCCAATACCTGGCATCATGGTTTGGGGAGCGATCTCCTACACTGGTCGTACACCTCTGGTGATCGTCGAGGGGACACTGAATAGTGCACGGTACATCCAAACCGTCATCGAACCCATCGTTCTACCATTCCTAGACCGGCAAGGGAACTTGCTGTTCCAACAGGACAATGCACGCCCGCATGTATCCCGTGCTACCCAACGTGCTCTAGAAGGTGTAAGTCAACTACCCTGGCCAGCAAGATCTCCGGATCTGTCCCCCATTGAGCATGTTTGGGACTGGATGAAGCGTCGTCTCACGCGGGCTGCACGTCCAGCACGAACGCTGGTCCAACTGAGGCGCCAGGTGGAATTGGCATGGCAAGCCGTTCCTCAGGACTACATCCAGCATCTCTATGATCGTCTCCATGGAAGAATAGCAGCCTGCATTGCTGCGAAAGGTGGATATACACTGTACTGGTGCCGACATTGTGCATGCTCTGTTGCCTGTGTCTATGTGCTTGTGGTTCTGTCAGTGTGATCATGTGATGTATCTGACCCCAGGAATGTGTCAATAAAGTTTCCCCTTCCTGGGACAATGAATTCACGGTGTTCTTATTTCAGTTTCCAGGAGTGTACATGAACACAAGCCAGATACTTTGTTGACTGAACCTGTGACCAAGAGGCATTGTTATTTAGGACTGAAGTAAAAAAAATTCTTTACCTTCATATATATTGATGAAAAATACACTCTCATCATTACAACATCCCCAATCGAATAACATATGGTGTCTTGCCCAACAGAACAACTAGTATTCTATCGACGTCTCAACAAGCACAGATTACGCCTTCCTCAGAACTACTACTGCACTCACTAACATCTCAGCGGCAACTACCAGTGGAGGCGGCTGAATAATACTCTTTGGACCTATCTCTGGCGTTGTGAGTCAGTGTAGCCACCTTTCATATGTCCCTCCTCCACGGGCTAGAATTTGATGGTATTTTAGTCAGCATTGGTGGTGAAAATACCACCAAATTCGTCCAAAAAATACAGACAAAAATAAAAGGTAAGTAAAAACCACATAACTAAATAGATTTTGGCTTTGCACTGACCTTCAATAACCTAATATATAAAATACAGTAAGGAATACAAATGCTTGCATACATGTTATTTTACATAATAGTTTACACAAGTATGATGTGGTTAAACAATTCAATCAATGGCGTCAGCAATGACGAATATGTGCAGGTAAGAGTCTCATAACATTTCATAAACAGTAAACACACAAAAAATCAGTTTATACAAATTCTCACATAAAATCCTTTGACTAGTTCAATAAACAAATAGGATTCCGCAGAGTAGTTGACAGTTCTAGCAGTAGCACCCAGCAATGGCAACAGGTGCAAATAGCAGTCTCATAACATTTCATCAGCAGTATTTAAACAGCTCCAACAGTGGCACCCTAAACTGGCGAGCAGGCGCAGACAACCACAAGTGACATAATGTCAGTAGAAGCAGCTCCATTAGTGACACCCAGCAATGATGAGCAGGTGCAGACACCAATAAGTAACTCATTCCAGTAGAAGCAGTCCATCAGTGGCACCCAGCAATGTTGAGCAGGTGCAGACAGCAACAGGTGACATCATTTCATTAGAAGCAGTTCCATCAGTGGCACCCAGCAATATCGAACAGGTGCAGACACCAACAAGTGACATCATTCCAGTAGAAGCAGTTGCATCAGTGGCACCTAGCAATGCTGACAGGTGCAGACACCAACAAGTGACATCATACCAGTACAAACAGTCCACCAGTGGCACCAAGCTATGTTGAACAGGTGCAGACACCAACAAGTGACATCATTCCAGTAGAAGCAGTCCATTAGTGACACCCAGCATTGTTGAACAGGCTCAGGCAGCAACAAGTTGCATTATCTCAGTAGAAGCAGTTGCATTAGTGACACCCAGCAATATTGAACAGGTGCAGACACCAGCAAGTGACATCATTCCAGTAGAAGCAGTCCATTAGTGACACCCAGCATTGTTGAACAGGCGCAGGCAGCAACAAGTTGCATTATCTCAGTAGAAGCAGTTGCATTAGTGACACCCAGCAATATTGAACAGGTGCAGACACCAGCAACTGACATCATCTCAGTAGAAGCAGTTCCAAAAGTGGCACCCAGTAATGTTGAATAGGTGCAGACACCAACAAGTCACCTTATTTCAGTAGAAGCAGTTACAACTGTGGCACCCAGTAATGTTGAGCAGGTGCACGTAACAGTCCATAATATTCACTATCACTAATTAGACAGTTTATCAGAGTTCATCAGCGGTAATTAAACATTTCCGAGTGGCACTCATCATGTTGAACACATTCAGGTAACACTTCATAATATTCACTATCACTAATCAGACAGTTTATTAGCAGTAAACATATCCAAGTGGCACACATCAATGTTGAACAAGTGCAGGTACGAACAACAGTTTGAATGCACACATAATTGCTTTTACAAAATCATTATCAATGATCTTACACTAAACATACAAATTATAGCAAACACACAAATGATATCAGATAATTGTCATATTACCTATTACAATACACAAATAACAGTAAACCTATAATATTTATGGGTGTCAGTGCAAGCCACAACAAACAAGTAATATAATATTTGGGAGATAGGTCGATAGCAACTATTTGGGATTAGGAAAGGAAAACACACTCACTCATCCCTCATCCACATATTAAGTACTACTGTGTAATTGAATAGTGTTAACTGCTTAAATGCCATTCTGTCAAAATTTGATGTTCAACATGTGTATCAAGTAGTTGTGGCAACAGTGTATAACAGTCAATAATAGTTAGTCAACGTCATAGTCATCATGTCAAGACCAATGTTTGCCAAGCCAAATCAAATGTACGGTTGCTGAACAACTGTCAGTGTGCCAAGATATGGAATTACTACCTCTCTCCGAAAAAGAGTATATACTGCTTATTGATTTAACGAAGTGTGTGTGTAGACAATTTTCCTTCCACTTGAGTGTTCTAGTCTGCCATCTTCATCCTTCTTGTTCCTTATAAACCAACAAAAAAAAAATGCTGCTCACTTACTTTACCTCTTATCCACCTAAACTCCAACAGTCATCAGCATCACATAATCTTAATACTTCAATGATACCTCTTACGTCGATACATATAAACCTTATCATCAATATCATTTACCTTACCTCTTGTCCACCAATACTCCAATATTCATCAACATCACACAATCTCAATACCTCAATAATACCTCTTCAATACGTCGATACATATAAACCTTATCGCCAATATAATTTCACTTCCATAACAGCTCTTTCCTCTAGTCAGTCTCCTCGAACTAGTACAGATAAAATCCTAGTGCAAACTTCAATTCATCATCCCATACAATCCAAAGACATAATGTCCACACACAACCTCTGTGTAATCCATCTGACCCAAATCTTCTACTCATTATGAATTATAAAATACATTTTGTTTACCTTGTCCAGAATTAAATAAAAGAAATGCATACATGACCTCTAACAGCCTTTAGTTTGAATAGTTTTCAGTAAGTAAGTACGAGTACGGAGTGTCAATGATCGTAATGTTTAACAGTGCGTACACAACTTCAAGAACCATGGGAAAACAGAAGCAAACATGTGGAGTATTTCTTGTGTCAGGTGTCATTTGCTATTTCAATTGCTCGCGAAGAATGCAGCATCATAACTGTCAATTGTCTAAACCTAGTGTTGGTATGTCATGTCGTTAGCTTCCTTCCTATTAGCATAAATTTATACAGCTTCAATAAAACCTCCAGCTCATGTGACTTCGATGAAGTTTCTTGTACCAATGCCGTTCGTAGAATTATAGCACTTCATTTTTTTACCTTAAAATACACTCCTGGAGATGGAAAAAAGAACACATTGACACCGGTGTGTCAGACCCACCATACTTGCTCCGGACACTGCGACAGGGCTGTACAAGCAATGATCACACGCACGGCACAGCGGACACACCAAGAACCGCGGTGTTGGCCGTCGAATGGCGCTAGCTGCGCAGCATTTGTGCACCGCCACCGTCAGTGTCAGCCAGTTTGCCGTGGCATACGGAGCTCCATCGCAGTCTTTAATACTGGTAGCATGCTGCGACAGCGTGGGCGTGAACCGTATGTGCAGTTGACGGACTTTGAGCGAGGGCGTATAGTGGGCATGTGGGAGGCCGGGTGGACGTACCGCCGAATTGCTCAACACGTGGGGCGTGAGGTCTCCAGTGGTCGCCAGTGGTCGGCGGAAGGTGCACGTGCCCGTCGACCTGGGACCGGACCGCAGCGACGCACGGATGCACGCCAAGACCGTAGGATCCTACGCAGTGCCGTAGGGGACCGCGCCGCCACTTCCCAGCAAATTAGGGACACTGTTGCTCCTGGGGTATCGGCGAGGACCATTCGCAACCGTCTCCATGAACCTGGGCTACGGTCCCGCACACCGTTAGGCCGTCTTCCGCTCACGCCCCAACATCGTGCAGCCCGCCTCCAGTGGTGTCGCGACAGGCGTGAATGGAGGGACGAATGGAGACGTGTCGTCTTCAGCGATGAGAGTCGCTTCTGCCTTGGTGCCAATGATAGTCGTATTCGTGTTTGGCGCCGTGCAGGTGAGCGCCACAATCAGGACTGCATACGACCGAGGCACACAGGGCTAACACCTGGCATCATGGTGTGGGGAGCAATCTCCTACACTGGCCGTACAACTCTGGTGATCGTCGAGGGAACACTGAATAGTGCACGGTACATCCAAACCATCATCGACCCATCGTTCTACTATTCCTAGACCGGCAAGGGAACTTTTTGTTCCAACAGGACAATGCACGTCCGCATGTATCCCGTGCCACCCAACGTGCTCTAGAAGGTGTAAGTCAACTACCCTGGCCAGCAAGATCTCCGGATCTGTCCCCCATTGAGCATGTTTGGGACTGGATGAAGCGTCGTCTCACGCGGTGTGCACGTCCAGCACGAACGCTGGTCGAACTGAGGCGCCAGGTGGAAATGGCATGGCAAGCCGTTCCTCAGGACTACATCCAGCATCTCTACGATCGTCTCCATGGGAGAATAGCAGCCTGCATTGCTGCGAAAGGTGGATATACACTGTACTGGTGCCGACATTGTGCATGCTCTGTTGCCTGTGTCTATGTGCCTGTGGTTCTGTCAGTGTGATCATGTGATGTATCTGACCCCAGGAATGTGTCAATAAAGTTTCCCCTTCCTGGGACAATGAATTCACGGTGTTCTTATTTCAATTTCCAGGAGTGTATAAAGCACTGAGTGTAAGCAAAACATTCAATAGCGAGTAAATATACCAGTAGAGAACAGAAAGTCAACAAGTTGATGTAGCACAATCCCTACAACGAGGCTCTGCCAAGTGAACAATCTACAATTAATACCACAGTGTGACCGAAACTCCATGTTCGTACACAGTATATCAGCATTTCTATATACCAAATTAAAGAGTAGTTATGACAACAAAACAGAAATGTGTAAATATGCAATCCATACGCAAAACAGCGAATATATGTCTTACACCATAAACAGGTCATTAGCATCAGATCAGCATAAGCAAATGAATGTTCATACGTAATCTTAATAAGTAAACATGAAGGCGCAAGCAGATAAATCACAAAGTATAATCTACATACATAACCATATCAGCACGACTAATCAGGTGACAATTATAATTTAAATAAATAAGCACAGCAGGCACATAATTAAAAAAATGTGACATCAGTGAAAAAGCATAGCAGCCAAGCGATGCATAATATACATAAGTAACATCCCAGTTCATTAATGAATCATAGTCAATATCAGTTAACACGAAGTATGAATCACGTAATCGCGAGCAGCAAATTACGTCTAAGTACGCACCTATGTGGAAATATGTTACCTGAAAAATAAGCTCAATTAATAGTTACCTTTTTAGTTTACTGCTTTCTTCTTCGAAATTACGTTCTTCTTAAAATTTTCTCGATAGTAAGTCCTCTTAACGTCAGACATACACAGAATTTACCTGAAGTTCTTAAATATTTTATACAACTGTATCCTGAAAAATACTGAATGTTAATAATATAACTCATCAAGTCACTATAGCTTTATACTGAATTTATTCGGAGAAATTAGACTGTGTATTTGTTTACGGCTGTAGGTGCATTCGCACTGAGCGCTCGATCAGCTGTAGGTACGCGTGACGTAAGAATTAATTGTTTGCGGTCAGCGACTGCCTTGTGCGGCGCGCAGACTTGACTGTTGCTTTGAGTATGTGCCGCCGCCGGAACACGGCACGGTATCCTTGTACTCTCCGTGTGTTTACGTATAACTGTTAGTTTCTCGAAAGTATGTCATTCCACAAAAATTTTATCGTTCGATATATGATGATTCCCTTAGAGCGCCGTGATTTAAGAATTTCTACTTCGACAGTGTTATCATGAATAATGTTGTGAATCCTATATGGACCGTTATAAATCAGAAAAAATTTGCGACACAAGCCTTTTCCTTTGTGAGACAAACGATGGGACTTAATTAACACCTTTTGACCAATTGACAAGGTTTTTAAACGACCAGGACGTTTAGCTGATTTCTCTCTTCTAGCAGCCGCAGATGCAATATTTTGTAGAGCCAGATTGACAACTTCAGAATGCCGCAGTTTCCGTGAAGGCGGAAAAGGAACGATTTCAGAAATGTGATTTGTCGGTGCTTAATTTTTTGATATCAATATAGGCGGTAAAGAAGTTGAATCATTAGGGAGCTCATTCAGAATGTTTTGAAAAATATGGAGATACTGATCCCACGTTCTGTGATTCTGATGTCAATAAAGTCGACACAATTTATTGATTTCCTTCATCCATCTCTCTGAAGCGTTAGATTGAGGGTGAAAAAGTGAAATTAAAATTGGTTTAATCTTACGACGCCGTAGAGTACGAAGCCAAATTTTAGAGGGAATCTGTGATCCATTATCTGATATAACATTATCAACATGTCCCACTTCTTTAAGAAAATGTTTGATGAAAGCATTAGATACTGAACGAGCTGTTGTTTTGCGTAAAAGTGTGAAACACACATATTTTGATTTCAGTTCCACTGCTACCAAAATGTACGCTAAACCATTAGTAGAACGAACCACTGGAACTAATAAATTGACTGCAGCCATGTCCTTTAATTTCGCTGGAATGATAGGAAACAACGGTGCTCTGTGAGAAATAGTTTGCAGCTTAGCCTTTTGACATAATTTGCATTTGGCAAGAACAGATAGAATACGTTTTTCCATATTACTGAAGTAGCAATTTTCTCGATTTATGAAAGCATTTTCCGGGACCAAAGTGTGCAAAACTGAAATGTGTATACCAAATCAATTTATTAACCCACTAATCAGGAATGCAAACTAACCAAACAGAGTTGTCGACCGATTTTCGTTTAAAAAGATTATCATTGCGAACTAAATAATATTGTCTAATCACTAAGCTTTCCTTCCTCCTCCACTTCTCCTTAATGTCCTTCCAGATTGGATCCTTACTTTTGCTGCTTAGCGATGTCCTGGAGCGAAGACGAAATAAAATTTTCAAACGCAACACCTTGAAAATACATCAAACAATAATTGTTTTCTTTGCAGTCCTCCTCAGCACTTTGTTTCAAACCCATAGGTGCACGTGATAAAGCATCAGCAATAATATTTGAAGAACCCTATATGTAAACAATACTAAAATTAAATTCCTGCAGATACAGCGCCCATCGTGACAATCTTCCATGTGTTAATTTTGTTGACATGAGAAATTCCAGAGCTCGATGATCGGTGTAAACCTTAGTATGTCTGCCATACAAAAAGATGCGAAATTTTGTGAAAGCCCAAACAACAGCCAAGGCTTCAAGTTCCGTAATCGAATAATTCTTTTCTGATTTAGAGAGAACACGACTTCCAAATGCAATAGTTTTCTGTACTACAACGCCGTTTTCTTCTATCTCTTGAAAAAAGTGTGCACCTAAGCATTTGTATGATGAGTCCGTCGCCAAACAAAAATCTTTATAGATAAATCCGGACGTGAAAGAAGTGGAGCAGCAACTAAAGCATCACGAAGTTCTTCAAACTCTAATTGAGCTTCCTCATCCCAACACCAATTAGAATTCTTTCCAGACAGTTCACATAAACGAGGTGTAGCCAAATTGCCCAATCTAACAAAGCGTCTAAGAAAATTGCAGAGACCAAGGAAACTACGAACACCACGTTTTGTGGCAGGAGCAGCATAATTACGAATAGCGTCTAGTTTCTCTGGATCAGGAAGAATACCGTCTGTAGAAATAAAATGACCAAGAAATATCACCTAAGAACGACCAAATTCAGATTTTTCCAAGTTCACTGTAATGCCAACTCTTGCACAAATACGTAATAATGAATCCAAAATTTTGTTATGCTCACTCCAAGAACGTTTAGCAATAAGAATATCGTCAACATATGAAGAAATATTGTCACGAAGATAACCAGGTAAAATTTCGTTTAGACTACGAATGAATGCTGCTGAAGATACAGTAAGTCCTACGGTATTTTCGAAATCACTTTTGGGTAAAATAGTCATATCCGGTTATTCTTTACCGAATCTGTTGATAGATTGATAGTTGAAGAGTTGTTTTGATAGATACAAAGAATAGTAAAAAAGTAGGCAGCAGGGCAGAAAACTAAAAGGGAAATAGCACCACTACAGCTCGGGGCCCTGTGCACGCTACGCCACATATTCACTTAGTGTAGCGAATCCCCTGAGGACTTAAATAGTCGCACATAAATTCCAGTATGTGACTTAGTGGCCCATTTGGTGGAAGTGCGTACATACTGATCTAACCATGAACATGGATGTATGTCATTCTTAGAATTGCGAAAGATCTTAAATTTCCGAACAGTTAAGAAGTGTTTATAGTCAAAGTTTTCACCTCGTGGCGACAAAGACCTACCGCGTCTGTCAGCGTCCCAATGTCGATTATTGTCAAGTTCCCGCGCCTGGCGCTCTCTTGTTGCTTCTCATAAATGAAATAAATTATTTTCTTCAAAGCCCTCTGCTATCTGAGATTCTAAATTTCTTCAGCTGTCTTTTCCTACGATTTCGCTTTCAATTTGTTTGACTTGCTTTCGTAACGCCTCAAATTCCCTTTTAACGCGTTCATTAAATTTTCCCTGATTTTCAACATGTTTATTTATGTTCTGGTACTCTTCGGTTTCTGCAAATGGCAATGGAGCTGTATTGTCTGAATCTCTGTCCCCATTTATTCTTTCATTTGGTACAGATTCCTCGATTCTTTCAAATATTTCTTCCTTATCGTGTGCGCGTTGTAAATTTAACTCTGAAAATTTTTGTACTATCACGCGATCTCTTTCTTCCTGTTCTCTATCCTGTTCCTTTTGTCTGATTTCTATTGAAATAATCTATTATTGTGAGCATTCAAAATCTTTTGTACTACTTCTCTAATTTCTTTAATTCATCTTTCATGTTTTTAAAACATATTCCTATTCGTGAGTCTAACCGTGTTTCCATTGTTCCCATATCAGTTTCTAACCGTGTTGCCAATGTTCCCATCTCTGTTTTTAATTCAGATCTTAACTGTTATCCCAATGAGTCTAACCGGGTTTCCATTGTTCCCATCTCAGTTTTAATTGTTCCTATTTGTGATCTCACTGTTTGTAATTCAGATTCTAACTGTGATCCCACTGTTTTTAATTCAGACCCCAAATTAAATATTGGACTCATCAATTGCTCCATATTAACTGGTTCGAAATTCTTTTCGCCCCTAAAATTTCCCGTATAACTAACTTCCTTCGGCATAGCCGTAAAGCTATCTGTGTTCGTTACTATTTCAGAATCTTCTATCGTTGATCTCGTATTCTGTGAATTTTTTGATTGAGAAAAATTTTGAACTGGTTCCGGACTATTTTCCCGACTTATTAAATTTTTTTCTACTTCATTATTCATTATACTGTTCTCATGTGTTGGCGAGTTCGCCATGTTAACAATTTCGTCATTCTCACTATCCATCATTTTTGCCATTTTCATCGATCGCGTAATCATTTACAAAACATACAAAACTCGTCCCTATACGAAAATTACACACAATATGTCACTGTATCACCAACAATACTATTCACACAAAATGCTTCCCTACAAACACGATTAACGAACAATTGAAATGTTCATAATTGCACAAAATTGTCAAGCCCCTATACAAGACATCAAAAATTAAATTCTGCTAAAATACCATTAGAAGAATAACAAGACAAGTACAAATGTTCAATTACCAAATCTACACATGCAATATAGACTACAATTACTAAACTACAAATTATTACAACAATACTACTGTCTGCTATTTTTACTACCAAAAGAATTCCAAAGGACGATCCGAAGCAGCGGTCGCCACGTGCATGGGGGCTTAAATAAATACAATGCTAATGATTTTAATTTTAGTCGCTGTTTGTCCGGTTACGCAGTCTCGTAACCGGTTGGCCCTGAATAATATTAGTACACAATCTGACTGCACAGAATAACAACAAAGAATGAAAGGAAACTTCCGTTAACACAATTAATTAATTAAGTCCCCAGCAACTATAAAAGCTACGAAACAAGAAAGCATAAGTGTCACAGTTCTGTGTGTGGAAGTGATTCAACGTACACATCTGGCACGGTTCTTCCTCAATACGACAAGATGCTTTAAACGTCATTTAGAATGAAGTAATAAAAAAACAGAAATACTTTGATTGCACATCGAAACCAGAATTACACTCTAATACATGAACACAAGCCAGATGCTTTGTTGACTGAACCTGTGACCAAGAGGCATTGTTATTTAGGACTGAAATAAAAAAAATTCTTTACCTTCATATACTGTGTATTGATGAAAAATACACTCTGCTTATTACAACATCCCCAATCGAATAACATATGGTGTCTTGCCCAAGAGAACAACTAGTACTCTATCGACGTCTCAACAAGCACAGATCACGCCTACCTCAGAACTACTACAGCACTCACTAACTTCTCAGCGGCAACTGCCAGTGAAGGCGGCTGAATAATACTCTTTGGCGCAATCTCTGGCACTGTGACTCAGTGTAGTGACCTTTCAAGTAAATCACCTTGTAATCTGCATATACAGCTACATCTACATACATAGTACATAAGTCACCTTATGATGTGTGAAGGTGGGTGACGTGCACCTCTAATACTAGTCATTTCCGTTCCTGAAACTTCCAGGCAGATTAAAACAGCCTGCGGGACTGAGACTCGAACTCTGGAGCATTACCTTTCAAGAACTGATCTACTCGACCACGACCCATCCTCATAGCTTTACTTGTGCCACCACCTCATCTCCTACATTCTTAACCGATGTCTCCTCAGTACTATCTCTTCCCGGAGTGCTGGTCTTGCAATATTTGCAAGAGAGCTTGTGTGAAGTTTAGAACTTACGAGCTGAGGAACTGGCGGAAGTAAAATGATAAGGACGTGTCAAGAGTCGTGGCTGCGTAACTCGGTCGGTAGAGTACTTCGCAGGGAAAGCCAAAGATCCTGAGTCGAGTGTCGGTCCGCAAAGAAACTTAATTTACCGGCAACATTCATATCAGAGAAAACTCCACTGCAGAGCGAAAATTACATTCTACTTCATTTCTTGTTCCACTCACAAATACAGTGAGGGAATAACGACAATCCATATCTACATAACAGCCCTAACTTCTCTTATGTTCTACATCTACATCTACATGACTACTCTGCAATTCACATTTAAGTGCTTGGCAGAGGGTTCATCGAACCACAATCATACTATCACTCTACTATTCCACTCCCGAACACCGAGCGGGAAAAACGAACACCTAAACCTTTCTGTTCGAGCTCTGATTTCTCTTATTTTATTTTGATGATCATTCCTACCTATGTAGGTTGGGCTCAACAAAATATTTTCGCATTCGGAAGAGAAAGTTGGTGACTGAAATTTCGTAAGAAGGTCTCGCCGCGACGAAAAACGTCTATGCTGTAATGACTTCCATCCCAACTCGCTTACCATATCTGCCACACTCTCTCCCCTATAACGCGATAATACAAAACGAGCTGCCCTTTTTTGCACCCTTTCGATGTCCTCCGTCAATCCCACCTGGTAAGGATCCCACACCGCGCAGCAATATTCTCACAGAGGACGAACGAGTGTAGTGTAAGCTGTCTCTTTAGTGGACTTGTTGCATCTGCTGAGTGTCCTGCCAATGAAACGCAACCTTTGGCTCGCCTTCCCGACAATATTATCTATGTGGTCCTTCCAACTGAAGTTGTTCGTAATTTTAACACCCAGGTACTTAGTTGAATTGACAGCCTTGAGAATTTTACTATTTATCGAGTAATCGAATTCCAACGGATTTCTTTTGGAACTCATGTGGATCATCTCACACTTTTCGTTATTTAGCGTCAACTGCCACCTGACACACCATACAGCAATCTTTTCTAAATCGCTTTGCAGCTGATACTGGTCTTCGGATGACCTTACTAGACGGTAAATTACAGCATCATCTGCGAACAGTCTAAGAGAACTGCTCAGATTGTCACCCAGGTCATTTATATAGATCAGGAACAGTAGAGGTCCCAGGACGCTTCCCTGGGGAACACCTGATATCACTTCAGTTTTACTCGATGATTTGCCGTCTATTACTACGAACTGCGACCTTCCTGACAGGAAATCACGAATCCAGTCGCACAACTGAGACGATACCCCATAGCTCCGCAGCTTGATTAGAAGTCGCTTGTGAGGAAAGGTGTCAAAAGCTTTCCGGAAATCTAGAAATACGGAATCAACTTGAGATCCCCTGTCGATAGCGGCCATTACTTCGTGCGAATAAAGAGCTAGCTGCGTTGCACAAGAGCGATGTTTTCTGAAGCCATGCTGATTACGTGTCAATAGATCGTTCCCTTTGAGGTGGTTCATAATGTTTGAATACAGTATATGCTCCAAAACCCTACTGCAAACCGACGTCAATGATATAGGTCTGTAGTTAAATGGATTACTCCTACTACCCTTCTTAAACACTGGTGCGACCTGCGCAATTTTCCAATCTGTAGGTACAGATCTATCGGTGAGCGAGCGGTTGTATATGAGTGCTAAGTAGGGAGCTATAGTATCAGCGTAATCTGAAAGGAACCTAATCGGTATACAATCTGGACCTGAAGACTTGCCCGTATTAAGCGATTTCAGTTGCTTCGCAACCCCTAAGGTATCTACTTCTAAGAAACTCATGCTAGCAGATGTTCGTGTTTCAAATTCTGGAATATTCCATTCGTCTTCCCTGGTGAAGGAATTTCGGAAAACTGCGTTCAATAACTCCGCTTTAGCGGCACAGTCGTCGATAACAGTACCATCGGCACTGCGCAGCGAAGGTATTGACTGCGTCTTGCCGCTTGTGTACTTTACATACGACCAGAATTTCTTCGGATTTTCTACCAAATTTCGAGACAATGTTTCGTTGTGGAACCTATTAAAGGCATCTCGCATCGAAGTACGTGCCAAATTTCGCGCGTCTGTAAATTTTAGCCCATCTTCGGGATTTCGCGTTCTTCTGAACTTCGCATGCTTTTTCCGTTGCCTCTGCAACAGCGTTCGGACCTTTTTTGTGTACCACGGGGGATCCGTTCCATCTCTTACCAATTTATGAGGTATGAATCTCTCAATTGCTGCTGCTACTATATCTTTGAATTTGAGCCACATCTCGTCTACATTCGCATAGTCAGTTCGGAAGGAATGGAAATTGTCTTTTAGGAAGGCTTCTAGTGGCACTTTATCCGCTTTTTTAAATAAAATTATTTTGCGTTTGTTTCTGATGGGTTTGGAAGAAATGGTATTGAGCCTAGCTACAATGACCTTGTGATCACTAATCCCTGTATCAGTCATGATGCTCTCTATCAGCTCTGGATTGTTTGTGGCCAAGAGGTCAAGTGTGTTTCCGCAACCATTTACAATTCGCGTGGGTTCGTGGACTAACTGCTCGAAATAATTTTCGGAGAATGCATTTAGGACAATCTCGGAAGACGTTTTCTGCCTACCACCGGTTTTGAACAAGTATTTTTGCCAACATACCGAGGGTAGGTTGAAGTCCCCACCAACTATAACCGTATGAGTGGGGTATTTATTTGTTACGAGACTCAAACTTTCTCTGAACTGTTCCGCAACTGTATCATCGGAGTCTGGGGGTCGGTAGAAGGAGCCCATTATTAACTGTTAAGTATAACCTCCACCCACACCATTTCCCACGGAGTATCTACTTCGACTTCACTACAAGATAAACCACTACTGACAGACACAAACACTCCACCACCAATTCTGCCTAATCTATCGTTTCTGAACACCGTCTGAGACTTCGTAAAAATTTCTGCAGAACTTATTTCAGGCTTTAGCCAGCTTTCTGTACCTATAACGATATCAGCTTCTGTGTTTTCTATTAGCGCTTGAAGCTCAGGGACTTTTCCAGCGCAACTACAACAATTTACAACTATAATTCCGACTGTTCCTTGATCCAAGCACGTCCTGTAATTGCCAAGCACCCTTTGACATTGCAGCCCATCCCGCACTTTCCCGAGGCCTTCTAACCTAAAAAAACCGCCCAGTCCACGCCACACAGCCTCCGCTACCCGTGTAGCCGCCAGCTGAGTGTAGTGAACTCCTGACCTATTCAGCGGAACCCGAAACCCCACCACCCTATGGCGCAAGTCAAGGAATCAGCAGCCAATACGGTCGCAAAACCGTCTGAGCCTCTGATTCAGACCCTCCACCCGGCTCTGCACCAAAGGTCCGCAGTCGGTTCTGTCAACGATGCTGCAGATGGTGAGCTCTGCCTTCATCTCGTAAGCAAGACCGGCAGCCTTAACCAAATCAGATAGCCGCTGGAATCCAGAGAGAATTTCCTCAGATCCAAAGCGACACACGTCATTAGTGCCGACATGTGCCACCACCTGCAGCTGGCTGCACCCTGTGCTCTTCATGGCATCCGGAAGGACCCTTTCCACATCAGGAATGACTCCTCCCGGAATGCACACGGAGTGCACACTGGATTTCTTCCCCTCCTTAGCCGCCGTATCCCTAAGGGGCCCCATTACGCGCCTAACATTGGAGCTCCCAACTACCAGTAAGCCCACCCTCTGCGATTGCCCGGACCTTGAAGGCTGAGAATGATCCTCTGAAACAGGGCAGGCAGCTGCATCTGGCTCATCCAGAGACAGTGCCTGAAACCTGTTTGTCAGACGCGCCGGGGAGGCTTTCTGATCAGCCTCCGGGGACGCCTTTCGCTGCCTGCCACGCCTTGGAACGACCTCCCAATCAACCACAGGCGAGGGCTCAGCCCCACTGCGGGCAGCAACCGGGGCAACCACAGCGGCAGACCGATCTGGGGACAGACGGGACGAGGTTGACATCCCCGTGATACCCGAATCCGGCTCCCCACAGTGGTGCCCATTGGCAACAGCCTCAAGCTGCGCGACCGAAGTCAGCGCCGTTTGCAGCTGTGAGCGGAGGGATGCCAAGTCAGCCCTCATCCGAACACAGCAATCGCAGTCCCTGTCCATTCTAATCGATGTTTAACAACAGTTACCGAAACACGAGTCCGTGCCTAGATAACGCAAGCGGAACACGCAAAGAATGTATCAACTAACCTGTACAAATGCCTAACGACTGCGCTACAATCTGCTGAATTTACGATTACAGTAACTAAAACTCGAAATTGCACCTCCTATACGAAACTCGCACGCAATTTAAATAAGAATCTACGAAGTAAAAACTATAGCGCGATGCTACAACTGTCAGATACTATAATACGCCCGAAATATATGAATTAAACAATGCAAGTACCCAAAAACACGCAAAGAAATTAATTAAACTATCTAACAAACAAGTAGGCTAGGGTTATACGACTTGCTGCTGCAGCTGCTTATCCAACGGCGGCAGGGAGCACACTGACTGTGACCAACCGACACTGGCTGTTCAAAACAAAAACAGAAGACAGACGACTACGCGAATTTGCACTATTCAGGTACTAAGGCGCGATGCTACAACCCTCAAATACTATAATACGCCCGAAATATATGAATTAAACAATGCAAGTACCCAAAAACACGCTAAGAAATTAATTAAACTATCTAACAAACAAGTAGGCTAGGGTTATATGACTTGCTGCTGCAGCTGCTTATCCAACGGCGGCAGCGAAATGAACGTTTGCGGCAGTAGAATCGTTCTGCAGGCAGCTTCAAATGCAGATTCTCTAAATATTCTCAATAATGTTACTCGAAAAGAACGTCTCCTTCCGTCGAGGGCTTCTCATTTGACTTCCCGAAGCATCTCCGCAATACTTGTTTGTTGTCCGAATCTACAGGTTACAGATCTGGCAGGCCGCCTCTGAACTGCTCCATGTTCTCCTTCAGTCCAAGCGGCGAGACGGGCGCGGGAAGTGGGGAGGAAAACACTCGAGGATCGCACTATTGTCCTCTAGTTGCATTACTGTCCTACACGCTATCTCCATTAAAGATGAACCACACTTTTCCTAAATCACTCCCGATATACCAGAATCGACTATTCGCCTTCCCTGCTACAGACCTTACAAGCTCCTCCCATTTCATATCGCTTCGCAAAGTTTCGCATACGTATTTTTCGATGTGGGTGTATGAAGCAGTACTACTAAAGCTGTTTTCGAACGTTACGGGATTATTTTTCCTACTTATCGGCATTAACTCACATTTTTCTGTGTTCAGAGCTAGCTGCCATTCATCACACAGACTATGAATTTTGTAAACGTCACCTTATGTCCTCGACGACAGCACCCCGTATAGTACAGCGGCGTTAGAAAATCAGCAAAGAGCCGCAGAGGCTGCTCACCCTGTCAGCCAGATCATATAGGTAAGTAGAGAATAATAGCGGCTGTGTCTCACTTTCTTGGGGGCACTCCTATCAATGGCCTTGTCCCTGATGAACACTCACCGTCGAGGACAAAGTACTGCATTTCTTTAGTTAGGAAGTCTTCCAGCCACTGACATATCTGGGAATCGAATATACCCGCACCTTTGTTAACAGTCTGTAGTGCTGCACGCCGTCAAATATTTTCGGATATCTGGGAATATGGAATCTGCCTGTTGCCCTTCTCCACAGTTCGCAAGATATCAATTGAGACAAGAGCAAGCCGAGTTTCGGATGAGCGATGGTTTTTAAAACCGTGCTGGTTTCCCCACAGAAAATATTCCGTCTCAATCTTAAAGGAGCAATTTCCGCCCGTTACGCGGATGCGCAGCGCAGAAGTTGACTTCGAGAAATAGATTCCACTGATTCAAAACGTTTGAGTTGAGCAAGCAGTGCTCACGGACGACTGGAATCTGTCACAGACAGTCAGAGGATATTTCTGCAGCTACCCCAAACCGTAATGTTCACGCATTTGTGTAGATGTTCATGAGTACCCGGGTATCCCCCTTGATCAGGAGAACGATTCTGCTTTTGCTGCAACGTTACTAGTAAGGAAATTATCTTTCCAGAACGACCATGAGAGCAGTTTTTTTTATAATTTTTTATTGGTTGTGACAATGATCTTATCAGATGGTCTGCCTCATATGCCATGATGTACATATGGTTTTGTTGTTGTTGTCTTCAGTACTGAGACTGGTTTGATGCAGTTCTCCATGCTACTCTACCTTGTGCAAGCTTCTTCATCTCTCAGTACCTACTGCAACCCACATCCCTTTGAATCTGCTTGGTGTAGCCATCTCTTGGTCTCCCTCTACGATTTTTACCCTCCACGCTGCCCTCCAATACTAAATTGGTGAACCCTTGATGCCTCAGAACATGTCCTACGAACCGACCCCTTCTTCTGGTCAAATTGTGCCACAAACTTCTCTTCTCCCCAATCCTATTCAATACCTCCTCATTAGTTACGTGATCTACCCACCTAATTTTCAACATTCTTCTGTAGCACCACATTTCGAAAGCTTCTATTCTCTTCTTGCCCAAACTATTTATCGTCCATGTTTCACTTCCACACATGGCTACACTCCACAGAGATACTATCAGAAATGACTTCCTGACACTTAAATCTATACTCGGTGTTAACGAATTTCTCTTCTTCAGAAACGCTTTCCTTGCCATTGCCAGTCTACATTTTATATCCTCTCTACATTTATAAATGTTAACCCACGTTTCAGATCTGATGATGGCACCTTCAGAGTGCTGAAACCGGTCATGTAATAAACAACTGAAGCGATCGTGGCTTTTCAATTATTTTAAAAACAGAGTGATCGCCAAACGACACACAATGTGTTTATTGAAATTTAAGAATTCATTTTATTCTTCACTAGCGACTCTCTCCAGCTTCACGCCTGCTCAGGCGAATTTCGTCGGCAGGACACCAACATGAATTCGCTATCATGCTCCTCAACCCAATGTAGCTCGATTGGCGTCTTGTGGCACGGACATTTAACTTGCTGGAAGACACCACTACAGTCTGGCAAGGTATCGTGCATCAAGACATGCGGGTGGTGCTCAATAATGTTCACGTAGTCAGCAGTTATCATAGTGCCTTCGATTACCACCACAGGATCCATGGAAGCCCAGGTGAATGTCCCCTATTGCATAATACTGACCCCAGAGACGTGCATCAGTGGTGCGGTGCATTTTTCGACCATCCGTCCGCCTGCTTCACGGTGTATCGGGGCACCTTGGATCTGGTGTAACCAGAAAACTGATTCATCCGAGAAGGCGACACGTTTCGAATGATCCATCGCATTCGCGAGGACGACGGTTGAATCCCGCATCCGGCCATCCCGATTTAAGTTTTCCGTGATTTCCCTAAATCACTCCAGGCAAATGCCGGGATGGTTCCTTTGAAAGGGCACGGCCGACTTCCTTCCCCATCCTTCCCTAAACCTATGAGACCGATAACCTCGCTGTTTGGTCTCTTCCCAGAAACAACCAATCGAATGATCCACGTTCCAGTATCGAGCAGCGCGCTTCGTTACAGGATCATTTAGTAATCGCGAAAGCGTTACGGAGATGATAGATAAACTCCAGTGGAAGACTGCAGGAGAGACGCTCAGTAGCTCGGTACGGGCTTTTGTTAAAGTTTCGAGAACATACCTTCACTGAAGAGTCAAGCAGTATATTGCTCCCTCCTACGTATATCTCGCGAAGAGACCATGAGGATAAAATCAGAGAGATTAGAGCCCACACAGAAGCATACCGACAATCCTTCTTTCCACTAACAATACGAGACTGGAATAGAAGGGAGAACCGATAGAGGTACTCAGGGTACCCTCCGCCACACACCATCAGGTGACTTGCGGAGTATGGATGTAGATGTAGATGTAGATGATCTACTACGGATTGCCACCTGCCCTGGTTGGCAGAGCGGGAAAGCCTTCACCTACCCGTAGTACCACCAGGCGGCATTCGATCTCTCGGTGGGCTGTGCGGATACTCTTTTGACTCATCATTGCATATATAAGTAGAGAAAATGTTTATATCCATGCTTCAGACCAAATTTACATGTTGTTGTTGTTGTTGTCTTCAGTCCTGAGACTGGTTTGATGCAGCTCTCCATGCTACCCTATCCTGTGCAAGCTGCTTCATCTCCCAGTACCTACTGCAACCTACATCCTTCTGAATCTGCTTAGTGTACTCATCTCTCGGTCTCCCTCTACGATTTTTACCCTCCACGCTGCCCTCCAATGCTAAATTTGTGATCCCTTGATGCCTCAAAACATGTCCTACCAACCGATCCCTTCTTCTAGTCAAGTTGTGCCACAAACTTCTCTTCTCCCCAATCCTATTCAATACCTCCTCATTAGTTACGTGATCTATCCACCTTATCTTCAGTATTCTTCTGTAGCACCACATTTCGAAAGCTTCTATTCTCTTCTTGTCCAAACTAGTTATCGTCCATGTTTGACTTCCATACATGGCTACACTCCAAACAAATACTTTCAGAAACGACTTCCTGATACATAAATCTAAATGCGATGTTAACAAATTTCTCTTCTTCAGAAACGCTTTCCTTGCCATTGCCAGTCTACATTTTATATCCTCTCTACTTCGACCATCATCAGTTATTTTACTTCCTAAATAGCAAAACTCCTTTACTACTTTAAGTGTCTCATTTCCTAATCTAATTCCCTCAGCATCACCCGATTTACAAATTTACATATCACATACGTTTTCATCCATCGACCTCTCGCATTATTTACTTAAAAATCTGAAGCCCCACCATACAATATGTTTATAATGCATTGTACTATATGCAGATATAGTGATTTTAGGTTTTTCTAATGAGATAGGACGGAAGAAAATTTCATGAACGTGTCAGTGAACAACAAATGCGGATTACTGTACCGCAATTCGATCTGTTATCGTCGAAATGATATTGTTTCGGGAATGGTGTCTTCTCTGATTGGCATAATTTACCAGAAGGATTCGTCTGCGGGTATGACCGAAATCAAGAGCCACTGACATAAATATTGGCACTTACTGATGCCCCAACAAATACTTGATGGAAAACGCCCTACGGATGCTAAAGTTAAACTGCCAACAGTCAGAATCTTCGCTGGGCCCAGGCATCGTCGTTTAGGAAATAGCAAAACCTGGCGTTCTAACTGGTTTGATGCGGCTCGCTGCGACTACCTTTGCGGTTGCTAGAGTTAATAACTCAATCAACAAGGCTAGCAGAGTGTTACTGGTAGAAAGAGCACAAAAGCGATTGTTAGCATCCTACATAGACTTTGAAACGACATAATTGACTTCCAGTACACTGGGCACACAGGAATTATAGGAATAGTTTAAACGGAATATAAATTACGCTCTTGCGAAATATGTGCTGCATTACGGACGAAAAAGACCCACCCTGCTTTAACAACGAAATTCGGATAATGCTGAGGAAGAAAATGGCTGTTGCTCTGAAACGTCCCTTATATAAATTTCTGAATGACTGTGCTGATAAACCTCTTACATTATTTGAGTTTCAAACAGCTGAGCAGAAATGAACGTGCTCAGACATTTCGCTCTTCACTTATCCTGATCAACACTAAACTGACACAATATTTTTAGAATGGCCCTGACTAACATTAACCTATGCGTTTCGCAAATCACTTACCTCACAAAAATTCCTCGTTACTCGAACTACTGCAATACAGCGAGCGCCAGTACTGCCAGCTAAATAAAAGATTCTAACTACTGAAGGCACTAACTGTTGATAGGCATACTTAGCAAACGAAAGATTATGATAGAGAACAAACAATGTATCTACCTTTATAATGTTCCAAAGTCATCATATATATATATATCCGTTCATGAAACCCCATGTTACAAACTTACTCTTTCTGATGGACACACGTCGAGATCGTCCGCTATCAACATTCTACCATTTCTCTCCCCACATCCACCACTGCTGACAGCTCACCTCCAACTGCGCAGCGCTACGTGCTGTTCACATCCCACTGCCCAACACTACAATAGCAAATTCCAACAACGCAAACCAGCTACAGACTGCACATAGCACAGCCAGTGATTTTCATACAGAGCGCTACATGGCGTTATCAACATAAAAACCTAAACAGCCTACTTACAGCACTCTCGGTTCAAAATAGAACGCATAAGTTATCAGAGATTCATGCGTCTGTAAAACTGATCGCCACGCCAAACATACAACTACCAACGTCTTACCTTAGCAAAAGATCTCTCTAAATAGCCGAAAAAATTCTGGTCCTACGTAAAGTCGCTAAGCGGATATAATGCTTCTGTCCCATCGCTCGTTGACAAGTATGGTGTGGCACTAGAAGAAAGCAAAGGGAAAGTCGAAGTTAAAAAGTTCACGTTTATCAAATCGTTCTGCAAAACCGTACAAATATACCGTCGTTTGTCCATTGCACAGAATCCAGTATGGAAGGCATTCTTGGCGTAGGGAAACAACTGAAAGTGTTGAAAAAGAAGTCGCCAGATTCTCATGGAATACGAATTCATTTTAACAAAGAGTGCTCTACGGTATTGGCCCTCACTTAGCTACCATCTGTTGCGGCTCTCTCGCCCATCCCAAAGTCCCAAAGGACTGGAAAAAAGTGCAGGTGGCCGGTCGCTGTGTTCTAGGCGCTTCAGTCTGGAACGGCGCAACTGCTACGGTCGCAGATTCGAATCCTGCCTCGGGCTTGTCTTTCAGTTAGTTAGGTTTAAGTAGTTCTAAGTCTAGGCGACTTCTGACCTCAGATGTTAAATCCCATAGTACTTCGAGCCATTTGAACCACTTGAAAGCGCAGGTCACACCTGCGTACTAAAATGATAAAAGAATGAACCTGCAGAATTACAGACAAACATCCTTAAAATATATTCGCTGCAGAATTCTTAACATATTCTCAGTTCGAATACGGTATAGTTACTTGAGAGGGAAAACCTTCTATGCACGAATCAGCACGGTTTTGAAAAGCATCGCCTGTGTGAAACTCAGCTTCACCTTTTCTCACATGATACTCCGCGAACTGTGGATGAAAGGCAACAGGCAGATCACATTTTCCTAGACCTCGGAATAGTATTTGACACCGCTTCCTAGGGCAGATTGTTAACTCAGGTACAACAATACGGGAAAGGTTCGCAGAAATGTGGGTGGCTCGAAGACTTCTTTAGAACCCAGTTCGTTGTCCTCGACGGTTAGTGTTCATCAGAGACAAGGGTATGGTAGTGGTGTCATCGTTGAGTGAATGTTTCGTGACACAAGATAACTTCGACAAAATTTCTAGTTGGTATGATGAAAGGCAGATAGATCTAACCGTAGAAAAAATGTAAGTTACTGTAGACGGGTTGTTGATACCACGTGTAGCTTGCACTACGATCTGACCACTTAATTTTTTGTCAATGACGCACGGAAGTAACAATGTTTTGTGAAAGCACGTTACAATGACATTCAAGAGTGGTACTTACTAGTCCCAATGAAATGAAATTAAGGCCTTAGGTCAAGATCAAGCAACAAGCGGTTCATTTCGTAATGACTGCTGCAGTGCTAGTCATTGTGAGCTCGTGTAGAGAGACAACAGTGGTAAGTG
The DNA here is from genome assembly GCF_023897955.1 of Schistocerca gregaria. Lineage (NCBI taxonomy): Eukaryota > Metazoa > Arthropoda > Insecta > Orthoptera > Acrididae > Schistocerca > Schistocerca gregaria. Next base: position 529,748,984 of record NC_064921.1, read on the forward strand.
TTACGAAAACTTCTGATCTCTACCGACGAGATCCGAGCAGTACTATCAAGGAAACAGACCATAGACTTCGCACTTGGGACTTAATGGAAGAGCCACTGTGGCCCTTGGGTTAAGATGTTTGGAGATCCCTGCTTTAGATTCGAAACTGGCTGTTGCAGAGTGGTGTATTACGTAAACAGTGTGACCGCAAGTACAACTGAAAACTTTCAATTGGATCGCTACTTGAGAGGAAGCTGTTTCGCTTATAAACAATGGATCAGACTATGACCTGTAAATAAGTTTTTCTTATAAAACTGGACAATTTCAAATATATAACCTGGATGTGAAAATGATGACCTCTATGTGCAAACGAAAAAATTGCGTAATATTTCAGGGCACCCATTGGAGAAGCCTTATAATTAACGCAAAACGCGTCTGGGCGCCTTAGTTAATAAAACCGGAGGTGAGTCGTGCTTTGGTAGCTCAGATGGTAGAGCACTTGCCCGCGAAAGGCAAAGGTCCCGAGTTCGAGTCTCGGTCGGCAACACAGTTTTAATCTGCCAGGGAGTATCATATCAGCGCACACTCTGCTGCAGAGTGAAAATCTCATTCTGGAGGATAATCGAATTTAGTCGAAGTAAATCGGGTGATGCTGAGAGTTTTAGATTAGTAAATGAGACACTTAAAGTAGTAAATGAGTTTTGCTCTTTGGGGTTTGTTACCTCTGAGTACAGATTTAAGTGTCAGGAAGTCGTTTCTGAAAGTATTTGTATGGAGTGGGGCCATGTGTGGAAGTGAAACGCGGACGATAAATAGTTTGGACACGAAGAGAATAGAAGCTTTCGAAATGTGGTGCTACAGAAGAATGCTTAAGATTAGATGGGTACATCACATAACTAATGAGGAAGTGTTGAATAGGATTGGAGAGAAGAGAAGTTTGTGGCACAACTTTACCAGAAAAAGGGATCGGTTGGTAGGACATGTTCTGAGACATCGAGGGATCACCAATTTAGTTTTGGAGGGCAGCGTGGAGGGTAAAAATCGTAGAGGGAGACCAAGAGATGAATACACTAAGCAGATTCAGAAGGATGTAGGTTGCAGTGGGTACTGGGAGATGAAGAAGCTTGCAGAGGATAGAGTAGCATGGGGAGCTGCATCAAACCAATCTCCGGACTGAAGACAACAACAATAACATCAATTAGTTCGTGCAAGTGGGGCTGGTTCGCGAATACTTTTCCACACAAGCGTTTTATCGTCTTCCGCCCCTCCCATTCTCTTCCCTCGTACTCATCCACCCGTGTCAGTTTTCGCTACCCAAAGTGGTACTTTAGATAAATGCTTAGTATCTGTTCTGTCGTACGTGTCCGAAAGAACAGACACCACGCGTAACCCGCAGCTGTGATACTTCGTATGCTAATTGAAAGTGGAGGAAGCAGAAAGGAATGGGAATGGGAGCGGTAATTTATGTCAGTTGCAACCGGACGTTACTCGGAATCAGCGGCGACGAGTGAAAATGTGTGCCGGACGCGGATTCGAACCGGAATATTCTGCTTACTAGGCAGATGCATTAATCACTGCGCCACCCGGACATAGTGCTTATCGCAGCTGTGCTTATTGTCTCGACACGCCTCTCGGCCGACCCAGATTGCCACCTAGCGCCACTGTCTGCAGTCCCAGACCATGCTTTCCACGTTCGCTCCTTCGCGATTTCCGCAGATCAGACGTAATTGTGCATCCATGCTGATGAAGGTGGATTCGAGTGACTCCTGTGGGGATCTCAAAGAAGCAGCATGGAGGACATGGACAGGGGCTGGGGATATATGGCACTGCGTGGACCGAGAGGCGAGCAGAGATCCTCCGCACACTGTGTCGGGATAGCGCAATGGTTAACACAGCTGCCTGGTACGCGGAAGATCCCAGTTTCCAGTTCGGCACACATTTTCACTTGCCCGGTAAAGTCCCTCTGCAGGTGACGTCCGTAGTCCCTTCCTTCCCTTACCTGTCTCCCCCCTCCACCTTAAATTTATATTGTAAGTGGTACTTATTGAATACGAATCTTCCATACGAGTGAACCTGGTGGACTTCGTAGCTTGAAGTCTGACGCGGCCGCTACAACACTCACGTTCATAAATTATGGATAATTGCGGCATGTGGTGCCACACAAAGTGGCACTTCACAGTAGTAGCGCTAATAGCGTACGCACTTAGGTAACACACACGACAGAGTACTGTAAATCCACGGTATTGGTGATAAGTTGAGAAAACCGTCCCGAAACACATGTGCTACAAAACGCCACCGTCTCCTGCGCATGTACCCAGACATCAATATGGGATATATCACCATGCACACGTACACAGGCCGCACAACGGGTTGCCATACTCTGGATCAGGTGGTAGAGTAGCTGTTGGGGTATAACCTCCCATTATTGCACCAGTGCCTGTCGGAGCTCCTGAAGTGTCGTAGGGGTTTGAAGACGTGCAGCGATACGTCAACCGAGAGCATACCAGACTTCGTCGATAGGGTTTAGGTCTGGAGATCTTGCAAGCTACTCCATTCGCCTGATATCTTCTGTTTCAAGGTACTCCTCCACGATGGCAGCTCGGTGGGGCCGTGCGTTATCAGCCATCAGGAGGAAGGTGGGACTCAAAATGGTTCAAATGGTTCAAATGGCTCTGAGCACTATGGGACTTAACATCTGAGGCCATCAGTCCCCTATGACTTAGAACTACTTAAACCTAACTAACCTAAGGACATCACACACATCCATGACCGAGGCAGGATTCGAACCTGCGACCGTAAGGTGGGACTCATTGCACCCCTGAAAAGGAGGACATACTGGTGCAAAATGACATCCCGATACACCTGACCTGTTATAGTTCCTCTGTCAAAGACATGTAGGGGTGTACGTGCACCTATCATAATCCCACCCCACACCATCAAACCACGACCTCCGTACATGAACCTTTCAAGGACAGAAAGGAGTTGGTATCTGATTCCTGGTTCAAGCTACTATACCTGGACTCTTCCGTGAATGTAACCTGGGAGCACTGTTCCAATGACCAAGTATTGTGTACGTAACACCAGGCTTTACGGGCTCTCATGAGACCAGGGGTCAGTGGTGTGCACCTTGCAGGTCTCCGGGTGGATACACCACGTCTGTTCAGTCGTCTGTAGACTGTGTGACTGTAGACAAATGTTCCAGTGGTTGCGGTAAGGTCACGAGCGAGGCTACCTGCAATAGTGCGTGGCTGTCTGAGGGCACTGATGGTCAGATATCGGTCTTCTTGTGATGTTGTAAACTGTTGGCGTCCCGTACTGTACCGCCCTGACACGTTTCCTGCCTGCTGGAATCGTTGCCATAATCGTGAGATCACACTTGTGGCACACAGAGGGCCCGTGCTACGACCTCCTGTTTTTGACCAGCCTCCAATTGCCCTAGTGTCGTATCCCTCATAACGTCATCGCAAACTTCGGATAACCTATAGCCAAAATTCTTATTATTAAACCAAGTTGTCTTAAAGTAGAAAGTGCAATAATGTTCTTTAAATCAAATTCAAAATTAGTACCCAATCCAGCCATAAATATAGTTATACAACCAACTAAAAGTAAAAATCAACCACAATTATAGGTATCTAATATTGGTCTAAAACGAATCAATTAGTAAAACCCAGCAGTAACAAATGTGTTCTTTGAGCCATTTTCAATACACAGTCTAAAAACATCTGCACACTTACTCGCTGCACCGTACTCTGTCATGCACCTACACACCTCTACGTATTTGGACTGCTGCCAGCGCCACCGTGCGACGACCGCAGGTTAAATGCACCATATGGTCATACCCCGAGGTGATTTAATCCTGCAAATCGCCCACCAGAGCGTTGTTTCATCATGTATCAGCATTATCCTTAATTTATGAGCATAAATGTAGTTGTGATGCGTCCTGTAGAGAAATCTTTTAGAGGTGTGGCATTTCTGGCGCTTCTCTCTGGTAGGCGTCCCGAGCGGCAACTTCCGTCTCTTGTGCCTCAAACCAGGCCTGGGTGTATGCAATGCGCATTTCGCGGTCCATTGAGTCACCTGCATACCATGATGCCTGTATTTGCAGAAAAGAGCAGCCTGTGAGCTGCTTACGGCTGCGTGTTGTGAAATGCACCCTGTGCATCGATTTCCGAGCCAGCTGTCAGCGTCTGGAATGTGGAGGGAAGGCGGCGGCGGCGGTGAGGCTCGCCAGTATCGGTTCTCCCATTGTTGCAGGCGCCCGTCAGCAACAGCCAGCGCGTTATCCTCACGGCGGCTGTGACAGTGTGCTCGCCACGTACGCAAAACTAATAAGCGCTACGCCATATCTGTTTCCACTCCCCTCGCGTACGAAAGCAAGCATGCCCGTAGACACGTATATTGCATACATTTAAACCACAGTTTCACTCTGTAGTCACGATAATCACTGTTACAAAAAATTAATTTAACCGCTGGAGCGAAAAGAACGGGCCGTGTCTCAAACAGTACGTTCTGGTACTTTGAAAATAAAAATAAACTAAAGAATACCATTTAGCGCTTTTAGCAAGCCCTCCCTTAATCTGATGCAGCCGTTGAATAGTTTTTGTTTCTCATCCACTTTCCATGTAATTTATGAAATACGCTCAACATTTTTCTTCCCAAGCTTATCTAATATTAACAGGAAAGAATGATCATAAAATAATCTTAACCAGGGATTAAAAAAGTAATCAAATGGCATAAGCTGCAAATTATTTGTGAAGGGAAACATGCAAAATTCAATAAATTTCGGTTCATCCCGATGCAATCAAGAAAATATTACCACATAATTTCATGCGTAAGATGCATGGACACTTGTTTCAAATTATTTATGAAGGAAAAATGTAAAAATCAATAAATTTCGGTTCATCCCCACGCAATCAAGAAAATATTACCACATAATTTCATGCTTAAGATGCATGGACACGTTCTTTAAATTATTTGTGACGGAAAACATGTAAAATTCTATAAATTGGCATTTAGATTCAGCGTATCCTAGTAATCTAGACTGTACGAGTGTCTTTCATTTAACGGTAGAAAATGGTAGCATAATTTATTATACACCACTGATTTCATTACAATTCACTAAAATACACGTGCCGACCGCAGTGGCCGAACGGTTCTAGGCGCTTCAGTTCAGAACCGCGCGACTGCTACGGTCGCAGGTTCGAATCCTGCCTCGGGCATGGATGTGTGTGATGTCCTTAGGTTAGTTAGGTTTAAGTAGTTCTAAGTTCTAGGGGACTGATGACCTCAGCAGTTAAATCCCATAGTGCTCAGAGCCATTTGAACCTTTATTTTTTTTTTGTCACTACCAGGAACTCAAAAATGGCGACAATGGTATCCTTCTTTTTCTTATAATTTCTTTAGTTTTATTGCACTACAGTAATTTATGTTTGTAAAATCGATGAGATAAACAAATTCAAATACGATTCGCGTCTTCCAGCTGACGCAATTGGCAGCCTGGTGTCGCAGTTAATAACGAAGCCGAGCAGAACATTAGCTCCGTATGTGTTAGACTGCATTGGATCGCATCCGAATCATTCCTGAAGTATTTGGTTAATTGAGCCTCCAAACAAACATCAGAATGTGGCACAGCAGACAGATCACGTTCTTCGACCCTAAGACCACTTGGGAACAGTACAGTTGTGAAAAGTGAGATGGCGCCGTTACGAAAACACGAAAATGCTTGACTATGTGGAAAGAGTAATGCCTTACCGTCAACAAAATTTAGTATAATGCTCGTAATAGACAAAAACGGACGATATCGTTTGATAATACGAGGGCTATCCACAAAGTACATAACGTTTTGGAATTAAAAATAAATGAAGTATTGGAAATTTTTTTATTATATACAGATGAAAGCCACGCTTAATACTACTTTTCTACATAGTTTCCATTTAAATTAAGGCATTTATCGTAGCGATGGATGAGCTTGGAATTTCCTTCGTCGTAAAATTCGGCCGCCTGCACCTTCAACCACGTGTCGACTGTCTTTTGGGACAGAAAAGGTGTGATTTTTGTGGATTTCCTTGAAAGAGGAACTACAATAAACTCTCAAAGGTACTGCCAAACTCTGCACAACCTCAGAAGAGCAATACAAAACAAGCGCAGGGGAAAGTTGGGCTCAAAGATCTTGCAGATTCACGACAACGCCCGGGCCCACACGGCAAATGCCATTCGTGAAGTTCTCGAATCTTTTAAGTGGGTGTTGTTTCCTCATCCGCCGTACAGTCCCGACGTGGCACCGAGCGACTTCCACTTATTCCGAGCAATGAAGAAGTGGTTGGCTATGCAGCGTTTTGACGACGAGGCACAGCTTCAAGTAGAGGTAACCACGTGGTTGAAGGCGCAGGCGGCCGAATTTTACGACGAAGGAATTTCCAAGCTCGTCCATCGCTACGATAAGTGCGTGCCTTAATTTAAATGGCAACTATGTAAAAAAGTAGTATTTAAGTGTGGCTTTCATCTGTATGTTGTTGTTGTAGTCTTCAGTCCTGAGACTGGTTTGATGCAGCTCTCCATGCTACTCTATCCTGTGCAAGCTGCTTCATCTCCCAGTACCTACTGCAACCTACATCCTTCTGAATCTGCTTAGTGTACTCATCTCTCGGTCTCCCTCTACGATTTTTACCCTCCACGCTGCCCTCCAATGCTAAATTTGTGATCCCTTGATGCCTCAAAACATGTCCTACCAACCGATCCCTTCTTCTAGTCAAGTTGTGCCACAAACTTCTCTTCTCCCCAATCCTATTCAATACCTCCTCATTAGTTACGTGATCTATCCACCTTATCTTCAGTATTCTTCTGTAGCACCACATTTCGAAAGCTTCTATTCTCTTCTTGTCCAAACTAGTTATCGTCCATGTTTGACTTCCATACATGGCTACACTCCAAACAAATACTTTCAGAAACGACTTCCTGATACATAAATCTATATTCGATGTTAACAAATTTCTCTTCTTCAGAAACGCCTTCCTTGCCATTGCCAGTCTACATTTTACATCCTCTCTACTTCGACCATCATCAGTTATTTTACTTCCTAAATAGCAAAACTCCTTTACTACTTTAAGTGTCTCATTTCCTAATCTAATTCCCTCAGCATCACCCGATTTAATTTGACTACATTCCATTATCCTCGTTTTGCTTTTGTTAATGTTCATCTTATACCCTCCTTTCAAGACACTGTCCATTCCGTTCAACTGCTCTTCCAAGTCCTTTGCCGTCTCTGACAGAATTACAATGTCATCGGCGAACCTCAAAGTTTTTACTTCGTCTCCATGAATTTTAATACCTACTCCAAATTTTTCTTTTGTTTCCTTTACTGCTTGCTCAATATACAGATTGAATAACATCGGGGAGAGGCTACAACCCTGTCTAACTCCTTTCCCAACCACTGCTTCCCTTTCATGCCCCTCGACTCTTATTACTGCCATCTGGTTTCTGTACAAATTATAAATAGCCTTTCGCTCCCTGTATTTTACCCCTGCCACCTTTAGAATTTGAAAAAGAGTATTCCAGTCAACATTGTCAAAAGCTTTCTCTAAGTCTACAAATGCTAGAAACGTAGGTTTGCCTTTTCTTAATCTTTCTTCTAAGATAAGTCGTAAGGTCAGTATTGCCTCACGTGTTCCAACATTTCGACGGAATCCAAACTGATCCTCCCCGAGGTCTGCATCTACCAGTTTTTCCATTCGTCTGTAAAGAATTCGCGTTAGTATTTTGCAGCCGTGGCTTATTAAACTGATAGTTCGGTAATTTTCACATCTGTCAGCACCTGCTTTCTTTGGGATTGGAATTATTATATTCTTCTTGAAGTCTGAGGGTACTTCACCTGTCTCATACATCTTGCTCACCAGCTGGTAGAGTTTTGTCATGACTGGCTCTCCCAAGGCCGTCAGTAGTTCTAATGGAATGTTGTCTACTCCGGGGGCCTTGTTTCGACTCAGGTCTTTCAGTGCTCTGTCAAAGTCTTCACGCAGTATCGTATCTCCCATTTCGTCTTCATCTACATCCTCTTCTATTTCCATAATATTATCCTCAAGTACATCGCCCTTGTATAAACCTTCTATATACTCCTTCCACCTTTCTGCCTTCCCTTCTTTGCTTAGAACTGGGCTGCCATCTGAGCTCTTGATATTCATACACGTGGTTCTCTTCTCTCCAAAGGTCTCTTTAATTTTCCTGTAGGCAGTATCTATCTTACCCCTAGTGAGATAAGCTTCTAATCCTTACATTTGTCCTCTAGCCATCCCTGTTTAGCCATTTTGCACTTCCTGTCGATCTCATTTTTGAGACGTTTGTATTCCTTTTTGCCTGCTTCATTTACTGCATTTTTATATTTTCTCCTTTCATCAATTAAATTCAATATTTCTTCTGTTACCCAAGGATTTCTAGCAGCCCTCGTCTTTGTACCTACTTTATCCTCTGCTGCCTTCACTACTACATCCCTCAGAGCTACCCATTCTTCTTCTACTGTATTTCTTTCCCCTATTCCTGTCAATTGTTCCCTTATGCTCTCTCTGAAACTCTGTACAACCTCTGGTTCTTTCAGTTTATCCAGGTCCCATCTCCTTAATTTCCCACATTTTTGCAGTTTCTTCAGTTTTAATCTACAGGTCATAACCAATAGATTGTGGTCAGAGTCCACAATCTACAGGTCATAACCAATAGATTGTGGTCAGAGTCCACATCTGCCCCTGGAAATGTCTTACAACTTAAAACCTGGTTCCTAAATCTCTGTCTTACCATTATATAATCTATCTGATACCTTTTAGTATCTCCAGGGTTCTTCCACGTATACAACCTTCTTTCATGATTCTTAAACCAAGTGTTAGCTATGATTAAGTTGTGCTCTGTGCAAAATTCTACTAGGCGGCTTCCTCTTTCATTTCTTAGCCCCAATCCATATTCACCCACTATGTTTCCCTCTCTCCCTTTTCCTACACTCGAATTCCAGTCACCCATTACTATTAAATTTTCGTCTCCCTTCACTATCTGAATAATTTCTTTTATTTCATCGTACATTTCTTCAATTTCTTCATCATCTGCAGAGCTAGTTGGCATATAAACTTGTACTACTGTACTAGGTGTGGGCTTCGTATCTATCTTGGCCACAATAATGCGTTCACTATGCTGTTTGTAGTAGCTTACCCGCATTCCTATTTTCCTATTCATTATTAAACCTACTCCTGCATTACCCCTATTTGATTTTGTGTTTATAACCCTGTAGTCACCTGACCAGAAGTCTTGTTCCTCCTGCCACCTTCACTAATTCCCACTATATCTAACTTTAACCTATCCATTTCCCTTTTTAAATTTTCTAACCTACCTGCCCGATTAAGGGATCTGACATTCCACGCTCCGATCCGTAGAACGCCAGTTTTCTTTCTCCTGATAACGACATCCTCCTGAGTAGTCCCCGCCCGGAGATCCGAATGGGGGACTATTTTACCTCCGGAATATTTTACCCAAGAGGATGCCATCATCATTTAATCATACAGTAAAGCTGCATGTCCTCGGGAAAAATTACGGCTGTAGTTTCCCCTTGCTTTCAGCCGTTCGCAGTACCAGCACAGCAAGGCCGTTTTGGTTAATGTTGCAAGGCCAGATCAGTCAATCATCCAGACTGTTGCCCCTGCAACTACTGAAAAGGCTGCTGCCCCTCTTCAGGAACCACACGTTTGTCTGTCCTCTCAACAGATACCCCTCCGTTGTGGTTGCACCTACGGTACGGCCATCTGTATCGCTGAGGCACGCAAGCCTCCCCACCAACGGCAAGGTCCATGGTTCATGGGGGGGTTCATCTGTATATAATAAAAAAATTCAAATACCTCATTTATTTTTAATTCTAAAATGTAATGTACTTTGTGGACAGCCCTCGTACGATCGGTGATTTATCACAGAAATCAGTCATTTGTAGGAGACTTTGTGCGGATCGATAAAGAGGAGTTGTAACCGAACTGTATGATGCTGTACAATTTATTTACATGTTATATTTATTATAGGTAACAGATATACAACGTCCAGTAACATTAATATGATCACCCGTCAAAAGCCTGAATAACCACCTTTTAAAGCGCGGGTCGTTGCGAAACGCGCGGAAGAAAGTCAGTGAGGTTCTGGAAGGTCAAGATGTGGAGCCATATCGACTTCACTGCCGTAGCCAGTGCGCCATGTTTCTCGGTTGAGGGCCCAAGGCGCGAACAGTCCGATGGAGATGATCCCACGGATTTTCGATGGGGTTTAAATCCGGGGAATTTGGTGGGCAAGGCAATACAGTGAGCTCATTCTGGTGCTCTTCGTATCAAGCCAGTGTACTTCAAGCTGTGTGACACGTTGTTGTTTTCCTGTTGGTAGATGATATAGTGCCGAGGAAAAGCAAATTGCATGCACTGATGGAGATGGTCCCCAAGCATGGATGCATAGTTATGTTGATCCATTTTGCCTTCCAGAATGACGAAATCACCCAGGGAGTGCCACGAAAACGTTGCCCAGACTGTCTTCTACGGCCTGGACCCATCCGATGATTATTCCAGAAGGTCTGCTCTCAAATGTTTCACGTCGATGGAGCATTAAACGTAATTTATCTGGAAGAGCCACTTGTCGGCATTCGGTGGGCGTCCAGTTGTGGTGTTGTGGCCTTCGTCACCGATAAACAGCAGTCAGCATTGGTGCATGAAGCAAGTGGCTAGTGAAGATTGCCATTCCCAGCAACGTTTTCTGAACGGTCATTGAGGAGACACTGTTGGAAGCCCCTTGGTCCACCTGAGCGGTCAGTTTCTCAAGAGTTGCACCTCAGTTCGACCGTACACATCTCCGCAGCCGTCGTTCAACTGTGTTACCTATGGCCTTTGGTGCTCCATTGTTGCCTCGGCGTAGGTTTTCGAGAGCATGGTGTTCTTTAATCACGGCGGCAGGCGAAAAGTTTACAATTGCAGCCGTTCGGAAATACTTCCACCCTTGGCCTGAAAGCCAACTATCGTGTCGTTTTGGACTTCAAATAAATCGGTCCGTTTCCTCAATACGACTGCACTGCCTTCCGCGTCCCCCTTACACGCTTTGTCTACCCTTCAGTGCTAGATCTGCTAACTGCCGTCTGGCAGTGGTTACTACAAGCCGACGTCTAACATACGCGGTGGTTACATTAATATTACTGAACCGTGCATTTGGTAGCCGCTTTCGAACTCTGTAGGGAGTAAGGGGTACCAGGCCAGCCATTGCTATAGACCTGTATGGGATCAAATGGCTCTGAGCACTATGGGACTCAACTGCTGTGGTCATTAGTCCCCTAGAACTTAGAACTACTTAAACCTAACTAACCTAAGGACATCACACACATCCATGCCCGAGGCAGGATTCGAACCTGCGACCGTAGCAGTCGCACGGTTCCGGACTGCGCGCCTAGAACCGCGAGACCACCGCGGCCGGCCTGTATGGGATCTGCGGCGAAGAACGCAACTGCTCTTGAGAGCTCACAATTTGCAGATGTATGGCGTCGATGTCAGAACTCAATAGTACATACAGGGACAGTTACAGCAGACTTGAAAATATTGTTGTTCTGGCGTGAAAACGTCTTTCGCAAAGATAAATGAGTTTTGTGTGAGAGGACATTTCTAAATATAGAATGGCCCAACTCAATTTTACTCTGCTTAATTGCTCACATCTTCGAAATTTACTGACGGGAACGTCTCATTACTGTTGAAAATGTAGCTTAAGGAGCGAGTCATTGAACTAGGTGTAGGTGTACAAGGTGGCCACCATTAACATACACCCACAGGCTATGCCCCTGAACTGCTGCAGAAATACAGACTGCAACGTTTCCAATTGAATTTCTGCGCAGTAATGTTTTTCGAAGTTCAGTGCCTGGTTTTTGTGAACAAAGGTTGTCCTTCGGTGTCCACCCTATGTAAAAATGCAGAGCTGTTAAGTCTGGGGTACGTGGTAGATACTGAACGGCCCGTTTTTTACCCATCCATTGTGCGGGTGTAGTTTCGCTATTACGATCATGATAGTGAGGGGGAGGGCATCATTTTGTTCAAAGTAAAGCCTTTCGTCCCCACAAAATTCATGGATGACAGGTAAAATGGATGTCTCAAGCTTCTCTCCGTACATCTCACTAGTAACGGCAAAGTCAAAGAACATCGGCCTAACCAAATTCCGGTAAGACAACCCACATCACACATTCACTGCTCGTAAAAGCACGTCTTTATCCACACTGACGTGCGGATTTGCCGCGGCCAAGTACACACAACTGCAGCGGTTTACGGTACCATTAAGTTTAATTTGAGTATCAGAGCACACAATTATGTCTGCAAACACTTCACTGTTACGCACCATGCCATAAAACCACTCCCAGTACTCCACACTACGGTTAGGGTTTTTCTTGAGCATAATGTTTAACAATGTTGGGAAGCAGCGCGTAAGCTTCGCCTTCTTCAAAATGTGATGAACATTTGGGGGACGCAGGAACATTCTGAATGGATCATTTTAATACAGCACGGCGTTCGCTGGACTTGTTACTGTTACAGCTCATCCTGGTCGTGGTTTGTGTACGTCTGTCACACGGACTTTGACTACAAATTCGTCTTCAATTCGTTCAGTTGGTGTACATATCAACGGCTCTATTTGAAACTCAGTTCTTTACTGGCGTTGAACCTCATTAATGTTTCTGTAATTTTGAACCAGTTTCATTCACCGAATGCCAGTTTTGCAGCAGTCATGTTGACTCACGTAAGTGGAAACAAAACGGAAGAAAGGTTATATAGTGACTATCAGAACAATAAACTATTCAACTCCCAAATATAGGATATTTCGGTCAGTTAATTTGGAATTACTGAAAAACACAGAATATATATTTTTGGACCCTCTGTATTAGCAAACTGTGTGATATTATAAAAGGTTTAGAAGCATGTGTATGATGGGCACAGAGCAAGACAAGTACTTTTTCCAGCTACGTTGTTTTTCTTATTCAATTCTTTCATATAATATTCAACTGGATATGATGCTGCCAATACCTCAATAACAAGAGTTATTTAAGTGATGTCCATCATGGTTCAATTAGAAAATCTGGCCCCCATGTAACTTTTCCTACAGGTGTCCTTCCCTTGCGATGTTACTGGTAGTGACACATGAAGCATCCTTCGCCACTCAGTGTATAGTGGCTTGTGGTGTGCAGAAGCAGATTCTTTGTGTGCTCAGAAAATTGTTTCTCGATCACATATTAAATCCTTTCTCATTGTAACTGAGTCCCTTATTTGTCTTACATACATTTGTAAAATGGTAGTATTCAGTGTTTTCCATCGTAATTCTCCATTTGATTTCTGCAGTGGATAATATAGAAAGAATTCTGAGTACATTTCTGTTGCCAATATAATATGTAGAGCATTTCCATTAATGATCCTGTGCATATAGATAGAGATCCTAAACTGCTAAAGCTGTAATTTTTTCCAGATTTCTGTGCTATATTTTCTGCCACATGTCAGAAATTACAGCTTACAAATGTCATGTTGTAAAAAAAAATATCGTCAACACGTAATTTATAATGCCACTTCTTCGTATCCATAGTATGTGGTAATTTGGTCTGTGTACTACAAGGGTTGTCCAGAAAGTAAGATGCGATCGGTCACGAAATGGAAACCACAGTGAAAACAAGGATCGTTTCCTTGGAAACAATTAAGTACACCTTCCACCTACTTCTCTACATAGTCGCTGCTCCAGCTTCGAGTGTTGTCGTAGTGCTGTATCAACTTCACAATATCCTCGTCATAGAAGGCTGCCGCCTTTGTTTTCGGCCAGTTATCTGCACTGGTCTGCAGCTCGTTGCCTGTGGAAGAATTTCGTCTTCATAGCCAGCGGTTTTGTGAGCAGAGATGAGACTCAGGGGGAGCGAATTACGGACTTTGTTGTGGGTGATCAAACACTTCTCATCGGAAACGCTGCAGGAGCGTCTTCATTGCCGCTGCAGTGTACGGCCACTCGGCAGATGTGTTATGTGGGCTGCATGACACAGGCGAAATCTCTAACCAGGCCGAAGTGACTCACGGCCTGTTTTGATTCAGTTAGCCTACAATCTGTCCCATTTTTCCTTCCACAAAGGATTGCGTAAGACTCGAAAAAATAAGTTAGCAACTTCTCCAGCGTTCTCACAACTCCACCTTATGAATCATAACCATTCTTCCACGTTCAGTCTCCTCTGGTATTCTGGAATATTTTCTTCAGTATTTTTCATGCTACACCTCACAGTATGAGAGCTTTATTGTGTAGACTTTTCATAAGTCAACTGCCATCCTTGAAAATTCTTCAAAAACTAGGTTCTCTTTGAGCGATTTACTTGGCGTGTTGAGTCTTGAATAGTCAATATAGAGAATGCTAGGTGACCGTACCTTAGTTTACTAATGAACAGAAAGATCAAATTCACTGGCGTGCAATCGGGGAAGCAATTGAAGCAGAGCCTGGGTAATAATAGCTGTATAGCTGTATGGATACATTATGTAAATACAACCATACATTTATTCAACAACATCTAGATTACACCGTTACGTTTCAGCGAAACCCATATAACTAATACGTTCATTACGTAGCAATATTGACAGAGCACTGTGGGACGAGACGAAACGATGTCTGTGTAGCTTAACTGAGCAACAAGAGAGTTGCGCGCACAGCTCTGTTGGTCGCGGGTGTGGGCGTGTATTTACGCCGCAGCCGAAGCTAGCTGCGGACAACGAGAGACTAGCGGCTGTATCTTTGTAAGCCGCAGGCCGTATGCGTGTTTTTTCGACCACAAGTGGATCTGGTCTCGGACGGGCATATAATATAGCGACAGAGTAACGGAGAGTATCAAAAATATCGTATACTTTTTTGGCCCAGTTTGCGCATTTGCCGAATCTATGTTAAACGTGTGTTATGGCGTCAGGGTGCCAGGTAGTGTCTAATAATTAAATGTAGAACTAAGTTTACATGTATTATAAGAGAGTTTTGTGTCTAATCCGTTCTTCTGCGCGTTTATTTCCAGAAAAGGAGAAGATAATTAAAATGGACGGCCAGCACCAGAACTTAGTTCCAAAGACCAATTAATTTACTAGAATTTTTAATTGAAATATTTATATCGAATGCGACTGGTTAGCCGGCGGTTGTGACCTAAATGCTGTGTTTAGCTGGTATTTTCTGTTGCTTGGAAGGGATAGATATATTAGTTGCACCAAAACCGGGAACAATAATTTGAGAAGTTTAGTGAAATCGATCACCGAGCTTGGACTGCCTGTTAAACATCTACGGTTGTCTGCAGCCATAGCAGGTTTTGGAGAAAATTGAATATGAATGTAACACTCGCTCGGAGGTGAAATGTAAGCTTAGGGGTAGCGTTTCTGATTAATAACCAGAACGTCCACAGTCCCATGTTCTAATCCTGCCGCTACTTAAATTTTAAATAAAATTATTCATCACTGGCGGCTGTAGACCTAGGACATAAGAAGTCACTCTCATTCTACCAATGGCCTTGTCAAAGAGGGTGGAGACACGGAGAGACGTTCAGGACACCCTCTTGCCCTTCGGGTGGTAAACTGCCGCTAAAAGCGAAAAGAGTAAGCAATGATCCTCGACGGCACGAGGATGCTGAAAGCAATGGAAGCCACTGATTAAAGACATGCAAAGTATATTCCAAGTGCATTTGTCTTGCAATTAAGAAAAGCCATGAGATCTCTCCATTGGCAAAAGATTCCGGACTAGTCTCCCGTTCGTATCTCCCGGAAGGGACTGCCAAGGGGGAAGTGACGATGAGAAAAAGATTGAATAAACAACAAAAGGACAACTTTCTACGAGTTGAAGTGGAATATTAGAATTCTGAACGTGGTAGGGAAGCTGGAAAAGGGAAATGGTAAAGCTCACTCTAAATATAGTGGGGGTCAGTGACGTGAAATGGAAAGAAGACAAGGTTTTCTGCTCAGACGTGTATAGACTAATACCAACAGCAGCAGAAAATGGTATAACTGCAGTATGGTTCGATATAAATAGGTAGGTATGACACAGAGTGTTCTACTGTGAACAGTTCAGTTATAGCCTATTGGGCTAGACCCACCAGAATCAACAGTAAATGAGCAGCAACAACGACAGTTCAGGTATACATGACGACGTCGCAAGCAGAAGATGAAGTGATAGAGAAAACATATGAGAATACTGAATGGGTAATTCAATATGCAAAGAGAGATGAAAATGTTATAGCGATGGGGAATTTTACGGTGGGGGATGGAGTACAAGAAAAAAGCACTCTGTCGTCAGGCCACATGTGGCCCACTGGGACCATCCGACCGCCGTGTCATCCTCAGATGAGGATGCGGATAGGAGGCGCGTATGGTCAGCACACCGCTCTCCCGGTAGTTATGATAGTTTTCTTTGACCGGAGCCCCTAATACTGAGTACAATAAGGGTTACTGAAAAACACGGGCTTGTTACTAGGAATGAGAGGAAAGCAAGACTAATTGAATTCTGCAATAAATTTCAGTTAGTAAGAGTGAATACCCTACACGGGAGTCACAAGAGAAGGAAATATAATTGGAAAAGTTTTGGAAATACAGGAAGATTTCAGTTAAATTACACGTGGTCAGGCGAAGATTGCGAAATCAAATATTGTATTATAAGGTGCACTCAGGGGCGGATATGGGCTCAGATCACAATTTTCTAATGATGAAGAGTAGGCTGAAGTTTGAGACACTAGTCAGGACGAAACAATGTGCAAAGAAAACTTCATGTTCCGCCTTACGGCAGGTCTTGTCATGGGGATGCCTCTTCAGAGAGGTCTACAGCATGAGCGTGTAGGGAAGTGATTCCAGTGGTGGTTTCCGGCTGCCTCCCACTGGTGATGATAACATGATGATGAGAACAAAACAAAACCTAGTCCCAGAGCGAAGAAAATCTCCGACCCAGAAGTGAATCGAACCCGCGCTCCTTGGCGTGACAGACCGCCGCGCTGACCACGACCACTCAGCTATTGGGGCGGAAAATGTGTAAAGGAGCGGGTTATGCAAATACTAAGAAATGTAGATATACATTTGAAGTTATCTGTGGCTACAGATACAATATTGTGACAATAAATAGCTCTGTAGGAGTAGACATCTCCAGAAAGAACAATCATGGCAACTAGAAGAAAAAGACAGGTACAAGGAAGGTAATTGCGAAGAAACCATGGATAAGAAAAGAAATACTTCAGATGCTCAGGGAAATTCAGGAATACTAAAAAACGTGTCACTTATGATTGAAATAAATAGTAAGTGCCAGGAAAGCAAGGCGAAATGGCTGCATGGGAAATGTGAAGAAATCACAAAAGAAATGGTTGTCGGAAGGACTGACCAGCATATAGGAAAGTCAAAACTGTCTTCGCTGAAATTTAAAGCAATGGCGGTAACATTTAGACTGCAGTGGAAATTCCATTGTTAAGGAGAGGGCGGAACAGCGGAAAGACTAAACTGGAATGCCCCTACGAGGGGAGGACTTCCCTCATGACGTGACAGAGAAAGAAACAGGAGTAGATAGGGAAGAGATGTGGGATCCAGTATTAGAGTCAGAATTTAAATGGTCCAAATGGCTCTGAGCACTATGCGACTTAACTTCTGAGGTCATCAGTCGCCTAGAACGTAGAACTAATTAAACCTAACCAACCTAAGGACATCACACACATCCATGCCCGAGGCAGGATTCGAGCCTGCGACCGTAGACTGTAGCCGCTAGAACCGCACTGCCACTCCGGCCGGCAGAGTCAGAATTTAAAGAGCTTTGGTGTATTTAAGATCAAATAAGGCAGAAGGGGTAGAAAAGGTTCCATCGGAAGAGGCAACAAAATGACTATTCACATTAGTGTAGTAGAATGTGTGAGACTGGCGATATTCCATCAGAGTGGCTTTCTAATACCGTCCTCATTTGTGGACAGAAGTTTTTCCGTCTGATAGAGCTTTATTATCATCGAACTGAGAATATGTTAAAGAATTCTGCACTTAACCTATGATAAGGATGTTGGTCTATAATTTTGCTGGTCAGTTCTTTTGTCTTTGATCTAGGCGAGAGATTCACTATAAATTCAACCTAAATAAGGGCCGAATGTCGTAGAGTACTCTCTGCAGAGCCGAACTGAGATTCCATCCGGAGATAGCGACCTTTTGTTTCACTCTTTCACTTGCTTTTCTAGCCCAGGGGTGCATATTGCTATGTCAATCAAAGTGGAATCTGTGCGATGTTCAAACGACGTACGTTTGTACGCTCCTCCTGCGTGAGCAGTTTCTTAAACGAGAAATTTAAAATCCCAACTTTCCTTTGCTATCTTCAAATGCTACGTCAGACTTGTCAGTAAGGACTGGCTGTAACCCTTGACACGATTAGCAATGTTGCGTAGGACAAGAATTTTCTGGGGTCCTCGGCTATATCCTCAACTAAAGTACGACTATGCTGCCCGCATCGATCTTTTAAACACACCCACGAATCTCTACTAACTTTTGACTGTCGTCATCTGCAAGTTTTCTTTTCAACCGAGAGTGCAATAATCTTTCCTTCCGCAGCATTTTACGAATTTCGTTATTAAATTACGCGTTGGTGTTTTCCGCTTTAAAACTGTGGTGCTCGGAGCTTGACTGGCCACATCAAAACACACTGACCTGTTACGATTTCTCTATCTGGACCACGTATATTTGAAAATTCTGGATCCCATGCAGTGACCTTATAGTTCCTTTATTTGCCACTGAAAACTGCACTTCCTATCGCATTAAGATTTTGCTGAAGTACAATATAGTTTTCAATCGCGGGTTGAGTCTCCAGGAAAATCATCTACTCGATCATAACACGTGCTCCAAAATTCTACAACTGATCGACGTTAGAGATGTAGGTCTATAGTTGCGCACATCCGTTCGACGTCCCTTCTTGAAAACGGGGATGACCTGTGCCATTGTCCAATCCTTTGGTACGCTACGCTCTTCTAGAGACCTACGGTACACCGATGCATGAGTGGGGGGGGGGGGGGGGGGGAGGGGGGGCAGTTCCTTAGCGTACTCTGTGTAAAATCGAACTGGTATCCCATCAGGTCCACGGGCCTTTCCTCTTTTGAGTGATTTGAATTGTTTTTCTATCCCTCTGTCATCAATTTCAATATCTACCATTTTGTCATCTGTGTAACAATCTAGAGAAGGAACTACAGTGCAGTCTTCCTCTGTGAAACACCTTAGGAAAAAGACATTTGTATTTCGGCCTTTAGTCTTTCATCCTCTGTTTCAGTACCATTTTGGTCACAGAGTGTCTGGACATTTTGTTTTGATCCACCTACCGCTTTGACATACGACCAAAACATCTTAGGATTTTCTGCCAAGTCAGTACATTGAACTTTACTTTAGGATTCATTGAACGCCTCTAGCATAGCCCTCCTACAACTACATTTCGATTCGTGAAATTTTCGCTTGTCTGCAAGGCTCTGGCTATGTTTATGATTGCTGTGAAGTTCCCTTTGCTTCCACTGCAGTTTTCTAACTCGGTTTGTTTACCACGGTGGCTCTTTTCCATCTCTTACGATCTTCTTTGGTACATATTCATGTAATGCATATTGTACGATGGTTTAGAACTTTGTCCACTAATCCTCAACACTATCTGTACTTGAGAAAAAAACTTTTGTGTTGAACCGTCAAATACTCTGAAATCTGCATTTTGGTCACTTTTGTTAAACAGAAAAATCTTCCTACCTTTTTTTAATATTTCTGTTTACGGCTGAAATCATCGATCCAGTAACAGCTTTATGATCGCTGATTCGCTGTTCTGCGTTAACTGTTTCAAATAGTTTCGGTCTGTTTGTCACCAGCAGGTCTAATATGTTATCGCCAAGAGTCGGTTCTCTGTTTAACTGCTCAAGGTAGTTTTCACATAATACATTAAAAAAAATTCACTGGGTTCTTTGTCCCTGCCACTCGTTATAAACGTTTGAGTCTCCCAGTCTATATCTCGCAAATTAAAATCTCCACCCAGAACGGTACAATGGTCAGAAAATCTACTCGAAATGCCGGCCTGAGTGGCCGTGCGTTTCCAAGCGCTACAGTGTGGAGCCGAGCGACCGCTCCGGTCGCAGGTTCGAATCCTGCCTCGGGCATGGATGTGTGTGATGTCCTTAGGTTAGTTAGAATTAATTAGTTTTAAGTTCTAGGCGACTGATGACCTCAGAAGTTAAGTCGCATAGTGCTCAGAGCCATTTGAACTATTTGAATCATCTCCTCCAAATATTTTCCAAATTTTTCTTCAGTTGCTCTGTCACAACAGCTGCTGAGCCTGGGGGCCTACAGAAACATACAATTACCATGTTTAAGTCTGCTTTAACTGTGTTCTTCATCCAAATTATTTCACAGTTCGGATCTCCGTCAATTACCTTTGATACTATTGCACTTTTTATCGCTATAAATACTCGTCCCCCTTCACTGTCCTTCCTGTTCAAAATGGTTCAAATGGCTCTGAGCACTATTCGACTTATCTTCTGAGGTCATCAGTCGCCTAGAGCTTAGAACTAATTAAACCTAACTAACGTAAGGACATCACACACATCCATTCCCGAGGCAGCATTCAAACCTGCGAGCGTTGTGGTCGCTCGGTTCCAGACTGTAACGCCTAGAACCGCCCGGCCACTCAGGCCGGCTATCCAGCCTGTCTGTGCGGTATACATTCCAATCTGAGTTTAGAATTTCATTACTGTTTACATCTGGTTTCAGCCAACTTTCTGTCACTAGTACTATGTGGGCATTGTGACCGTTTATTAATGAGAGCAGTTCTGATACATTTCTGTAGACCCTCCTGCACTTCACTGTTATCACATTAATATTGTTATTCCCTGTTGCGTTTTTCCTACTACTACTTTGTCTCGTCTTAGGAGGCGTCTTGTCGTGCTTAGGGAGGGAATTCACTAACTAAAAAACCCAACATGTGTACTCCGCTACCTTTGTAGCCGCTTCCTGCGTGTAGCGCATGCCTGACCTATTCAGGGGGACCCTACATTTCCCCACCCGATAGCGGAGGTCGAGACATTTGCACCCCAGACCTCAGCAGCTTCGTCTGAGACTCTGGTTTTCGGCTTCCACTCGGCTGCAAACCAGAGGACCGCGATCGGTTCTGGGAACGATACTACAAATAGTTAGCTCCGATTCTACCCCGCGAGCGAGGTTTTCCGCCTTCACCAACTCCGCCAACCGCCTGTATGAACTGAGGATGACCTCTGAACCCAGACGGCAGGAGTAATTGGTGCCGACATGAGCAACAATTTCCAGTCGGGTGCACCCAGGGCTCTCTATCGCCGCCAGTAGGGCCTCCTCCGCATCTCGAATGAGACCTCCTGGCAAGAAGACAAAGTGAACACTGGTCTTCTTCCTCGACCATCCCGCAATTTCCCTAAGGATCTCCATCACCCGTCTAACATTGGAGCTCCCAATCACTAATAAACCCCTTGCCCCTGTGTGCCTGCTCGGACCTTGCTGAAGGAGCGGCCACATGCCCACTCACAGGCAGAGCGGGCGATGCCACACGCCCAACCTCGACATTGACCCTCCGCCTCGTATGACAAGAACGCCGCTGAACCCGCCTCTCCCCTTGGGGAGAGGGTGGCCCAACCGCACCCAATACACGCAAAGATGTCTCGACAGCAGGGACCGTGGGTGAAGCATGTAACACCTAGGGTGTATTATGCGACGTACCAGACTGCCCCCTGCCGCTACACCCCGAGGCAAAATCCTGAAGACGGCTGACCGCGGACATCAACACGCTCAGCTGTTCGCGAACAGTGGCCAGCTCCTCCTGCATCCGTACACAGCAGTCACACATCCTATCCATCCTAAGAAATCAACAATTTACTATAGAGAGTTAATCAACTTTTAACTAAACTGCTAATTCACTAAAGGTGGGTGATAGGTGACTAAACTGTGGTTACTAGACGCTTCTTGTTGGAAACAATGAAAATAACCACTACCTGTCTCTGGACTGTATTCAAAACAAACACGAAATCTATGGAACACTATTACTAGAAGTCGAAAATTAAAGCTTCCTAAAAGCAAAAACACACGCAAAATGAAGTGACAAGTAAGAAAAACCCAGTTAATACTTAAATTTACGTAGCTCGCACATATCTCAATGTGCACGACGTCACAAGCTCGAAAACACATTCTGCGCCATTTTCAAATATGGGGACATATGCAGGCGTATGTTTCATGATCAACAAGAAAAGAGAAAACAAGCGTTATGAGATTTAAAATAGTAATAGATAGTCTGTTCGCTAATGCACATCTTTGCTCGCCTGTGCAATCAAAGTCTCGTTTGTAACGTTCAATGACATGTTGCTCCCCTCAGTGCAATATGGCATATGTTCGGCGTATGTACGAGCCATATCGTAATTTTCAGGCTTCGGTCAATGGCTTCTGTTGTCAGACTTCGGGCTACGACTACGAACAGATTTTCAATATTTTGTGTTTCACAATATCATACGAACTTCTGCGAATTATGTCGGTCCTATATCTGCTGAGTGTAAAATGATTCAATAATAACATCGTAGACCAAAGATTACATTGGCCGTCACGAAGGAAGAGAGTAGCAGGAGAGACTCATTCGAAGGTGGTAGGCGCGAAAAGTTATTGTATCTGGCATACGCGAAGATGGATTGTGAGAGAGATGTCCATTATGCAAAAAGCCCGGTGTGGATGATGGACTAGTAGACGAGGACTAGGTACTAAAAGGCTAGACGTCTCTGGAACAAACAGAAACCAGAACTGGAAGAGGACGACGCGACCACGTAATATAGAAACTGATTCGCGAACTGTATTACTAATTGTATGAAATGGTCTCAGTAAGAACTTTATTATAACAGTATCCTCTTTCAGGATCACAATATACTGGAATACATTAAATTTCTTGTAAAATGAACTTCTATTGGCGTGTATAACATTCATTTTGTTCAGTGCATTTTACTGATTGTGGTTTCCCCATAAGTATCTCGTTTTAATTTTTTAAACAAGTGAACTGCGTCATAGATGAAAAATAACACGAGTAACATTTTAGTTCCAATTAACTGTTCGAGCTCTATGAATGCGTAAGTCAACTGAATTCTGTTTTTTTTTTGTGTGTGTAACATTCTATGCCACATTGCACTAACCTGGTTTTGATTATTACTTTCATTGCTTTTCATATGCAGATGGAGGCTGCGTAACATAGATTATTAGTCATCTATTTCAGTTGCGATGTTTTGTGTAACAGTGCCAACGATTTGAAAGAGAATAGCCTTAGGTAATACATTTGTCTTTTCCATCGACAGTTCGTGAATCGCCTATGGGATTTAACTTAAGATTAATTTTTGTGCAAATGATGCATGATTCGGTACATAGAAATTGTATGATAGCAGACGGCTCCAGAGCTCATAAATTTCATGTTAAAGTTTAGTGGAGTGCTATGTTCGTCAATAACCTACGCTGTACATGCTTTATCTTTTATTTTCATGACAGTTGAGACATGTAATGTACCTAAAACAGTTATAGACTCATCGTGGTCTGTTGAACTGCACTAGTAATGCTCGCTTAATTTCATCTCCGTTAGCCAATTGGCTTACTTAGCGCTTTTCTGTGGTGAAAACCGTTCAAATGTCTCAGAGCACTATGGGACTTAACATCTATGGTCATCAGTGCATTCCGGGAGGAGTCATTCCTGATGTGGAAAGGGTCCTTCCGGATGCCATGAAGAGCACAGGGTGCAGCCAGCTGCAGGTGGTGGCACATGTCGGCACTAATGACGTGTGTCGCTTTGGATCTGAGGAAATTCTTTCTGGATTCCAGCGGCTATCTGATTTGGTGAAGGCTGCCGGTCTTGCTTACGAGATGAAGACAGAGCTCACCATCTGCAGCATCGTTGACAGAACCGACTGAGGACCTTTGGTGCAGAGCCGGGTGGAGGGTCTGAATCAGAGGCTCAGACGGTTTTGCGACCGTATTGGCTGTAGATTCCTTGACTTGCGCCATATGGTGGTGGGGTTTCAGGTTCCGCTGAATAGGTCAGGAGTTCACTACACTCAGCTGGCGGCTACACGGATAGCGGAGGCTGTGTGGCGTGGACTGGGCGGTTTTTTAGGTTAGAAGGCCTCGGGAAAGTGCGAGATGGGCTGCAATGTCAAAGGGTGCTTGGCAATTACAGGACGTGCTTGGATCAAGGAACAGTCGGAATTATAGTTGTAAATTGTTGTAGTTGCGCTGGAAAAGTCCCTGAGCTTCAAGCGCTAATAGAAAGCACAGAAGCTGATATCGTTATAGGTACAGAAAGCTGGCTAAAGCCTGAAATAAGTTCTGCAGAAATTTTTACGAAGTCTTAGACGGTGTTCAGGAAAGATAGATCAGGCAGAATTGGTGGTGGAGTGTTTGTGTCTGTCAGTAGTGGTTTATCTTGTAGTGAAGTCGAAGTAGATACTCCGTGCGAATTGGTGTGGGTGGAGGTTATACTTAACAGCCGAATTAAGTTAATAATTGGCTCCTTCTACCGACCCCAAGACTCTGATGATACAGTTGCGGAACAGTTCAGAGAAAGTTTGAGTCTCGTAACAAATAAATACCCCACTCATACGGTTATAGTTGGTGGGGACTTCAACCTACCCTCGGTATGTTGGCAAAAATACTTGTTCAAAACCGGTGGTACGCAGAAAACGTCTTCCGAGATTGTCCTAAATGCATTCTCCGAAAATTATTTCGAACAGTTAGTCCACGAACCCACGCGAATTGTAAATGGTTGCGAAAACACACTTGACCTCTTGGCCACAAACAATCCAGAGCTGATAGAGAGCATCATGACTGATACAGGGATTAGTGATCACAAGGTCATTGTAGCTAGGCTCAATACCATTTCTTCCAAATCCATCAGAAACAAACGCAAAATAATTTTATTTAAAAAAGCGGATAAAATGCCACTAGAAGCCTTCCTAAAAGACAATTTCCATTCCTTCCGAACTGACTATGCGAATGTAGACGAGATGTGGCTCAAATTCAAAGATATAGTAGCAACAGCAATTGAGATATTCATACCTCATAAATTGGTAAGAGATGGAACGGATCCCCCGTGGTACACAAAAAAGGTCCGAACGCTGTTGCAGAGGCAACGGAAAAAGCATGCGAAGTTCAGAAGAACGCGAAATCCCGAAGATGGGCTAAAATTTACAGACGCGCGAAATTTGGCACGTACTTCGATACGAGATGCCTTTAATAGGTTCCACAACGAAACATTGTCTCGAAATTTGGTAGAAAATCCGAAGAAATTCTGGTCGTATGTAAAATACACAAGCGGCAAGACGCAGTCAATACCTTCGCTGCGCAGTGCCGATGGTACTGTTATCGACGACTGTGCCGCTAAAGCGGAGTTATTGAACGCAGTTTTCCGAAATTCCTTCAGCAGGGAAGACGAATGGAATATTCCAGAATTTGAAACACGAACATCTGCTAGCATGAGTTTCTTAGAAGTAGATACCTTAGGGGTTGCGAAGCAACTCAAATCGCTTGATACGGGCAAGTCTTCAGGTCCAGATTGTATACCGATTAGGTTCCTTTCAGATTACGCTGATACTATAGCTCCCTACTTAGCACTCATATACAACCGCTCGCTCACCGATAGATCTGTACCTACAGATTGGAAAATTGCGCAGGTCGCACCAGTGTTCAAGAAGGGTAGTAGGAGTAATCCATTTAACTATAGACCTATATCATTGACGTCGGTTTGCAGTAGGGTTTTGGAGCATATACTGTATTCAAAGATTATGAATCACCTCGAAGGGAACGATCTATTGACACGTAATCAGCATGGCTTCAGAAAACATCGCTCTTGTGCAACGCAGCTAGCTCTTTATTCGCACGAAGTAATGGCCGCTATCGACAGGGGATCTCAAGTTGATTCCGTATTTCTAGATTTCCGGAAAGCTTTTGACACCGTTCCTCACAAGCGACTTCTAATCAAGCTGCGGAGCTATGGGGTATCGTCTCAGTTGTGCGACTGGATTCGTGA
This sequence comes from Schistocerca gregaria, assembly GCF_023897955.1. Lineage (NCBI taxonomy): Eukaryota > Metazoa > Arthropoda > Insecta > Orthoptera > Acrididae > Schistocerca > Schistocerca gregaria. The sequence goes on from NC_064921.1 coordinate 529,775,015, forward strand.
TTTCCTGTCAGGAAGGTCGCAGTTCGTAGTAATAGACGGCAAATCATCGAGTAAAACTGAAGTGATATCAGGTGTTCCCCAGGCAAGCGTCCTGGGACCTCTACTGTTCCTGATCTATATAAATGACCTGGATGACAATCTGAGCAGTTCTCTTAGACTGTTCGCAGATGATGCTGTAATTTACCGTCTAGTAAGATCATCCGAAGACCAGTATCAGCTGCAAAGCGATTTAGAAAAGATTGCTGTATGGTGTATCAGGTGGCAGTTGACGCTAAATAACGAAAAGTGTGAGATGATCCACATGAGTTCCAAAAGAAATCCGTTGGACTTCGATTACTCGATAAATAGTACAATTCTCAAGGCTGTCAATTCAACTAAGTACCTGGGTGTTAAAATTACGAACAACTTCAGTTGGAAGGACCACATAGATAATATTGTCGGGAAGGCGAGCCAAAGGTTGCGTTTCATTGGCAGGACACTTAGAAGATGAAACAAGTCCACTAAAGAGACAGCTTACACTACACTCGTTCGTCCTCTGTTAGAATATTGCTGCGCGGTGTGGGATCCTTACCAGGTGGGATTGACGGAGGACATCGAAAGGGTGCAAAAAGGGCAGCTCGTTTTGTATTATCGCGTTATAGGGGAGAGATTGTGGCAGATATGATACACGAGTTGGGATGGAAGTCATTACAGCATAGACGTTTTTCGTCGCGGCGAGACCTTTTTACGAAATTTCAGTCACCAACTTTCTCTTCCGAATGCGAAAATATTTTGTTGAACCCAACGTACATAGGTAGGAACGATCATCAAAATAAAATAAGAGAAATCAGAGCTCGAACAGAAAGGTTTGGGTGTTCGTTTTTCCCGCTCGCTGTTCGGGAGTGGAATAGTAGAGAGATAGTATGATTGTGGTTCGATGAACCCTCTGCCAAGCACTTAAATGTGAATTGCAGAGTAGTCATGTAGATGTAGAACTTAGAACTACTTAAACCTAACTAACCTAAGGACATCACACAACACCCAGCCATCACAAGGCAGAGAAAATCCCTGACCCCGCCGGGAATCGAACCCGGGAACCCGGGCATGGGAAGCGAGAACGCTACCGCACGACCACGAGATGCGGGCGGTGAAAACCGTATTTAAAGACAGATTTTCGATCAACAATGACAAAGCTTTCCAGCGGACTTCTGTACAGGCACTACCTTAGACTGTTTTCTATTTGACACTACTGCACCCTAATTAACGTAAGCGATCCTTCCATCCACGCTGCTTATCCCATTGGCATTGTGCCACACGGTAGCTGTTGTATCGTACTTCTCTACTCTGAGCAGATTTCTCACTGTTTCGCTAATCTTTCCACGAGATACCTATAGATTTTCTACACTTCTTAGTGTCTTCAGCACACCACGATGGGTCGTCTTAAATTTTTAATTATGAGGTAGAAATCAAGTTTTCTAACTCTTTTTTTTTTTTTTTTTTTTTTTTTTTTTTTTTTTTTTTTTTTTTTGTGACTGTCTGTCTGAAGTCTTGGTACGCAATGAAATACTCGAGCCACAGTACAGTAGCGCTCTCCTCGAGAAGCCAATTCAAAACAGCGTAATATCGTGGGGTTTGTGCTGCCAACTCTAAAAAATATTTAATGATTAATCCAAGTATCGAGAATGTTAAATGTAAAATTTACGGAAAATGCGAAAAGAGTGACAACACTGTTACCTTAACTATCAAAAAATAACATTACTTATAAATAGTTCTACCAATTGTTATTTTTACCTAGTAACGTCCCTACCTTTTACAATAATATTGACTGTTCCACATTCAACTAACGGGTAAAAGGTATGATTAATTTACTTCAATGTTTTGCAGATATTTCTGACTGATACACTTAACAGTTCTGACGGTTCGTCAATATAGTGTATTCGTTATCTCCAGTGTCGTCTAATGATTTTTAAAATAAGTCTGGTGCCAATACGTTCTCGATTTCATCCGCACATTTTGTTCTGTGTAGTCGTGCACTTTGGGCTTCGTTGAAATTTTTTTTTTACACACTTGTGATAAATGGCCATTGGTCGAAATACAAGTATCCTCAGATACAAATACAGCGACTATGCTTTCAGCCTTTTAAGTGTCGAAGGCTTAATTTTTATTTTTTGGGAAATGAATCTTCGTTTGTCTTTTTAATGGCTCCAAAAAGAGCTGATGTGCTTTGAAGATTAAAGATGGTGCTTTCAACAGCAGATTTTAGTCACTATATTGCCCTTGCAATGCTTACAGTATGCTTTTGTGGTGTCGTTCGTGGCGGGCTGAAGCCACTAACTTCGATAGCAGCTCCTACTCTGAACAATAACATCGGATTACATTTCGCCGTCAGCGTCAAAATGTTACTCATCACTAATCCTATATCACAATGACGCACGAATTAGTTGCTAACTAATACCAAATTCAACATGTAATGTGTGGTCGGGATTTGTACATGAGCTTAGGCTCTGAACTTCCGGGATTCCCCTTACGATAACAACTAACGGCGAAGGATCTCCAGCAAATGTGACATTATGTTTCGGGATGGTAGGTCGAATAACCATAAAGCAGAGCAGTGACGCGGTGGAAACCAAAATTTCCATGATAACACCGTTTCGTTTTTTGAACAAGAGAAACGGAACCGCTAACCCACCAGGAAAAAATCCTAGAAGGTTTGCAACGTGTAAAATTAAATTTTCTGCATCACTGCTTGAAAATATACTAAATTTAGTAATAAATATGGTAAACCGGCAGCGTTAGTTAGTTTTGTGCATTTCCAGGGGTGCAACCCTGCGACAATCAGTGGGAAGTTAGTGAAAATATTTGGCAACAGTTCACTATCACGTGGCGCAGGCATAACGTGACACAGACGCTTCCAGTTTTCTATAAGGAACAAGTAATCGCGAGAAAAGTTGATGTCCTGGTGTTCTAAGACAACCACCACTGTCAACTACACCTTGCACAACGTTCTTAACAGGGTAAATGTCGACACCAGCTGAGTTCCGCTACTGCCCACTACAACCCTTCAAAAAGTCCGCCGAACATAGGCAGTAGCGGAAATGTTGCAACTGTCTCAGGCCATTCCTGCCGGCTTCTTTAAGCGCGTGATCACCATGAACTATAATCTGTTCATCGTCAGAATAAACCTGATGTAAACATTTCAACATGTACTCTTCCGCATTTGCTGGGACCCCACTGGATTTCCGTATCACGTGAGACTGCGGCCAAGCTGTCTCGAATACTGTCAAGTACGATAATAAGGTTAAGTTCTGTGCTGTGCGTTACGCGACATCGACTTAGCGGTAATAGGGGACAATAGCTTTACCGCAGCATTTAACTTGGACAGCATTGGCCGGTTAGCTGGTACAGCTAGCCTGCAGTGACGTGGCCACCTGCAGTTCACACGGAAAGAGACGAGCAGAGGAGCAATGCAGTTTCGAATGCCATTTTATTTTGAAGCAGAATGAAATAATACACTGCAAATCTCCCACAATACGCTCCATAGACGACTAGAAGTTTTTAGCTGACGCATTATTGTAATTAAAAATAAGAATGATTGCAATTCCTGACTTAACCACAGGGTAATTTTTCTGCATAACCTGTGTGTAACGTAAGAGAGTATTGAAGTATTTCATCGTATAGTTAAATATTGAAGCCACTGAAGGTATTACAGTCAGTGGTCTGGTAATCTCTTAGCTTCCTCTTATCCGAATCCAAGAAATACATTTCAGTTCTCGAAGTGTCACCTGCAACGTTGATAACGAGCCTATCAACAACAGAATCCACGAAGCCAACCAGGCGCAGCATTTTCTCTTCTTCTTTTATAACGAGCCGTGGTATATCCCACCAGCGTTCGGCAGTGAAGTGTGAAAAAGCTGCGTGCCTTAGTTCCAGTACGTCTGGCAGCTTAACACTCTTGTTACCTCTCGAGCCAAATCCCTGCAACTTGGCTCCAGATCAGTTCGGTCGTGTTCATATTGTAATGGTACAGTAGCAAATGTAAAAATGCAGCATTTGTATGATATGCTCGATGCTTTGAAAATAATTGTTTTTCATGTTTCTACAATGCTTATCTACCTCTTCGGTATAAAACGACGGACATAGTCCAAATACACAGAATTTGGTTCTCCATTTTTGCCTCAGAAATTGAATTGTTATGTTTTCTTAATTTAAACAACTTTTATGAACAATCTTTTATAAAATATCGATAATTATGAATTTGTATTTGAAATGGAAACAGGAATTTTGCCTCCAATATGTAATTAGAAACAAGAAGAGGCTATATAAAAAGTGATTATGAGTTTCATATCACGAGATGTAGGCATTTCAAAATGAACGAGGAAAAATGATGTCTGTGAGAATTTAACTAACGCACGAATAACCGCATATGGTTCATTGCCAATTACGCTACCGACTGCGCTATACGTTTATCACGAAACTGCAGCATATACAACGGAGGAAAAACTTGAAACCGATTATCTCCGTAAATTTATGAAAAACATTCAGAACAGCCTATTTCTCGGCACTTTTTTAACCGTGTTCCACGCTCGTGTTACACTACGGAACAGAAAGCAGCCTCAGCCATTTTCATACTGCGCATTAACAACGCGACAACCGGAGCACAACGCTGCAGAGGCTGTGACTGTAAACGATTTATGAAATAAAAACTATGCAGCTAATACACTATTTAGAAAAACGTGGAAGGCTGTTAAATCTGTATATCTCAAAGTTCCATTTAACGTAACTTAGTAATATCTACCTCATACGTAGGACCTACTTCCAAGAGCGTAACAACACCAGTGTACGTGTGCTACAGCTTCTGACCAATCATCGCGTTTGTGTTTGTTCACATCAGGTTTATTCTTATGATGGACGGATTATAGCGCTGATTGTATGACTATTACATCAAGATAAACAAGCAAAGGTAATAGTAGAAATAAGGGGATTTACCTGTACCGGAATATCTGAAGACCCAACAATAATTGGATCAGGGTCTGTCTGTTATTTCGGACTGTCATGGTAACCGTATTATCAGTGGCATCTCGTCACAGGACCATGCAACAAACGAGGCTATAGGAGACTGTGAACACGTAACATCACCAGAAGCTGACGAAGGGAGTGTTTCTGCTCCACAGCTTCGGCAGAGCTCTTTCCGCACAGGATACAGCCACTTATGCTGCTATGAAATGTCGGCCTCCCATTATACTCTAGAAATGACATCTAATAAAGTCTGCCTCTTTCCTCAATTGCAGAAATCATTGCATGTCATCAATTTCCAGAATGATTACGGAAATGGAACTCTTCCTGCCAGCTAAATGCGCGAATTTCTACAAGCAAGATCTTCGCCAAGTCCTCCCTCAGGGGAAACGGAGACGCATTGAATGGTATTTTTGTAGGGAACTCTCACCACGCTCCGTGGTCGTATCTCAATTCTCCCGATGTGGTAATAAGAAACTTTAACCCTACTCATGGCCAGTTTAAGATCCAAGTGACTCGAGTTAGGCGCCAGTCTGAGATGGGCGCCAGAGGTATCACATCTGTGAGGTTTCGGTACAGGACGTAAGACAATTTGTAACGGGCGCCTGGGGAGCCAAACTGAGTTCATATCTAGTGCGTATCACAACTGGTAGCGAAAGCCGGCACGGCTGACAGTATGCGAAGGTGATGGTCAGGGGAAAAACGAGAGCGCCAAAAGATGATTCGCTTGTGCAGAAAAAAATGTTCTCGACTCCGCCCTGTCACAACACCTAACTTATGCTGTTTCTGTATATCTATCAACTGATGCCTCAACGGCTACACCACTAATTCAAGCAGTCTATATGTATAATACGTGTCACTAATACACTAACTTCGAGTGGCTAATATCTCTACCCCACTCGTTTCCTAATTACTGGAGAGCACCATTTATTAATAGTCTCGTTCTCTCGTCGTGGCACACAGGCAATCAGTAGTTTTAAATATGTCTTCTCAAACTTTCCGTAGTTTTCTTTACACATCTGAATCTGCGTCTTTGACACTATCTCCTGTCAAAGCAACACAGAACTCTTCTTGACGTTTTTAATTGCGGGGAAGACTATTTAGAAACTTCAGCATATTGTGTCTGTGTAATTACTACCTTTCAAATAAAATTCGTTAAGTTTGCTTTGGTTAATGAAATAACTCTTCTGTTTTCACAAAAGCTGGTTCAGTTGCATATCGACTTTATTAGCAATTCTCATATTCAAAGGATTTTGTTCATGGACAGCCGCCACGAGTTTCCCCATTAGGCACTCGATCGTCTTAAATAATTTCAGTCAGAATTTAGTCTTCTCTTACAACAATCAGTTCCTTGCCGGTGTAGATATTTTATCATCATATCCTCAAAATTGGACAGTTCACCTGTCCTTTAGCTTTACCTGTCTTTCAGTTTTCCTGCTCTTCGTAATGTATCAATCAGCGACTGCCCCTTCTCGTAAGTTGCTGCCTTCTCTGTACGTTCCTTTTTCAACTCCCTCGATTCTTCTCCGCGTTTCACGATATCTGCCTCACATGCACGTACAGTTTGTTGTTAACACAGTTAAATCATCTGTGAGAAGAAATTAATCCCGAATTCTGTCTGTTTCCTGCTGCGTTTGCGCTATTGTATCCTTCTGCCTGATACAGTTTTTTCCTGAAAATGCCGGATTCTTCCCTTTTCCCTCTTTTAGCTACCTTACGGTCAAGTTTGATGTTATTTGTAGTGAATTATGTAAATCAGGAAAATCCTGCCTCTGGAATAATGCCCTCATTGAACAATTCCTACCTACCTACTTGACTTTTCACTATTGTACTATTATTCCCATGGTATCAGCGATTGCTCACAATTAACAGTAGTTAATACAATAGCTCACGCACTGATTTTCTCACTCTCTTAATAATGCAATTTTTTTGCATTATGTGAAGAAGTTCACAATGTCAAATAATAGAAAGTGCGAGCTCGAAGATGAGTAATATTTTGAAAAGATTAGATTGACGCTCACACGATGGTGAAAGATCACAATGTGTTAGTTCTAGTCGCTTCTACGACACGCGTCCAAGTACATCTTATTTCGTATGGTGTAGAAGAATAACTGCTACTAATTGTAATAGAAGGCGATTTCAGGTTTCCGGATTTTGCCGATCTTCAGTGATCGCCAACACTGACCACTGAAACATGTAACTGAATGTAAAACTACTTGAAGACCGGCACAAGCTCGAAACCGCTAGTGTATTAAATAAAATCACCTCCTATGGTGACAGGCAGCAGTTATTATTCTACACTCTATAAAGGAACTGTCTCGGAGTTTCACTGCGTCCATTATGGATAAAATTCACGTGCTATTTTTCTGTATGTCCTCTCTCTGTCATAATTCGTTTAACTTTGCACATAGTATCACTGACACTTAGAGCGATTCTCTTACTCTGTTACTGTCTGTTCCGTTGTCTGTATCCCCTTACGCTCTCTGCTCCTGCTCATGACAGCTCCACAACCTCACAGCAAGTTAACAGTTCGTATCGCTACACGGCTGCATCCTTCAACTTGATGCTACGAAACTGAAAACATCTTTGTTACATTACATGACTCACGGTTTTTATGGGCCTACCAGACTTAAAAAAAAAAAAAAAAAACTAATATAGTTCTGACAATGCGAGAGACTTAGTAAAGTGATGCCCTTTCCATGGCGTTGGCATAAAAACACTATAGTTTTACTTCTGATGTTACTTTCTGCAGAATGTACCGATTGATATTCCCTTCAGCTATTACTATAAGCTGTTCCTATTACTGATTTCCATTGCTTATTTATGTAAATAGAGTTTAGAAATAAGATAGCCAAAAAAATAAATAAATGTCATGCAATTATTAAAATTTTGAAACTGTCAACCACTCCTTTCACACAACATTCCCTTATTATAGCGGAACAAGTTTTCACCCCGCAACAACCATATTTGTAAATCTGCTCTGTCATTCTTCTTATTGATAATTGCCTTATTCATATTTTTATTCCGACAGCGGCACTTTTGAATTCTGTGCTCTCTCCCACAGACTAATTCTTCTTCACGCGGCAAACATCTGATTCTGCAGCCCCCTGTCAGGTACCTATAGAGAATGAAAGCTGTTACGAAATCCATATATATTCTACAATTCGTAATATAAGCACAGACTGCTTACAACGTGTAATGAAGTACTGAACAAAATCACACTGATTGATTCCAAACTCCGCCTCACCGCCCTGTTAACTGTTACACTGATTTCTCTGATAAATCGCTGATATTATGAATAGAAAATATCTTCTTCTTTCGTCTATTTATACACACTACATTAAATTTTATTTACAGACAACCGTCAGTCTCTGCATCAACTCAAAACGTTTTGTATTTTCAGGCCCATTTGATTTCTCCGTGTACAGCTGCGTCATCTGACACATCGAATAACCATTCTGCTAAGACAACAAGTTTAACTCTCTAAGAGAGTGCCATCATAGGTGAACGAATAAGCGATCCGACGAGTGCATACAGATGTTGTAGCAAGGGAGAAACCTCGAGAGCTTTTTCTTTGAATGCTGTTGTGGCCTGCAGTCTGAAGACTGGTTTGATGCCTCTCACCGGAGCAGTCTACGCTGTAAACTTTTATTGCTGTCACGGTTAGGTCTCTCCGTGCAATATTAACGCCCCCCCCCCATATTCACTACTGACTCAAAAACTACTTAATAATGAAGCGCTCAGGTTGTTTCTTACAACTATCTTGCTGATGTTGATGTTAGCAATCACAGTTAAATTCATCAGTTCCAGCCCTTTCTGAGTTCGACCGGTTCAACATCTGCTGTGTCACATCAATAGTTTTGGATAAAACGAACATGTTACGGAAGACTGCGCCGAAGAGTAAGTGTTTCTCACAGCGTGAAACCGAACTCCACTAACAGAATACCGGAGGTTATTCATGAATATTTTGGTTTAAGGAATCCATGGTCTCCGGTGACTTGGTATAAAGTAACCCCTTTTTGTCTGATTTCTTAGACATAATTATTTTTATCTCTGTATTACACTCAAAATATTTACGAGGAAGTGTAAATGTCGACGGTGAGTACTATATGTCTTGTCTGGAAAGACATTTTTCTCCAGTCACTAACGGTTCTTGCTGCTCACGCTCAAGCTGTCTCGGGTTACCTTTTTTTTTTTTTTTTGAGTGTTAGTTGTGCGTTGACAGTGATATGCAGCAGTGAGGATAATTTTGCATGTTAAGAGTTGTACGTTACTACTTCTGGGAGTGTTGTCGCACGTCAGCAACAATACGGAAGGGTAGGGATAAATTTGCATACAAAAATTTGGGCGATGTACCCATCGTCTATGGTTTCACTCAATACAATGGGAGGAATGCTAACAAGGCGTTCGAACGAATTTCCCCTAACCGATTTGATTCATATTGACAGGCTGGCTGAAGCACGCCTCTGACTTCAGCTTGTAAATAGGAAGATGTAACTCTCAACCGTTTTCGAGGAAATCGACTTTGAACATTTCACGCGTGCTAAAATACTTCGTACGGTTGCTAGTAACGAGGAATTCTGCAGCCAATACTCGAGCGGTCTATGGATGAAGTCTACCTTCCGCTACTGTACTTTTATTTCATTATCATGTAATTGTAACTACAGATATGCGCCGTAGGCCTCGAAATTGTGTGATGACAGAGCACCGCTTACAAATGAAACCCAAATTCGTTTTTCAATAGACACATTGGAAAAAATAAACATACAAATGCAAAGATTCAGTGTTCATTAGAAGTACGGTACGTGCCAACAATTCTTGTTCACCATGTTTCTGTTATAAGTATCATCCTGATTCGAACACTGCTCCATAGCTTACATATTATATTTTCCACACATATGGAAAAATAGCCGCTTGGGATTAGCCGAGCGATTGCCTGCACGGTAACTCAGCATGTTCGGTCAGAGGGTTAGCTACCCTCTGTAATAAAAAAAAATGAGTCAATGGATCAACGACGAACTGAAACGGGTGTCTTGCGACGTCCGCCCCGAGCACATACAAAGAACGAAAACGAACAAAATATGATTAAAAGAAAAAAAAAACAAGCGGTCTAAGACGCTGCAGTCATGGACTGTGCGGCTGATCACGGCGGAGATTCGAGTCCTCCCACGGGCATGTGTGTGTGTGTGTGTGTGTGTGTGTGTGTGTGTGTGTGTCCTTAGGATAACTTAGATTAAGTAGTGTGTAAACGTAGAAACTGATGACCGTAGCAGTCAAGTACCATAAGATTTTCAAACACATTTGAACATTTTTTATGGAAAAAAAGTATAAATAAAATGAGAATACTGATTTGATTTTATTCTTTCAATCTCATTATAAAATCACTTTCTTCTTTTTTCTGGATAGAGGTTATGAAAAATAATAAAGGAATCATTCGATAATGACGGATTTCATAGTCATAATAATTACGCGGAAAGATAAACAAATGCCGATAGGAATATTTGACCCATGGAACTCCTGAAACTAACGCCTTAACATGCGCGGATTCGAACTTCTTGAGCACCAGCTATCATACAGAATATACAAATAGCTGTGAAATTTTCAAATTCAATATTTTTTCAGAAAACTATTGAGAGTTTCGTCTTCGTGTTTACATATACTGAAGTCGTAGTGGTGCCCTACACATCCTGTCAATGTGAATCAAACCGATGAGGAAGTTGGTACGGTGCTCTGAGAACTGTTCCGGCTACGGCGGCTAGGATGGATACGATATCTCATTGTATGTGATTCGTCTCACAGTTGTTACATTATCCTTCCTCCTGTGTTACACGTTTCGATGATCCCATACAACTTGTTTTATTATTATTTTTTTACTGTTCTCACATAAACGAAACCAATTACCGGCCGCTGTGACCGAGCGGTTCTAGGCGCTTCAGTCCGGAACCGCGCTGCTGCTACGGTCGTAGGTTTGAATCCTGCCTCGGGCGGGGATGTGGGTGATGTCCTTAGGTTTGTTAGGTTTAAGTAGTTCTAAGTCTAGGGGACTGATGACCTCAGATGTCAAGTTCCGTAGTGCTTAGAGCCAATTGTACCAAACCAAGTACGGTAAGGACCCATATAAAACTTAATTACGTTAAGTATGTGTCACCAGTTACCATGGTACCCTCAGAAAAAGGTAATACCCAGAAAATGTCCCTGATCAAACTCTAAAATTATGTCAGTGGATTTCCTATACTCTCTTTACACCTTAAAAAATCTTTAACTTCCAGTAGATGCATTTTTTTCTCAGCCCTGTAACCTCGTACAGATTACAGCCGGGTGGTGTATAAAGGTATGTTCACTGACTAACTGAAAGCCGCTGTATTACATTCATGCTCAGTTATACGCGCTTGAATAAACACGTTACTCTCTGACCTGATGGTAGTTTAATTTTCTTCCGAAAGGACTGTGACAGTGCCTTAGCAGTATGGCGATAGCCCCAGTCTGTACAAATTGGGTCATCTTTGTGAGAAGTTTATGAGATATAGTTCTGTTAAATGATTATGATGTTAATCTCCACTCGAGAAACAATATAATCACACTGCAATCACTCGTACATAATCAATTCTCTTCGCCAAGGCTTACCAGAGAACTGCAGTACACCGGATACTCATCAGGGTGAAGTTCCACAATTTAAGGGACTTCACTGGCCTCATACGGATATGATTTTACGTATATAGACTAAAGCGGCGAGTGACAACTTGTACCAATGTCAGGAATCGTTGTCCACTAACCCACCTAGGCACAGCAGTTCAGACCCCTGCCTCCCTCCTCGATCCGAATTCTCAGTGCCATCTCCGTTACAAACGAACAGATTTGCCGACTCTCTCCACGTTCTGGAATAGCACCTCAGTATCGAACGTAAATGGGGGATCCAGTCTCAAACCCAGGCGAAGGTATTTATGCAAATGAAATTACAGGATTGCAAGCACTTTACTGGTCTTATGCAGATATAATTTTATGTATCAGTTCGGGTGTAAGGGGAATTTAAAGCACACTGTGGAGGCAGTGAGAATTTGGATCGAGGAGGGAGGGGTACCAGGGTAATCTTTGCACTGGTGTGACTAGCTGTGCCAAGGTGGCTTGGTGGCTAATGCACCTGCCGCGTAAACAGGACACCTAAGTTCGATTGCCGGTAGTGGTACAAATTTTCACTCGCCGCTTTAGTTTATATAGATAAAAACAAAGTATCACTCGAGACAGATTGCTTTTTCTTTTTTTTAAAAAAAAGCGTCTCCATCAGGAGCATGTTTCGAGCAGTCGTAAGGAGTCGTAAGCCTGCTAGACGGCACATCTGGACGCGACCATCACCCTGCCCTGAGAAGAAACGTTATTTATGCGATCAGGCAAAATATTCCCATTGATCCACGCTTCAGTCTCGAAGGTACTGTGCCCATTGAATTTTAATCGACGATGCCGTTGGGTCAGCAAGGGGACAAATAGAGCCGCATGTTAAACAACGTCAACTGAATGGTGTGTTCCGAAACAAATGAGCTCGCATCAGGAATGCGCTGAATGGTGTGCTCCGAAAAAAATGAGCTCGCATCAGGATTGTACGCTGTCGTTAGATCCGCCACAGCTCGTTGTATATGGTGCTTTACAGAAAGAGCACGAATCCGACCTTCTTTGATGAAACGTGACCCCTACAACTACATGTACATCTTCATCTACATGATTACTCTGCAATTCATAATTCAGTGCTTGGCAGAGAGTTCATCGAACCACCCTCAAATTACTTCTCTACAGTTCCACTCTCGAACGGCTCGCTCTATATATATATTCTCTACGTAGTAGGTTAGCATCTGAAACATATTTTCGCAATCGGAGGAGAAAATTGTTGAGTGACATACAATGAAAAGATTCTGCCGCAACGAACAACATTATTGTTTTAAAGGTTTCCACCCAAATTCACGTATCGCGTCCGTGGCACTTTCTCCACTATTTCGGAAAAATGGGAAACGAGCTGATGTTCTTTGAACGCTTTATATGTCCTTCGTCAGTCCTATCTGATGCTGATCCCCTACCGCACAGCAGTAGCCCAGATGAGTGCGAGCAGAAGTGGTGTAAGAAGTATCTGTAGGAGATCTTTTCCGTTTTGTAAGTGGTCTGCCAATAAATCGCATTCTTTCGTTTGGTTTCTTCATAACATTACCTAAGTGGTCGTTTTAAGTTAAGTAACTTGTGACTGTGGTCTTCAAGTACTCATTTGAATTTACAGCCTTTAGATTTCTGAGATTTATTGTGTACCCGAAATTTAGCAGATTTCTTTTTGTACTCATGTGGATGACTTCACACTTTTCATTATTTTGAGTCAACTATCTCTTTTTGCACCATACACATATCAGCCACCACCTTATTGTCCACTCTTGGTTTTACAATCCTACATCCCCTTTCCACATACGTGGGCTAACGTATACCTGGCAAGCCGTATGTACTAAACAATCATACTGTGTAAGTCAAGACATAAATATACTTGTCCCAAAAAATTGTATTTTTATTGTTTGTACTATCTCAGCACCTGAGATACAGTTTATCTTGTCCGTTAAGAATCTATGCAATGCAACAACTAAATTTAGAAGTGTTAAGTAATGGTGCTACATTTATTGTAGTTCTCTGTGTGCCAGAGATAAACGTATTCAGAAGAATATTAGTTAAGAAGTCAATGAGATAATTTAGGCATACTTCTCGCTCAGGGTAGAGTTGAAATAAATTAATCTTGCATAGAAATAAATTTTGGTAAATAATATTCCGGGTACACGCAGAAAATAAATCTAATTACACTCGAAAATAATAAATAATTAAATGTTGATGTAAATTTAACTGTAAAGAACTACCTCCTGCCGGCACACCGCAACGTGACTGAAGCAGGAAATTTACTTTATAAGTAAAAGAATAGAACGCACATGACTATGTAAAGGAGAAATGGCCGACTAGACATAAAACACACCCAGGAAGTAAAATTGTAATGTTAGTGAAATGTGACGAAGTGAAATATGACAAAGCATCACTTAGCGTTTCATGCAGAATTTCGTGTTACCCATGACGAAAGCTCAGATGATTTTCGGTAACATTTTCGGAAGGAAGCTATGGAAAAGCGAAAAAAATTTTGTTCAAATGGTTCAAATGGCTCTGAGCACTATAGGACTTAACATCTGTTGTCATCAGTCCCCTAGAACTTAGAACTACTTAAACCTAACTAACTTAAGGCTATCACACGCGACCGTAGCAGTCGTTCGGTTCTGGACTGAAGCGTCTAGACCCGCGCGGTCACCACAGCCGGCTGAAATTTTGTTCAAGGTCCACAAATGAGGGAGATGTTTGCTGACAACCGCTCCCAAGAATTACTGCGTTGTGCTGAGGGACATTCATCGGTGGGGTTCAGGTTTATCGTAATCAGCTTCATTGGAAATTATAAATCTATTCACTGAGTGATACTGTAGTGCAGAATATCAATGGGATCAGAGTTTTCGGGTGCAACATATTCCCCAAAATGAATCTTCTCTCCTCATATCTTTGCTTTCTTCCCTCGAACGTGTGTTCAGTTAGCGACGAACATGGTGAACATATCCGTCAGAACATTTTGTGATGAACCGATGATGGAGTGAACATGATGGGCCAAAGCGCAAGTACTCCATATTGTATAAAATGTTCCATTGAAACAATTCATTGTTAAACATATGTTAATAGTTGATGTAGTTTGTTTTACATATTTTTTTGGATGGATTGATAGATTATCAGTCACTATGTTTCAGTAGTCTTTCAAAGAGGCCTGTATATCAACATACCCACAAGTTTATTTTATTTATCAGTGTAATCAGTACACAGAAATCTCCTCGTAGAGTCCCTTAAAAGTTAATGTGAGAATTGAGAAAGGTAATTAACACACAGCTTAATACAAAAAACTGGCTCAAACATAGGTCCTAAACAAGAAGAAGGAGAATTGCAAACACACAGCGCCTGTGCCACTGTACATCGATACCCTATCACATTCCATTCTCGAATGATGAACGGTTCACTGTCATTGACACCGATTACTCAACGGTGTGTGACAGTATTAGCATTGCGTCCCGAAGCGCATACGTCACGCCGATCCATATATCCTGTGTGCGTTCCGCGCTAACGTGAAACAGTTCCCTTCGTTTTTGCGTCACTTACCTCGCAAGACTACTTTTCATTCCGAACAGGTGAATTGCTATGTCCTCGAATTAACCATCGTAAAATGAAAATATTGTCTACTTAAACAGCACAAACAGCAGCTTTTACAATTCTGACAACTCAGGCGGTTTGGAAACAAGCACGAGGTCTTGTGGTTGCATGCAAACCGAAAAATAATGTGCGCAGTTTCGTTCGCGGAGGATGTCTTCTGTTTATAAGTGCACCAGCGCTTCTGTAGCTCTGATTAGCTCTTGTTAAATGGTAGAAGGTCTTCAGTCCACTTCACTGAATTAATGCAAATAGACTATGAAAAACAGAAAGTCGACATTCTAGTATTTAACGAACAAAGAGGCCATTACTTGCATTGTGAAATATCTGATACAATTCATGAGTGGAAAATTTAGCACCGATGTCGTCCTTTGGCAATAGACAGTAGCAGTTACTTGCGTTAACCATTTAAATGGATCTGAATCGGTCAGGAATTTGCTCAGCAGTTGGCTTTTCTGCTAATCTAATATTTCCTCAGATTTCTATCCGCTCCGCCAGTCGTCCATCCCCCTTAAGCCTCTTCGTTCTAAATTACTTTTAGCCGCTTTTATGGCTTACGAAGTACAAAAATTTCTTTGTAGTTCCTTCCCAGTTCTGTCCAGAAGTCTCCTCCATAATCAACGTTTCAATCTTTGATGACATAAGTTCCACAAGCAAATTGTAATATTACACACTTAAATTACATTTTCGAATACTTCAATTTTTACTTGTGCTGTTCGGTTTATCTTGTCGTGTTTGGTTCATCCCTACTTATATAAACCGTTCTCAAAGAGAAAATTGTATTAACTACCTCATTTTTTTTTTCAGAAGTATCTTGGTGTGCAGATGACTTTTATTTCTTATTCTTCTTGTTATTTCGAAAATATTTTAACCAGTAAACTGTTTTTTAAATACTTTGTTTTTTTATCATAAGTAGATACTGTCAGGTCATAAAAAATCTAAAGTTACTTTATTTTATTCTTTTACTGGAAAAGTAGTTCCACTTGCAGTAGATGCCACATTTAGTGACATGTATTATTATTCGCGACCTTGCAAGTGATCGAGTGGACATATAGCACAAGCATTCTTTTTATTTAAGAGTTTGGATGGGATGTTCTCAGATATATCGTCTTTGACTGCACTTGAGCAACATGCAGACCAGTGGTTTCCAACTTTCTAGATTACGTGCGTGTGTTTTCCAGATAGCGACTTACAGTTTTTCTTTTACCACAATCGAATAAACAGAGCACTTTATCGCTGTTGCATATGGTAGTCACTCTCGATCACTGTGATTTTTAATTCATGGCTAAATGTTGTCCCCGATACGGCGTATGCATATGTGTAGCCATGCCAATGTTGCAACACCCTTCGTAATAAAGGTCACGTTAATTTCGAAACACTGCAAATCAGGCATGAATTTCAAAGTGATAAACTACTATTGTTGCACTTTATCATCACTTTGGATTCCTATGTACTGGTAAACAGCGTTTAGACAACAAATGTATCGTTCATGGCTCGCCAATTTCCTTCCACTTCCCCTGCCTTGAAACCGTTGGATAGTTTTTGTATGGGAATGTTTAAACACTTTTGTGCATCCCTGCTCTTTTGATTGAGTCAAATGGACTCCGATATTGCGTTGTACTTGGTTGTCGATGCGTTCGGAGCTCTCCTGGCCTGAGGAGACGCGCTGAATGCCGTCTTCACATGAACATTGGTCATATAGATCGCGTGTCGTGATGTGTTTGTCGTCAAGTGTTATCTCCAGTTTGGATCTTCAGGCGCTTCGTCAATTACTCAGTTCGTAATACACGTACTGGGTAAACGAGGATTATTTTCTTGTTTCGTTGTCCTTTACTCGGCCCTTTCGTTCATTGTCATAGTATTCAGAATGGCTCTGAGCACTATGGGACTTAACATCTTAGGTCATCAGTCCCCTAGAACTTAGAACTACTTAAACCTAGCTAACCTAAGGACATCACACACATCCATGCCCAAGGCAGGATTCGAACCTGCGAGCGTAGCAGTCCCGCGGCTCCGGACTGCAGCGCCTAAAACCGCACGGCCACCACGGCCGACTAGTATTCAGATACTTTGTACATGAAGCGTTGTTATACCCAAATAAATGTGAAATTAATTGCTTCCTCGCACTGTTTCCTATCTGTGTTAGGGGTGTGTACAATAACAACGCTTATTCTATATTTAGTTGCCCAGTCCATCTGTCAATTTAATCCTCCTACTTCCTATCTACCTTCTCCTCATCCACCCTCTTCCACCTGCTCTTACCCCTCTGCCCACCTGCTCCTCCCCTCCATCCTTCTGCTCCTTTCCCTTCTGTTCATCTGCTCCTTCTACCTCTACTCCGTCTCCTACTCCCTCTCTATCTTTTCCTCCTCAACCCATCTCCTCCTTCCTGCTCTCTCTATCCCTCTTTCCCATTTCTCTGTCCATCCACTACTCTCCCCACTCTGCATCCATGTCTTCCTCTTCCTTCTCTCTGTCCATCTCCTCCTCTTTCCTTTCTCTTCCCATCTCGCTCATTCCCTTTCTCTGCTCATCTCCTCCTCCCTCGTATCTCTATCCATCTCCTCATCTCCCTTTCACTGTCTACGTTATCACCTCTACCCTAATAGAAGACTGTAGGTTCTTACCTCTACAGTATTCCTTTCCGGATAGTAAGTAGCATGTATACCACATTTAGTAGAAACTAATCCAGAAGTTTAGGACTAGCTGTTCACCATTGACTTTGGTAGCGTACTCATGTTTCACACATATTTGTTCACATAATTCACTTGTATCTCCAGCGAATTTCGCCCTGTAGTTACGTTTTCACGCAGTTCATTGTTTATTACGTCATATCTCCTGAACAATGTTTCGTACGATGATACAATTTTGCAGATACATTTTGTGGTACATATAAATACTCTCTGCAGCATTCGTCACCAGTACAGCTAGTAGTAAAGAAGCAAAATTAAGACACCTTATCTACCGCGGCAATATTACTGCATGAACAGCAAATCTGTAATAAGCGGTAAACTTTTTCCTTTCACCATTTTGCGGAGGTTGTTAGAGAGAAAATGTTTGGCAAACGTTTGAAGTAATATGGGAAGTTTGTTGCAAGTCACTAGGTGTCCTTGCTCCCTAATCTCTGGGTATCCGCGGGTCTTGGGCTACACATCTTTTTCACCCACACCACTTTCATACGCGGGTGGTTCTTACCCCACCGGGATTCTCTCCATACAGTAAGTGATATGTGAACCAAGGCATGGTGAAATTGGTCTAGTGCCTTAGGAGGAGAAATGGAACGTACACATATACGTACATGCACTCATGAGCCAAACTATTTTTGGAAATTAGGAAATTTGTGTAAGGTCTTATGGGATTAAACTGCTGAGGTCATCGGTCCCTAAGTTTACACACTACTTAATCTAATTTAAACTAACTTAGGCTAAGGACGACACACACACACCCATGTCCGAGGGTGGACTCGAACCTCCGACGGGGAAAGCCGCGCGGACTGTGCAAGACATCTAAGACCGCTCGGCTACCACGCGCGGCAGCCAAACCATTAGGGCCACTGCCCATCACTACGTTGGATACCACCTGTTGTCATTACGGGCAGGTGACAGGATGACAAAAGAATGTAAGCAGAGCGGAGACGGACGGGGGATCACACTAGCGAACATATGGACTGCAAATGGGGAGATCCATTGAGATAAGCGAGTTTGAGCAAGGACAGATTATTATTACGCAGAGTCTGTGAACAACTACTTTGAAAACGCCGAAGCTGGTCGAATAAGCTGTCGTGGGCATCTACAGACCGAGGTAGGCGGACAATGAAACTACCACTAAGCGCTAAATGGTTGGACTCCCACGACTCTTCACAGAACATTGTGTTCTGCTCCGTAAAGCAGGGTAAATGGAGATCTTTGGAATCTCTGCTAAAAGAGCACAATGCTGGTGTACTCCCAAGAGTTTTGGCACACATTACAGTATGTTGTTGGGCATGGAGCTCTGCAGTAGAGCACATCTACGTGTCCACATGAAGCAACGCCATCGTCAGTTACAATTGCAGTGGGCACGGGATCATCGCGATTCGGCCGTCGGTCAACGGAAACGTGTCGGACCTTCGGGTGAATCACATTGTTGCTACACTAGGATGACGGTCGTCTCCATAAACGCCGTCATCAAGCTGAACTTTGGCTCTAAACGTGAACCGCGTCACGGATACAGAATGATGTGAGCAGTATTATGCTTATGAGAGACCTTCTCCTGTGCTTGCATGAGACCTGTGGTAGTAAGTGAAGACACGTTGACAGATGCGAACCAGCTGCATCACTTCATGGTCAATGTCTTCCCCGACGGCAATGTCATCTTTCTGCTGTATAATTGTCAGCTCTTGGGATCAGAACCTTGCTACAGTGGTCTGAGGAGCATTATAGTGAATTCACGTCGATGTCTCGGAATCTTCCTGCTGTAAATCATATGGAACCCAACTGGATAGCTATCGGGCGCCGTCACTGCGTGCGAAAAACAGCGGAGCGTTGTGTATGCGAATTACATGACCTGTACGTAGACGTCTAATGACACATAGCTACACAAACCTACCAACAAACTGTCAGATCCCTGATATGCAGAATCAGTCATGTACTTCGTTCCAAAAACAGACAAATGGGTGGTCATAATGTCTTGGCTCATCAGTGTACATAATACTTACATTTTTTATAATGTGTGCGGATTATATCATTACGATAGCTTCAGTTTTATAAACATCTCTCATTAAACTTCAGGTGTAATAGACTTACCAAAAGACAGAAGCATCGTACGCAGCCGCTTTTTACTTCCACTGCACTCAACCGCGCCATTGTCAGTAGTAATGCTGAAATGCTGTAACGATTCCAAAACAGATGCCGGTTAGAAACATGGCCCGGCCGTCAGCTCAAGGTAAAGGGGTGTTTGTGTGCGTCCGTGCGCCACACCCGGAGGAGCTGCTTGTCCGTGACGTGCGCGCTGTTTGGAACAGCAGCTGAGCTCTCGCAGAAACTGCCCGAGGCGCCTCAAGCTCTCCTCTGAGAGCCCGCTGCTGTACCAACACCGAGTGGTGGGGCATGAAGGGCCAGAGAGCACTACGCGTCTCTCCCCCTCCCCCACCCCTCCACACCATGGGCGTCGCTGAGTAGCGACGGACATCTGGGTCCCGCTACGGTTATAGATATTCCCTCACTGTTTGTTTATTGTTATTGATAACTAAAGTCATTAAATAAGTCCATATGCTATAGATGGGTGTACATAGCCAAAAATCACATACATATCCCTCTGAACGACGAGGGATGTCTAACAATTTACTTAAGCAAGTTGTGTCTTTCCTTCAACGCTGTGCATCACCACTGGAGTAAAAGAGAAGAGAGAACAGGTATGGCTTCCGGATATAAGTAAACTGTATCTTCGCAAATAGATTTTTTTTTTCAGATAGCTGAGCACGTCGTTCTCAAGAACGAGGCAGTTAAGACAGGCTACCCGAGGCATATACAGGATAACAAAATGTATCGTAGTGTGATTTTTTCTGTTTTAGTGAATAATATGGTATTTTTTGAACTATTCTTTGTAATTTGTCTTAAGCACTAGGAACAGCTTTCTAAGAAGAGTTGAGTGGCATAATTTGAACTTGATAGAAAGCTAATACGATGATAGCACGCCAGCCCTAGTGGCCAAGCGGTTCTAGGCACTTCAGTGTGGAACCGCGAGACCGCGACGGTCGCAGGTTCGAATCCTGCCTCGGGCAAGGATGTGTATGATATCCTTAGGTTAGTTCGGTTTAAGTACTCCTAAGTTCTACGGTACTGATGACCTCAGATGTTAAGTCCATTGTGTTCAGAGCCATTTGAACCATTTGAACGATGATAGATTAAAAAATTATTTCCCTACTCTCAGGAGGAGATGCCCGACAAACACCTACTTTACTGTAAGCGATGTAAGCAAAGGCTGAACTCAAGCCGGTAGTATGGTAACACACGCACAGGCAAGGAACAAGACGCCAAGTGTTCAGCGTTCGGAAGCTGTTACATTATCAGCAGTGAAGTCCTACACGTAATTTCACTAACTGAAAACGAAATGTTAGTACAAGAAAATCAGTTTATCACGATCCCGAATCTTCATAAGTCAAGTGAATTTGTAAGCAAATGATAGGAGACGGAGGTTTTGGTAAGGAAGACTTGCAGCTGTAAGTAGTTCTTTAGTTATGTGAAAACTGCTGGGCGAACTGCTTCGAATCTACCAGTATTACAACTAAAAATAACAACCATATTGTTCCAGTAAAATACCCATCAGATGGTTCAAATGTCTCTGAGCACTATGGAACGTAACATCTGATGTCATCAGTCCCCTAGAACGTAGAACTACTTAAACCTAACTAATCTAAGGACATCACACACATCCATGCCCGAGGCAGGATTCGAACCTGCGATCGCAGCGGTCGCGCGGTTCCAGACTGAAGCGCCTAGAACCGCTCGGCCGCACCGGCCGGCTAAAATACCCATCGCAAATGTCTTTATAATAAAAGAAACGGGCGTGGAAAGTAAATAAATATTATACGAGGGGCTTGCAATAAATGCTGCAACACTTTTTTCTGAAAGCAGGTTGGTTTTATTGGTTCAAATGGGTCAAATGGCTATGAGCACTATGCGACTTAACATCTGAGGTCATCATTCGCCTAGAACTTAGAACTAATTAAATCTAACTAACCTAAGGACACCACACACATCCATGCCCGAGGCAGGATTCGAACCTGCGACCGTAGCAGTCGCGCGGTTCCTGACGGCGCGCCTAGAACCGCTAGACCACCGCGGCCGGCGTTGGTTTTATTCAGAATTCCTATGCACTATATTATTCCCTACTCTTTTGGCTACAAAACCCTATTTTTCAACACAATTTCCGTTCAATGTAACGGCATTAAGCCACCTAACTGGGAGGGCATGAATTCCTGCTTGGTACTGTTCCCCTGGTCAACATCGGAGCCAACGTTTTGCTGCCGCAATAATCTCCTTACCATCCACGTACTGCTTTCCACGAGCGCACTCTTCATCGAGCCAAACAGACGCTCTTTATGGTCTTCTCTTACGTTGCGAGGAACAAGGAAGGCACACATACCTCTGTGTACCTCACCTGGAGAACGAGTTTGTGAGCACTACCAACGGAGGTGTCCAGTTGAGCACCATGTGTGTGACTGTGATCCGTCGATCACCTCGAATGTGAGTGTACGTGTGTTACAACATTGCACAAGTCACATTTATGAGCGACCTTGTTGCGATGGTGACAGACGCCTCGCCCCAAGCTCTCCGCGCTTTTGTTCACTCCCAGGTCAGTTCACAAGTGCCTTTGAATATCTGCGACGCTCTGGTTTTCCACCAAAAAAAAAAAAAAAAAAAAAATACAATGACGCGTCCCTACTTGGAACACGCCGTTTTGAATGCTACGTAAAAGTCACCTATCCGGACTTTGTGGAACTATGGGGGCTGAGATAGGAATATTCCACGACGTCCCACGACAAATTCAGCATTTTTTTTCAACAGAAATTGGCCTAGAAAAATGTGTTGCATTACTTATTGAACACCACTAATATGTGTACGCCAAGAAAAGGGCCTATGAGTTTACAAAAGAACATTTATATACTTGCTGCGGCTAACGACCACATCAAAAATCTTAATGTTGCATGGATTGTCTCAATTTCGTTTTATGTCTCAGCTAAAAGTATCTGTTTATCGGTCTACGTCAATGGTTACATTTCGTTTCATTTCCTGGCTAATCAATCTTAAGCTCTTTTGTTGATTTTTAGATTCCTTTAACGTCTCTCCCTTCTTAGTGTGTAGTCTCATTTTTCCTGCTGCTGATTTGCACAGAATTTAGTAATATTTTTGATCGTTACGGTCATCGAAAATATGACTATTTTCAGGAAAGGTATTAAATTTTTTTCATACTTAAAATAATCGAAGAAATACTTCAGGAATCTATTTACTTTATGAGTCAAAACCGTCGTTGTACGTTTCTGCCAAGTTATATCTATTTAGCGTACAGGATTAGAAGTCGGAGGCATCTTATGACCTGTGCTACTCGAGCACTTCAAATATTTCGACCTTCGGTTCAAAATATAATATTAACTAGTAATATCATAGCTATCCTCGATGGAGGGAGGATAAAAGGTAAGAAACTCTCTTTTAATATTTGTTAAAGACCAAAAAACTAAGTATTCCCCTTTAAAATTACCTAAACGTTTCAAACCGCACTGTCCGTGACCATAATATAAATAGAGTTTCGCTTTTTTGTTTTCCAGATGTTCATGCTCAAATGATCCCATTTCACGTTTCGTGTAGATTTCAGCTTCTAGAGGGGATGAGGGATTTACAGGAATGTTCAGGCTATAGTATGATTTTAAGAGTGTATAAAACAGAATTAATGATGCAAGTACTAAAGAAGAAATTAAAAGGTGTTTTTAACTGTCAAGAATAGAATACTGTATGATGATACTTCCTCACGGCAACAAATTTTAGGCTTAAGAAAGTTAAATGTAACTGAAACAGTACCCAGGTGCGTATTTATTCCAATCTTCTGTTATTCCTTCTACTTTCTGCTCCGTTCACTTCCCTCTACCTCCACTTTCTGTGCGTCTCCTCCTGCACTTCTCCCTGTCCATCTGTTCCTCCCCCTCTCACTATCCATCTGCTCTTTCTCCTCTCTGGGTCTATCACCTCCTTCCCCGCTCTGTATCCTATTATCCTCTAAGTTCATCGCCTCTTCGCCCCACTAAGTTCGTTCCCTCACTGTCCCTAAACCAATATCCTCCTACCTCTCTCTCGGTCGCTGTCATCCTTTCCCACTTCGCTGTCCATTCACCCCTACCCTCTCTCTGTACACCGCCCACTCCACCTATCTATATCCATCTCCCTCTTTTCTTTCTGCCCATCTCCTCCTCCCCACCTTCTCTCGGCATCACCAAGTGGCCACACCCAACCCAATAGCAGGCTGGTGGTTCTTACACCCATAGTATTTCTCTGCAGATTGTAATGTGTATTCCAGGTTTGGTTGAGATCAATCCGGTGGGGTTAGTAGGAGCTCCTTACCCATCTCTTTGCCGGAGAATGCAAATGCCAGGTATATTTAACATACTGAACAATTATAATTAGACTTTCGTTTCTTGAGAGGGTACCCATGAAAAACGAGTGACTGTAGAACAATAAAACTTTGTGGAAAAATTTGTAAGGACGTTTGGAAGAGACGTTACGAATAAATCATTGAAAGAAACACATCTTGATTTCCACGTCATCAGAGTGACATTTACTAACGGAGTACCATAACTACATTTCAAGTTACACACGTTGCTCAATGTGACAAAGCTTTTCCATCCATTACAGTCTGCAGCGGCACTAAGGACAACTGTTGGCAATACTTTTCGAATGGTGGACCATGGAATGTTCTGCTGTCGTAACAAAGATTCTGCCCCTCTTGAAGATGGCACATTGAGTCCTGAATTCTCAGCCATGGCAACAGTAAATTCGTCAGCAATTTGTGCCGTAATTAACCTTGGCCTCCCCCAGGAGCAATTCCCAAACCGCCAGTTAATTCGAAATTCTGAATCATATTCTTCAGTCGTGTTGCGGAACGACAACTTCTCCGTATTCCTTCAATGTGTCGATACTACCGCCCGGGATTAGTCGAGTGGTCAAAGGCGCTGCAGTCATGGACTGTGCGGCTGGTCCCGGCGGAGGTTCGAGTCCTCCCTCGGGCATGGGTGGGTGTGTTTGTCCTTAGGATAATTTAGGTTAAGTAGAGTGTAAGCTTAGGGACTGATGACCTTAGCAGCTTAGTCCCATAAGATTTCACACACCACACCTTTTTTTTTTTTTTTTTTTTTTTTTTTTTTTTTTTTTTTTTTTTTTTTTTTTTTTTTTTTGACGATACTCGATAAGAGTAGCTTGACGAGTGAAGCCTTGCTCACCTTTTTGAAAGAGTATACCGTAAGTTGACTGTCTATTACTCTATTTATTTTCTGTAGTATCTAAATTTCGGCTTTTATGCCATTATCAAGTGCAACGCTAAAAGTTTTTTGACAGTTACATCTTAAAGGTACGTGCTCGTGTTGGACTGCCTTAACGTATATGACGAAATAATTGTCTCACAAATTCTAGTATTGTGCAGGGTGGGACAAATAAAAGTGGCTCGAACGAGCGGGTACGACTGGACCTGAATGTGTGTATATAACCATACCACGTGTACGTCGGCCACGTGATCCACACCGGTTTAGAGCCTAGGGCAGGTTGTGTCAATGTGAGTGGAGCAGTGCAGAGGGGACGATGCGGCTCGCCGCAGAGCACCGGCTGTTCGTTGCCGAAAGTTACGTGACTTGTTTTGAACCAGTCAGAAAACATCCCGAAACGTGCCCGCACACCACACCATGCAGGTCATCATAAAATGCTCCAGAGTCGTACCAAATCAACCCGACGCCTGTTGCAAGAGACCGACGTATCACGTCGATCGTGTAGCGAATACTTCCACCTGGAATAGCACATGTATCCCTACTGAGTGTGTGCTGTTCAAGCATTAAAACCAGCAGATACTCCTCAGTGCCTCCAGTTCTGTGAGCCGCTGTTCACTGATATAACAATGAATGGTATGGACATGAATCTGTCCATTATGTGCGATGACACCTGAGTGGTTATGACAACACACATAGTCAAAAGGTCTGCGCAGCTGAGAATCCCCATAACGTCCACGAAACACCATTTCGCGATCAGAATGTTGAGTTTTGGTGTGAAGAGTCTGCACTCGGCATTATTGGTCCCATCCTCTTTCATCAGACGTTGACTTCTGCGCGATACATTGGGAACATTTTTAAACCATTTGGGGCACGGAAGAGGAGAAACCTACAGTTACGTCCAACAGGATGGAGAAACTTCCCATACAGCCGAGCAAACCTGACAGAGTTGTTAACAGAGATCAGCCTGGTCGCGGCCCTAGCTGGTCACCCTGATCACTTGATCTGTCAGTGTGCGATTACCTCGTGTGGGAAATCCTCATGTCTTCAAGAACTGCACCAGAAGATTTTGGATGAGATTGCTGCATTTCCAGCAAACCAGCGTCGATACATCTTCAGAATTTGCTGACCAAGGCCAAGAGTGCAAAGATATGAATGGTTGTTACTTTCAGCCTCTTCTACAGTCAGGTTAGTTCCGTATATCCTTTCCTCTACTGTATTTTTTTGACCCTGGAACTCTGTTCTCCGGGCCACTTTTATTTGCACAGTCCTGTACTTGATAATGGCATAAAAGCAGAAGTCTAGATAGTATTGAAGACCAAATATAATCATACACATTCAAATGGCGGTTTACTCTTTGGAAAAGTGGCTCGAAACCATGGTAAACTTTTTCCTGCTTATCTTGTTGACTGACTGTAACAGAAATGTACACGGATGCTTGTGCCTGAACGGTACCAGTACGGGCACCTAACGGCAAGTAGTGACACAAACATACCAATTGCGCAAATCGTGCAACATCATTCCTATGGAGTTGAGTTGTCGTGTTTGATGACAAATGACACAGGATAAAGGGGAGACGGAGGGTTACCGATCAGTCTGCAATTACCGAGGGTTTACGAGCAGCCGGCCGCGGTGGCCGAGCGGTTCTCGGCGCTCAGTCCGGAACCGCGCGACTGCTACGGTCGCAGGTTCGAATCCTGCCTCGGGCATGGATGTGTGTGAAGTCCTTAGGTTAGTTAGGTTTAAGTAGTTCTAAGTTCTAGGGGACTGATGACACAGATGTTAAGTCCCATAGTGCTCAGAGCCATTTTTTTACGAGAAAATGCAGAAAGGCAAACTTCCCATGAAAGTAGGCTGATTGGTTGGATGAGCGCCAAAGACAGTCAGACGATACTTGGGTAGGGGTGTTCCTGGTCTTTACACTAACAAAGTCCAAGGTTTGTAGCAGCAGCGTTCAGCTGAAAGGTAATCGTCACTGCTCTTACTATTATGGCTAACAACAGCAGTGTGTTATGTCACTTGGTTCCGCCTTTATGCCTCTCGTAATTGGGGATGGCTGTTGTAACACTGTAACCTGTGTGAATCGACTGCTGCAGTTCTCAGGGGGAAATATCAAGCTTCCTGCTTCTGCTAAGACGTTTCTTTTGGTTATCACCTTCTACTGTGAAGCCTTACAACAGCATTTAGGCAGTGGATGGAGTTACCAGTTACTTCTCTGAAATGAAATTTC
Source organism: Schistocerca gregaria (assembly GCF_023897955.1). Classification (NCBI taxonomy): domain Eukaryota; kingdom Metazoa; phylum Arthropoda; class Insecta; order Orthoptera; family Acrididae; genus Schistocerca; species Schistocerca gregaria. The sequence continues at coordinate 529,802,479 of NC_064921.1, forward strand.
TACCCTAGGACAGCTGCCCAGAGCGTCTGCAATTCGGAGGGCTGTAGCGTTACTATCTACCTCCGTTAATCGAAACGCTAACGCACTTACCTGGTCTGTGTATTGTGTCTCTGATCTCCTATCCTGGAGTGCCCTCACTGGCTTCCAACAGCCTTGAGCTTAACAAAGGACAAGTCAATACGTCGTCAGTATATGACATGGTACCCATTCGGTAAATAGTTTTCCGTCTACACAGGCTTCAGTTGCAAAATTTTAATACTACAACCACCCTGTACTTCACACTTATTTGTACACATATTTCACCTCTGTCTGTAGCGAATATGGCCATGCAGTTTCGTATTCACGCACAACAATATTTATGCCATCACGGTTTCTGAACAATGACATAAAGTAATGTAATTTTGTGGCTACAATCAATGATATTATTTTGTACTGTCAACGAGATACTTTAGGAAGAGACTTAGTAACAACCAAGCAATGATTTTAAGCGTCATGCATGATGCGGCAGTTTTTCACAGTTTTGCGGGTACGTTCAATGGTATATTTAGATACTGTCGACTAGATGTGTTAGGAATAGGCTTAGTAGCAAAGAAATAATAAATTTAAGCGTCATACATGCTGCAGCAATTTTTCATTGATCTCTGTGTTTATGACATATCTCCTTAGCTATTTCTGGTAAAATGACATAATTCTATAGGGACATTCGATGGCATATGTGGTTGTTGTCTGTGAAAATTGTTGCAAATATAGTTGGTAGCATGTAAGTACCAAATATGTCACGATGCAGTAGTTTTTCACGTATCTCAGTGTTTACGACGTCGTTTCTCGTGAACTATCTGTCGTACAGTGACAGAGTTTTGCAGGTACATATACACTGTCCGCAACATGTGTTGCAAATAGAGTCGATAATAAAGAAGCAATAAATTAAAAGGTCATGCCTGATGTGGTACTTTTAATGTATAAACAGCTATAATGTAATAAACGAAAACATACATAAGACATATGTACATCCGTTTTTACTATGTATGAATATAAAGACAGAACAATTTCTTATGAGCGAGTTTTGTCATAGTGGTGGTACAAATACCAAGCTGATACACAGTTAATTTTTCTGAAATATGTGCACTACACTTTACTTAAGTTTCAGACAATACTATCAAACTATTCCAAGTACGTGACTTCCTCTGACGAGTTTTGCCAGGAAACGCAATTGCAAATCTGATGCAGCCACAACAATTGATGATGCTGTTGACCCGCCAGTAGTACTGTGAAATTATTTGCCAGCAGATTAAATAAGTTCGTGTTAATGCAATAAGTACGGCTTCAACGAATACTATTTCCTTCCAAGCATGAACATACAAACAACTAATGTGGCATGACGGCGTATCATGCACTTTCACACGTTAGATGCAGGTAAAATAGATGATAACTTCGAGGGATGTGTATTAACTTAGATATGGGCACTGGCATTGGATATGTAGAGATTGCATTGCAATACGACTGTTATGGAAAGGGGGCGGGGGGGGGGGGTCTGTCAGGATGGCGTTTGTCTCTCCCATTTATGTGTTTTATGTAGGGGCCTAGAGGGGAGTGCAGGAGTTCGTCGGAGGCGAAGGTAGCTGCAGCAAGATAGGCTGAGCTTAGGAAATCTATTTACTATTCACCTAGAGCACATAAAGAGGCGTGTCCTCGTCCGATGGGCACAGCCTGGGGACGACCCATAGCGTCTTCGTATCAGTGTATCAGCAGTGGTGGCCCCTGTAGGTAACGCACGTTGCAGGGAGACAGCGCAGTAATAAAGTGCCGAGTAGTCTCGGCCAGACAGAACGCGGACTGGTGGTGTGGCCTTCGATCTTCAGCGTCGGTGGCCATGACGAGCCGTTGAAGTGCTTATTATTGCCCCCTGTCTGTCAGGCAAGAGGGCAGGTCTGAAGCGACAGCCAACGGTCTATCGCCGCTGCCAGTGGCAGGATGGCTGAGAATACAGATTCCTCGCCGCGGCAGGAGGCTGTATTCTGACACTGAAGGCCAAGTCTCATTATAGCTGGCAGCGAGGCTCGCGGAACTGGCGTTCCTATCTATAAGCCGCAGACGCCAGCGGTAGCCAATGACGAACGGCCTCAGGTAAAGGTATAGGGCGGGACCCACCAAAAAGCCCGATACGTTTAATTAACTATTCCATGAACCCACAAAAAGAAAGACGAAGTTGGGTGAAGGCATACCAATTTTTTATGTTCTTTACGATGCACTCTTTCACACTACGTGATAAAAAGTATCCGAACACATGGCTGAAAATGACTTACAAGTTCGTAGCACCCTCAATCGGTAATGCTGGGATTCAACATGGTGTTGGCCAACACTTAGCATTGATGACAGCTTCCACTCTCGCAGGCATACATTCAATCCGGTGCTGGAACGTTTCTTGGGGAATGGCAGCCCATTCTTCACGAAGTGGCTGCACTGAGGAGAGGTATCGACGTCGGTGGGTGAGGTCTGGCACGAAGTCGGCGTTCCCAAAAATCCCAAACGTGTTCTATAGGATTCAGGTGTGGCCTCTGTGCAGGCAAGTCCATTACAACAATGTTATCGTCATGTAACCACTCCGCTATAGGCCGTGCAATATGAACGGGTGCTCGATCGTGTCGAAAGATGCAATTGCCATCCCCGATTTGCTATTCAACAGTGGGAAGCAAGAAGATGCTTAAAAAATTAATGTAGGCCTGTGCTTTGATAGTGCTACGAAAAAGAACAAGGGGTGCAAGCACTCTCCATGAAAAACACGACCACACCATTACACCATCACCTCCGAATTTTACTGTTGGCACCACACACGATGACAGATGACGTTCACAAGGCATTCGCCATACCCCCACCCTGCCGTCGGATCACCACATCGTGTACCGTGATTCTTCATTCCACACAACGTTTTTCCACTGTTCAATCGTCCAATGTTTACACTCCTTACATCTTGCGAGGCGTCGATAGGCATTTACCGGTGTCTAATAAGCATCCGCTAAACCATGAAATAGAAATTTTCTAACCTCCTGCCTAACTGTCATAGTACTTGTAGAGGATCCTTATGCACTTTGGAATTCCTGTGTGATGGTCTGGATAGCTGTCTGCGTATTACACATTACGATCCTCTTCAAAAGTCGGCGGTCTCTGTCAGTCAACAGACGAGGACGGCCTGTACGCTTTTGTGTTGTACGTCTCCCTTCACGTTTCCACTTCACTACCACATCGGAAACAGTGGACCTAGGTATGTTTACGATTGTGGAAATCTCGCATATAGACATATGACACAAGTGACACTCAATCACCTGACGTCGGTGAAAGTCCGTGAGTACCGCGGAGCGGCCGTTTCTGCTCTTCCACGATGTCTAATGACTACTGAGGTCACTGATGTGTTGTACGGTCTAAGGCGCTGCAGTCATGGACTGTCCGGCTGATCCCGGCGGAGGCTCGAGTCCTCCCTCGGGCATGTGTGTGTGTGTTTGTCCTTAGGATAATTTAGGGTAAGTAGTGTGTAAGCTTAGGGACTGATGACCTTAGCAGTTAAGTCCCATAAGATTTCACACACATTTTTTTTTTATATGGAGTACCCAGCAGTAGGTAACAGCACTATGCACCTATTAAGAAAAACGTATGTTTTTGGAGTATCCGGATGCTTTTGATCACATAGTGTATTTCATTTTTTTAGGTTTTCGCATTTCACCACAAAAAGATTTGACTGTTACCTTTCATGATTGCTCATTATCTCAATTAGAAAACCGATCGCCCCAGAACAGAAACTTATTGTTACTCTTATACAGTCCAGCATCTACGATATTTCCGAACCGGGGAAAAACTTAGTAGTAGCGGCCCCCCTCCCCATTCCTAGAGTGTTTGAGAGACGGGGTAAAAATTTAAAAGAGACACAGATTTTTCAAAAATAAGTTCATTTTTTCTACATCTACGTGATTACTCTGCTATTCACAGTAAATTGCCTGTCAGAGGGTTCAATGAACCACCTTCGAGCTGTCTCTCTACCATTCCACTCTGGAACGGCAAGCGGGAAAACGAGCACTTAAATTTTTCTGTATGATCCCTGATTTCTCTTATTTTATCGTGATCATCATTTCTCACTATATAGGTGGGTGGTAACAGAATGTTTTCTCAATCGGAGGAGAAAACTGGTGATTGAAATTTCTTAGGAAGATTCCGTCGCAACGAAAAACGCCTTTGTTTTAATGATTGCCACTCCAATTCATGCATAATGTCTGTGACACTATATCCCCTATTTCGCGATAATACAAAACGAGTTGCCCTTCATTGTACTTTTTCGATGTACAAAGATTTCTAGCGCACATCTTTCTGAAGAGTTTGATATAAAAAAACATATATGTTCGAGGAAATGTCTTACGTTATTTGCTCTCAAGTGTAAAAAAAAAAATGCAGTGCCACGCCTCTTCACACACTATTCTTCTATCGCATGTCACCATATTTCACTCTGTAGAATTCATGCGTATATTTTGTAATGGAAGCTATCAAACCTATATTCGGAAGAGTGGAAATTAAAATGTCGTGTGGTGCCTCTCAATGAATCATCAGAATGTCGTTGTCTAATAGAGAAAAAGCTTTTAATACGAATATTACCCAAGACTGGTGTGGTTTCTCTATTTGATTACGTCTATTTTGTCAATGTCAGCTAGGTAAAACGAAATATGCCTTTCTAATATTGATGCACATGTAACAGACGTGAAATAAGCGAGACTGTTTTGGCACAAATGCTGATTTTTATCTAACTCATTTACGCAAACAATACTACAGAATATACTTCACCAAGTAACAATATCAAACGCCCATTAGGCCTACTACAAGCAAAACGTTTTATGTTAGGAAGTAGTTTCACATTTTATCCATGTGCTCCAGTTTCTCAAGCATGAGATAGAAAAGCAGTAAAACGAATTTTTATATAAATTTGGAATCGTCATATTCTTCCATGTAATCTGTGTGATGTCTCCGTTTCTTCTTATTCCTTGTACTAACAAACAATCTTGTTGTCACAAATTCTGTAACTATTACTGTCATAGACAAAACTAATTTTCCGGTTAACTTTACTAATTCTGCCAGAATCACCGGTTTAGCTATCTATCGTTTAATCTCCTGTTGGGAGTTATTACTTGTTGGTACAACGCATTTTCCGCGCTATTTCGACAATAAACCTTCAGCGGCTGCTAACCGGGGCTGTACCACTGGCCTTCAGTAACGTGGCGATCTGGTAAAAATGTTCTGTCCAAATTTCATTTTATTGGATACATCGAGAAGGTAATATGTATTCTTTCTTACCTGTTTTTCATGTTAGCCGTTTATTTCCACTCTGGTAGTCTGAATCTATGGATTTCGCTAATAATTTTAACAACGCTGATTATTTGCACACCTGATCAACCACATAAACAAACAGTGATTGGCATTCACTGACAGAGATATCACGTACACTACACACGTATTCAAGAATCACCTTAACAAGTCGTTCAGAAATGAACTTAATTTATGTTCAAAAATGTTCATAAACCAACAGAGATGCGGTTCAAAAACATGTGAATGGTGCTACGTGAAACAAGTTTTCTTCCTTCAAGAATATGAATTAGGCGGCTCATGAAATCGTCATCCGGGGCAGGAGCAGATAGCCCGGTTTGATTCACCCTCCCCCCCCCCCCTTAGATCCTTACCTTCTACATGGCAGGTATTTATTAATAATTGAAAATATCTGACAATTGATCCTCAGTGTTTTCCATGTTAAGATCACGTATTTTAACCATTGTGTGAGTGTGGTTATTGAGACTATCAAAGAAGTAGCATCAGTAAAATTCAGCTCCATCTCTAAACCGCCATTAATATTATCATAAACAAGAAAGACATAAAGCTAACACCCACACCACAGTGATACAAGTTTACGTAGTTATCTATACCACAGATGATGAACAGATTGAAAGAATGTACGATAAAAGAGATTGTTCAGATAGCTAAGCGCGACAAAAATTTAAAATGTTGTGAGAGATTGGAATTCGGTAGCACGAAGAGATAATAATAGGAAAACATAGGTTTGGGGGAAGGGGTGAAAGGGGGAAGCCACCTGGTAGAATTTTGTGCAGAGAATAATTTAACCATCGCCAACACTTTGGTTAAGAATCATGAAAGGAGGTTGAATATTTGGAACAGAGTTTTTGAAACCAGGTTTTAAATTGTGATAAATTGCCGGAGTAGACGAATCACGACGATAATTTGTAGGTTATGAACTACAGTTTACACCTAAAAAACAGTAAGAGTCAGCAAACAAAAGGAATTTATCCTCGATGAGTTTAGACCAGAACTTTTCGATAATCTTAAAGGGGCCATTAGGCAATTACTGACTGAAACGGAGGAAGGAAGGAATCCCCTACAATACGAATGGATACCTTTGAGAGAAGAGGTACTAAGGCAGCGGAGGATGTAAATGGGAAAATCCTTGGATAAAACATGATATATTGAATGAAAATCCTTGGATGAAACATGATATATTGAATGAAATTGATAACAGGAGAAAATATAAAAATACAGCAAGTAAAGTAGGCCACAGGGGGTATAGATGTCTAACAAATGACGTCACAGGGTGTACAAAATCGCAGTTGTGTTTTTTACACTTGGAAAACATAGATGCCTAAATCAGATTTAAAAACAAAGAGAAGCAACTGGCAAGAGCAAGTCGGGACTAAGCAAAGAAGAGAAGGCTGGAAGGTGGAAGGTATATGAAGAGAGGAGAGGGAAGGGGCTATACAAAGTAAGATGATCACAATGTTAGATTGCTGTGAAGGCAATACTGATCCTACCATTGGCGTTAGTAGACCGAGTGAAGAAAGGCAACGCTGTGTTTATAGGACTGTATATTTAGAGAAAGATTTTGACTGTCTTAACTGAAAGACACTCATTGAATCTGTGGAGGTATCCGCGATGAAACACAGGAACATAAGACAATCTACAACTTGTAAAGAAACCAAATTGCTGTTGTAAGACTTCAAGGGCTTGAGAGGGAAGCAGTAATTGGAAAGCCAGAAGTAGAGCGATGTAAAAGGCAGACTGCCAATATCAAGTAAAGCACTTCTGTAACAGTAAATCTGATGACATCGAATATAAATTTACATGTTGAGATGTAATTAATGAAGTTATTTATGTTGAATGAAGCCTCGTATATAAGTGAAATGCGAACGGCGAACAGTTCAGTCAAGGAGGCAACTGGCGCTTTCAAAATGTGATACCAAAGATGAATCCTGACTAACAGATATGTAGATCGTATAAATAGAGATACTGAATTAAACTGAGGAGGATAAGGAAATTATTACACAATTTATTTAGAAGAAGTGATTGCTTGACAGGGCATATTCTGGGGCGTCAAGGACTCGTCAGTTTGTTATTGGAGGCTAAACTGTAGTGAAGGACCAAGGTTTGCCAATGGTAAGCAGATTCGAATGGATGTGGGGTGCCGTAATTACACAGAGATGAAGAGGTCTACACAGAATAGGCTAGTGCTGAGTGGTGTATCAACTCAATCTTCAGGCTGAAGATCACAGCAAATGAATATCGAGAAGTATTGAATTTCTTGCTAACGCAACCCAGCAGCAAATAACATCACCTTTGGTTAGTCGTATTTACTACAAAAATATTTCTTTAATATAGGCTCTAGTACATATCTTGTGTGATGTATTTGTGAATGTATCTCTATTACTCACTACAAACATCTTTCTGTTAGGCAAAATATACAATTTAAATGCAGTTTTCTTGTGGTAACTATCAGCAAGCGATGAAACTGACTTACTGTTTTGGCCACTTTGCCATTTGTGGCATTTTCATTAACACATGTATTTCTTCATGAAGCAACAACCAGTGACATTGTAATGCACTGGCAGTTCTCAAACTATGTAGAAGTCATTAATGGCAAATGTATCGCAATGTACTTCTGCGTATGTTGTACATCTCTTGTGCATGGGTGGCCTTTAGACGGACGTCAAAAGTCATGTGACCATTATCAGTAAAGAAACCGCTAACGTCGTATGATTTTTTTTAATAACCATTTGTTTCGGGAGAGCAAGTTAATCAAAAAATAATAGCTTATGGGCATTTTGAAAACTAAATATAAATAGGGCATTTTTGAAAACAAATATCGAATCAGCTATCAGATCATAACACATAAAGTGGTAATTGTGGAACCAATTATTAAGACTGGTCCTTTATAACTACTTGCAAAGCTGGACTCAGTGAGAGGTTATGGATATTGGAGACGATGGCACTTGAAGCCAGTTTGATAGACAGAATCGATCAGGTATGTAAAGTCGCTCGGCAAAATAAATTGACTTAATTGTCAATCCGGAGCTATTACATGTAATTATATAGTATAATAAATATTGATAATAAACAAATTAAGTCAAAACGAAATAATTAATAAAAAGTTTGTTCCTGTGGCCCTCATAAGAAGAAATCACAGAAATAATCGTTCTTAAAATAACTAACTTCGCTTTCTTGCCGCGATGTATTTTATTTGTTACAGACGCGCTTCGTCTTTGACTTTAAGGCATTTTTACTTAAATCTGGAATGTTCTGTTTCGATATGCAATAGTTGTAGATTATAAAACAGTACAATTTTTATTTTTTTAAGTAAACAAGTCATTACTTACAGTTAAAGGAGTTTTTGGCTGTCATCTGCGTTTCCCCTCATATGGTCACATGGTGGAGTTCGCACTGTAACTTCAATTTAGAGACATAAGCACATTTTTCAAGTTACGGACGTTTTCTATGAAAATTGTCATTTTCCTTGCGTCAGTTGATTTGGAGCACTATTATTCTTCAGTCACTAGCCCGGATATACGACCAAAAACTGTTTTAAAATCGTACTGTGTGTTGAATTAATGTGTCTACATATTTGGTTTGTTAATGTACGTACATGTATGCCAACTTAACCAAGTATATGATGAAAAGTAGAGTCTGTTCATTTCTGTTCTCTTTAGATCTGTGTGTGTGTAAGGTTAGTCATGGAGAGTTGTAGAAAGCTGAACGTGAACGTAATAGCTCTCAGAGTTTGGTTGAAAGTATTGGTGTTCAGCTGATTTGAGTTTTGGTGTAAATGTATTGTGACTGAGCAGCGACTCATGTAAGGCTAAACTTACTGTTCACATTAACAGATAAAATAGTAGAATAACAGTTCAACAGATGATTTTTACCACACTTTAGCTCCCAACCCCTTTGTCCTCAAAATTACAAGAACCCCTCAACACAACATTTAAACCAAGACTCAGATTAGCTGAACCCCAAAACTTTCAAATACTCTTCAACAGATGATTTTATCAAAACTTTGGCTCCCAACCCCTTTGTCCTCAATCTTACAAGACCCCTCCACAAAACATTCAAACCTTGACTCAGATTAGCTTAACACCAAAACTTTCAAATACTCTCTGACTGTTATTGATTTCACATTCACATTTCTACAGCTCGCACTGACTATCCATACGCCACAGATCTAAGGGGAATAGAAATGAACAGACGTTAGCTTTCAGATCATAATTCATTTGGTTGGCAATGTGTAAATAAACCAGCCACATGAGAAGATACATTAAATGATCATACTGTAGTTACCACTTTAAATCATGGTTTTCGGTAAAATGTCTACCGCTAGTAACGGAAGATTAATAGTGTTCCACATCAATTAGAGCAAAGAACATGAACATTTTGAAGAAATATGTTCGTAACTTGAAAATGTGATTATGTTTCGCAAGTGAAGTTATACTGATAACCTCCGGCATGTGAACAGAAGGGAGGATACGCAGATGTCAGCCAAAAATTCGATTAACTGTAAGTAATCACTAATTTACGTAGAACAATAACATGCGAACTGTTTTGTAATCCACAAATATCGCACATGCAAACAAAGATAAATCATTTTAGATTCCAGTGAAGATACTTTGAAGTAAAAAGCGAAAGACGCGTGTAACAAATAAAATACACTGCAGCAAGGAAACAGCCATTGTTACTTATAAAACGAAGTAATCAATAGTTGTAAATACCTAGGAAATTACATATTCTGTAGTTCGATCTAACTTATGTTGGTCTGTACAGAATTTGGTAAATATTAATATTTTCCATGTCACTGTATTTCTCACTTCACATGCCACTAAACGTCATTTGAAAAGGTTTATGAGTGTACTGAGATGAACTATTGTTACTTTCACATATCGATAGAGAGATTGATTTTGCATACTTATCATTCGACTAAATACATGACTCTTTACAAGCTATCATTTCAAATAAACCACATTTCGATGTCTTGAGCCGTTTAAGAAATTTGGGGCTGAAATAACTAAACTATTTACGACAACTAGGGTGGACTATTGACCGCTTCGTCTGCGACCGGTCCTCCGACTGTCATCCAATATCTCGAAAACGGAGACAGCTATCGTTCTGTCCTCAACTTCAGAAACAATTTCAATATGTTGGATAAATTTCACACGCAGTGTTGTACTATCTAAAATGAACTACCCGCAAAGTCTACGCAATATGTTTTTACCTCTGCACAATAAATAAAATTTCATGTACTGGTTAACTTAAAAGTGATACAGCAAGGCCTCACAACTAATAACGAAAAGAAATTCAGATTGTAAGATGCAGAATAATCAGATTTTTTCACCAGTTTGTTTCCTTGAAACCGGATGATAAGTATTAGACAGATGCCACCGCGTCCGCGGCAGCGCGTCGACCAAAGTTCGTGTAGCCGGGAGTTCTGCTAGGGCCACGAGAGTTCAGTAACTCTTGACTGGGCTTTTAAACACATGCAAGTTCAAGATAGCACACGACAAACTTAAGACCATTGGTCAGCACCTTTTCAATTAAATATTGATTTCCCGTGGGCCTGCACGGAGCCGAGCGTTGCCGAAGTGTGGCGGACACGCCTACTTGCGTGACGTCACAAGCTTATTGCAGGGCCTGTATATCTTGTGGGCGACGCAGGTTCAGTGCGTGCTTGAGATCTGCATCTGACGTTTACGTTCGCTCGAATAGCCCGGAGCATGTAGTTCCACTTAAGACCGTCAGATGCCAATACAGCTTCTTTGGACTGAGGGGCACGGCACTCGACGTTAATGGCGCTCGTTCTAGCATCACACGCCCGAGTTCCTCGGCCGTCCGCTACGTTACCCGAGCGCCGCTCAGCCGCCCGCTGTAGGATCATAACGCATGAACGCTAGATGAAGGAGAGTGCGAAAGACAAATCTGATTCGAAGTAATATCTCTTGAGTGTGAAAGACGGTTGCTGTAACAATGTTAGTGAGAGATTTTCATCAGCGACTGACAAGGGTGTCGGCTGCCTGTACTGTAGCAAGCGCTCTGATCTCTTGTCTTCGACACCCGCCACCATACATCAGAGGGCACATGTTTGCAGTTTACGATGAACTGTAGTTTCTGAAGCATTAGCAGTTTCAGTCAAAGCTGTTGTTGTTGTTGTGGTCTTCAACCCTGAGACTGGTTTGACGCAGCTCTCCATGCTACTCTATCCTGTGCAAAGTTCTTCATCACCCAGTACCCACTGCAGTCTACATCCTTATGAATCTGCGTAGTGTATTCATTTCTTGGTCTCCCTCTACGATTTTTATCCTCCACGCTGCCCTTCAGTACTAAACTGATGATCCCTTGATGCCTCAGAACAGGTCCTATCAACCGATCCCTTCTTCTAGTGAAGTTGTGCCACAAACTCCTCTTCTCCCCAATTCTATTCAATACCTCCTCATTACTTACGATATCTACCCACCTAATCTTCAACATTCTTCTGTAGCAGCACATTTCGAAAGCTTCTATTCTCTTCTTGTCCAGACTATTTATCGTCCATGTTTCACTTCCATACATGGCTACACTCCACAAAAATACATTCAGAAACGACTTCCTTACAATTAAATCAATACTCGATGTTAACAAATTTCTCTTCTTCAGAAAGGCTTTTCTTGCCATTGCGAGTCTACATTTTATATCCTCTCTACTTCGACCCTCACCAGTTATTTTGCTCCCCAGATAGCAAAACTCCTTTACTACTTTAAGTGTCTCATTTCCTAATCTAATACCCTCAACATCCACCAACTTAATTCGACTACATTCCATTATCTTCGTTTTGCTTTTGTTGATGTTCATCTTATACCCTCCTTCCAAAACACTTTCCATTTGTTTCAACTGCGCTTCCAAGTCCTTTACCGTCTATGACAGAATTACAATGTCATCGGTGCCCCTCAAAGTTTTTATTTCTTCTCCATGGATTTTAATGCCTACTCCGAACTTTTCTTTTTTTTTCCTTTCACTGCTTGCTCAATATACAGATTGAATAGCATCGGGGAGAGGCTACAACCCTGCCTCACTTCCTTCCAAACCACTGCTTCCCTTTCATGTCCCCCGACTCGTAACTGAATCTGGTTTCTGTACAACTTGTAGATAGCCTTTCTCTCCCTGTATTTTATTCCTGCCACCTTCAGAATTAGAAAGACGGTATTCTAGTCAACACTGTCAAAAGCTTTCTCTAAGTCTACAAATGCTAGAAACGTAGGTTTGCTTTTCCTTAATCTTTCTTCTAAGATAAGTCGTAGGGTCAGTATTGCCTCACGTGTTCCATCATTTCTACGGAATCCAAACTGATCTTCCCCGAGGTCGGCTTCTACGAGTTATTCCTTTCGTCTGTAAAGAATTCGTGTTAGTATTTAGCAGCTGTGACTTATTAAACTGATAGTTCGGTATTTTCACATCTGTCAACACGTGCTTTCTTTGGCATTGGAATTATTATATTCTCCTTGAAGTCTGAGGGAATTTCGCCTGTCTCGTACATCTTGCACACCAGATCATAGAGTTTTGTCAGGACTAGCTCTCCCAAGGCTGTCAGTAGTTCTAATGGAATGTTGTCTACTCCCGGGGCCTTGTTTCGACTTAGGTGTTTCAGTGCTCTGTCAGACTCTTCACGCAGTATCATATCTCCCATTTCATCTTCATCTACATCCTCTTGCAGTTCCACAATATTGTCCTCAAGAACAGAGCCCCTGGATAGACCTTCTATATACTCCTTCCACCTTTCTGCTTTCCCTTCTTTGCTTAGAACTGGGTTTCCATCTGAAATCTTGATATTCAAACAAGTGGTTCTCTTTTCTCCTAAGGTCTCTTTAATTTTCCTGTAGCCATCCCTCTAGCCATCCCTGTTAAGCCATTTTGCACTTCATGTCGACCTTATTTTTGAGACGTTTGTATTTCTTTTTGCCTGCTTCATTCACTGCATTTTTGTATTTTCTCCTTTCATCAGTTACATTCAGTATCTCTTCTGCTACCCACGGGTTTGTACTAGCCCTCGTCTTTTCACCTGTTTGATCTTCTGCTGCCTTCACTATCTCATCCCTCAAAGCTACATATTCTTCTTCTACTGTATTTCTTTCCCCCATTCCTGTCAATTATTCCCTTATGCTCTCCCTGAAATTCTGTACAACCTCTGGTTGTTTCAGTTTATCCAGGTCCCATATCCTTAAATTCCCAACTTTTTGCAGTTTCTTCAGTTTTAATCTGCCCATGGAAATGTCTTACAATTTAAAACCTGGTTCCTAAATCTCTGTCTTGCTAGTGAAAGCTACAATAATTAAAAACGTGCATAGAAAAGTGTGCCAGAGGCGTTCGTCCACATACATCAACATTAGGTGTAGGAATTTGCGTTTCATAACAGGAGCTTTCAAATACATGAAATACAGCATTAGTCAGGATACATCTGTAAATGCTCGTGCATGTATCAAAATATATGGACCGACAGGTATCAGAAAATGTGTTACGTATCTAGTCCTCTGGTCTTTGCTTATCGAGATTAAGCACTGTGAAATATGGCGTTGGCCACAAGTCACTTTTCTAAGAAGGAAACCATATCGAGAAAACAATATTCAAAAATGTTAGTAGTTAATCCCCACCGTTTTAATACGATTTCATTTGCCACATAATTCATTATAGAGAAGCTTGAAGTAAGAAACATAGAGGAAATGTAACAGTATCTTTAGAATGCTACTGTAGGTGATAAGGCACAATGACGAAGTCATGGATCTTCTTCCAGAGTGAAATGTCTCTGAAAAACTTACTGACTATTATAACAACACTCCAATAGCACTAAAAACATGTTTTAAATGGCTCTGAGCACTATCGGACTTAACATATGATATCATCAGTCCCCTAGAACTTAGAGCTACTTAAACCAACTAACCTAAAGACATCACACTCATCCATGCCCGAGGCATGATTCGAATCTGCGACGCAGCAGTCGCGCGGCTCCGGACTACAGCGCCTAGAACCGCGTGGTCACCGCGGTCGGCGAAAAGCAGTCGTGGCGTTTTTAAGCCTTTCAGAGATGCAACAGGAATGCTGGAAGGTGTGAAGTTTCCAACTGTTTAGTTTGTCTTGTAATGGGTGAAGAAACTGAATAGTCGTTGTGGTATACATTGAAGCGCCAAAAAACGGGTTTTTCTCTGCGTATCCACATACACATACAGAGATATGTAAACAGGCAACGCCTGTATGAGAAATCGTGTGTCTGGCGCAGTTGTTAGTTCGGTTACTGCTGCTACAATGTCTGGTTATCCAGATTTATGATGAATGTGGTGCTAGAATCAGTGCACAGGCGATGGGACACAGCATCTCTGAGGTAACGACGAAAAGGGGATGTTCCCGTACGATCATTTCACGAGTGTACCGTGAATATCAGGAATCCAGTAAAACATCAAAACTCTGACATCGCTGCGGCCTGCAAAAAATTCTACAAGACCGGGGCCAACAACGAATGTACAGAGTTGTTCGACGTGACAGAAGTGCAACCCTTCTGCAAACTGCCGCAGATTTCAGTCCTTCTCCATCAAGAGTGTCAGCGTGCGAACCATTTAACGAAATGCCATCGATATGGACTTTCGGAGCCGTAGGCTTTCTCGTGTACCCTTGATGACTGCACGCCTCGCCTCGGCCAGTCAACATCAACATTCGACTGTTGAGGACTGGAAAAATGTTGCCTGGTCGGACGGGTCTCATTTCACATTCTATCAAGCGGATGAACGTGAATGGGTTTGGAGACAACCTCTTGACTACATGGACGTTGCATGTGATCAGGGGACTGTTCAAGCTTGTGGAGGCTTTGTAATGGTGTGGGGGTGTGCAGTCGGAGTGATGTGGGATTCCTGATACGTGTAGCTACGACTCTGACAGCTGATACGTACGTAAACATCCTGTCTCATCACCGCCTCCATTCATGGTTCAAAATGGTTCAAATGGCTCTGAGCACTATGGGACTTAACAACTGAGGTTATCAGTCCCCTAGAACTTAGAACTACTTAAACCTAACTAACCTAAGGACATCACACAAATCCATGCCCAAGGTTGGATTCGAACCTGCGACCGTAGCGGTCGCATGGTTCCAGACTGAAGGGCGTAGAATCCCTCAGCCACTCCGACCAGCCTCCATTCAAGTCGATTATGAATTCCGAAGGATTTAGGCAATCCCAGCAGGACAATGTGACACACCACACGTCAAGAATTGCTACAGAGTCGCTCCAGGAACGCTCTTCTGAGTTTAAACACTGGCCACCTAACTGCCTAGACATGAGCATTATTGAGCATATCTGGGATGCCTGACAACGTGCGGTTCACAGATCTCCATCCCCTCGTACTGTTATGTATTTATGGAGAGCCCTGTAGGATTCATGGTGTCACATCACTCCAGCAGTATATCAGACATTAGTGGAGTCCATGCCACGTAATGTTGTGGCACTTCTGCGTGCTCTCGGGGGCAGGTGTACCAGTTTCTTTGAGTCTTCAGTGTAGGGCCGTAATTACAAATGTGCATACGTTTAAATTACTGTTGACAGGTTGCGTGTCCAGCAAATGAAAATTGCGTTGAATGGAAAACGCCGCTTTCAGTGTCACTGACATTTTGGCAGTATACCATAGCGGTCGTATTATCATCTGGTAATTGTAAGTATTAACTGTAAGTACTATGAGTACTGAATCGTCGCTGTCTCCGTCTCGCAGATGAGAAAATCGAAATTCCGGATTTACCAAGAATAGCACCAATTCTGTGGTCGCTGTTTCAATTATTGGAAATTATATTTGTTTGTGACAGAGATGAGGCGTTAAATACTGTGCCTCAGACGTGTGATGAAGTATCTGATTCTGATAAGCTACAACTATTAAAACAAAATCTGTGCAGTTTGGAACTTTATCTCTGCTGACAAAGCGAACTTGATCCGAAACGAGTCGATTCATTGTAATTACGGCAACAGGGAATGATTTGGCGACAATTTTGTTCCTGCTAGATTTCTAATTTGTTCGATGGTCAAGTTCACATATATACATACGAAACATTAAAGGAGATGGTGTTGTAAAATGCAGGAAGAGCAACAAAAGTTGGATGATACATAGTTTTCTTGTGCAATTCCACATTGCCTTCAAAGTTAGGTTATTGCATAAAACGAAGTGTTTCTTCTTACGTATCAGAATAGTGTCACGATTAGACACTGCCACCCAGGAGCATACGTCTACAGCGTAAACAAAACGATGTGGATGTGTTTCCAACAGCCGGTGGCAGTACGTCAGGAGTGACACGAGCCTGCAGACACAGAGTGCTGCTTTAAAGCGGTGGCAGCGGCAGCGGCAGCGCGGCGAGCGCGAGGGTGGCCTGTGCCCTCCCCTCCCCCACATACCACAGCCCGCTTCGAGCGTTCGTACTCGGGCAAACCATGATCGAGTCCAGCGCGCTCTGGCGAGTACGAGCGAACGAGACCCCTAATTTGCTGACCTCTCGTACCTGACGCCACGCTCAGCGCGTTCCGTGATTGACTGCGCGGATATGCAGCGCGGCACACGGCACTCGACAGCGGTCGCGGTCCGACATGGGCAAACCGCGACATAGTGCCGGCTATCCCACGCCACTGACAGCTTTTCCATGGCAACCACGATACTGCCGCGCAGTTTTGCCACGCGGCAGCCCTAATGGAAACTAGATCTGACGGAT
This sequence comes from Schistocerca gregaria, assembly GCF_023897955.1. NCBI lineage: Eukaryota > Metazoa > Arthropoda > Insecta > Orthoptera > Acrididae > Schistocerca > Schistocerca gregaria. Next base: position 529,819,532 of record NC_064921.1, read on the forward strand.
GCGGCAGCAACAGTCGGATACAGGTCTGTCGTATCGGTGAGCGCCTAAAGCTCACAGCGGAAACGCCGGAAACAGGAAAACTTTTGGAAGAGATGTGGAAGTACAGCGTCTTGTACGATAGAGGCAATGCATATTACGCTCTGCGAACAAAAGTCACGGGATATTTCGTGATATCGTGTCGGACCTCCTTTTACCCTACATAGTGCAGCTGGTAGACCTGGCATGAACTCAAGAAGTCGTTGGAAGTTCCCTGAACAAGTATTGGGCCATTCTGCTTGTAGCCGTCCATAATTGCGAAGGTGTTGCAAGTGCACGATTTTGTACACGAAATGAACTCTCGATCAGGTTCCATAAATATTTGATGGTATCCATGTCAGACGATCCGGGGGGCCAAATCATTCACTCGAATTGTCCATAACGTTCTTCAAACCAATCGCAAACCATTGTGGCCTGGTGACATGGTGCATTGTCGCCCATCAAAAATCCCATCGTTATTTGGGAAACAGAAGTCCAAGAATGACTGCAAATGATCTCCAAGTAGCCAAACATAAGCAGGACCCAGTCCATTTCACGCACATAAAACCCACACCATTATTCAGCTACCACCAGCTTGCACAGTACACTGTTGACCTTGGGTTCATGGCCTCGTGGGGTATGCGCCCACTCGAACCCAACCTTCTGCTTTTACCATCTGAAATTGGGGCTCATCTCACCAGGTTCAAAATGACTCTGAGCACTATGCGACTTAACTTATGAGGTCATCAGTCGCCTAGAACGTAGAACTAATTAAACGTAACTAATCTAAGGAAATCACACACATCCATGCCCGAGGCAGGATTCGAACCTGCGATCGTAGCGGTCACGCTGTACCAGACCGAAGTGCCTAGAACCGCACGGCCACACTGGCAGGCCATCTGACCAGGCCACGGTTTTCCAGTCCTCAAGGTTTCAACAGATATGGTCACGAGCCCAGGAGAGGGATGCAGGTGATGTGCTCAGAGCAAAAACATTCGCGTCGATGGTCTGCTGTCATAGCCCTCTAACGCCAAATTCTGTCGCAATGTCCTAATGGATGCTTCCGTCATATGTCCCACTTGGTTTCCTGCGGTTATTTTACGGAATGTAGGTCGTTGTTGGCACTGACAACTCTAAGCAGACGCCGCTGCTCTAGGTCGTTAAGTGAAGCCAGTCGGCCACTGTGTTGTCCGCAGTTAGAGGTAAGCCTGAAATTTGGAATTCTCGGCACACACTTGACACTGTCGAAAGCGGAATATTGACTTCCCTCGCGATTTCCGAAATGGAATGTCTCATGCATCCAGCGCCATTCTGCATTCAAAATCAGTTAATCCCCATCGTACGGCTATAATGACGTCGGAACCTCTTTCATACGAATCACTGAGTATGATAGTTCTGCAAATGCTTTGTCCTTTTATATATCGTGTAAACGGTAGTATCGTCATCCGTATACATGCATATCGCTATCCCACGACTTTCGTCACACCACTATATGAGAACAGATTATAAGGCCAAAGCACGGGGAGATGTACATGCTTAACTGGATCGAAAAATGTTAATTTTCACGTGCGAGATTCATTACATGAAATGTAATGAACTAAAGTAGTCTATTAATTACAAGAAATTACTTACAGTATGCTACAACTTAAAGCATCTGGAAGGTACACTGCAGGGACATAAACAACAATGTGATCAAAATGAACAGGAAGGATCGCCAAATTTCCATACTTGCTTCTAACAATAACAACTGAAGATGTTATTTCACACAGCTCTTTTATGATACATTTCAAAATACTACTTCTGATCTTACTAGAAATATATTTGACATAATTTTGCCAATCTACCAAAAAGATAGTTTGGTTAACATTTGTAGTCATTAATGATATGTATAGTGAGTTATGTTGGATACAGTTTGGCAGAGCTGTCGCTGGGTTGTCTTTCCATTAAAGTTATTCAGTTATTCAAATGCGATACTGTAGTAGTCTATGTACTGCTCCTTAACGAAAATATATTAAAAAAAAACAGCTTGCACTGAAGTTAACTGCGTTATGAGAGATTAGATGACTAGTGTGTATGTCTCTGTGGCTATGACAGGCTCACCCTGTTAAGTACTGAGAGACATCAGGTAATTTCTTAAGTAGTTGACAAAAACATACTAAATTTAAATACACAGGTGCTTTACTGTTAATTGCCTGATATTTACAAAAACAACATTCACAAGAAAAGTAAATAAACTACTATAGTCTTAAAAAGTATTTTTTCATTCCTTATTTCACTGACAGCACGTCATTTTAGTTAAGAAAAGGTGATCCATAAAAAGTGTCATACAGAAACATTTGACAAGCCTTTTTTTAAAGATGGGGTGTGTTTCAGCTTATCTGTTACGTAATTATTTGAGTAGATCGTCTTCTTCTTCATTATCATTTACTCCCAGCAGTAAGTATAACGATAAATCATGATCACTAGTTTCGAAAACATACGTATGTTTCTACGGACTGTTCACGACTCAGCTGCAGCCTACACGCACGGGGCGCCCTCAAGCAGCACGCTTGGCCCCAGTGTGTTGAGGCACTTTGACTTCTGTTTTGTTCACACTGCAGTGTTTAACTTCTAATTTGCCCATGCTGTAGTGCGATATGGTTTTTGTTCCAAATTTAGAAACAATTTACATATCTAACCTACATTTAGTAAGCAGCAGTGTGTCGCCTAAAATGAACCAGTTGTAATGTTTCCCACTGCCAGTGTCGAAATAGATAGACACTTCATCATAAAGCTGTGCCATGAAACTATAAGACATGAAAAAATCTATTTTGTGTGCTAATTAGCTGCCGAAGGAAAAGCATTATATAGTAAAGAAAATGTGAAAATCTCAAAGAAAACTTTTTTAATTTTTTTTGAAGCTCCAGCATAACCTCTACTTTAAAACTGACTACAATCCTCGAAGTAGCTTTACGTTTATTACTCACAGTTTTTCTTAAAGATAGAAAATATGAAGACTCATTTTTCTGCTGCACTGTATTGTGAGAACTGCTTTCTTGTGTGGTGTCACTCATCATCATCATCATCATCATTTAAGACTGGTTATGCCTTTCAGCGTTCAGTCTGGAGCATAGCCCCCTTATCAAATTCGTCCATGGTACCCTATTCAGTGCTAACATTGGTGCCGCTTCTGATGTTAAACCTATTACTTCAAAATCATTCATAACCGAATCCAGGTACCTTCTCCTTGGTCCGCCCCGACTCCTCCTACCCTCTACTGCTGAACCCATGAGTCTCTTGGGTAACCTTGCTTCTCCTATGCGTGTAACATGACCCCACCATCTAAGCCTGCTCGCCCTGACTGCTACTTCTATAGAGTTCATTCCCAGTTTTTCTTTGATTTCCTCATTGTGGTCACCCTCCTGCCATTGTTCCCATCTACTAGTACCAGCAATCATCCTAGCTACTTTCATATCCGTAACCTCAACGTTGTTGATAAGGTAACCTGAATCTACCCAGCTTTCGCTCCTGTATAACAAAGTTGGTCGAAAGATTGAGCGGTGCACAGATAACTTAGTCTTGGTTCTGACTTCCTTCTTGTTCTTGCAGAAGAGAGTGGATCGTAGCTGAGCGCTCACTGCATTAGCTTTGCTACACCTCGCTTCCAGTTCTTTCACTATGTTGCCATCCTGTGAGAATATGCATCCTAAGGACTTGAAACCTTCCACCTGTTCTAACTTTGTTCCTTGTATTTGGCACTCAATCCGTTTATATTTCGTACCCACTGACATTACTTTCGTTTTGGAGATGCTAATTTTCATACCATAGTCTTTACATTTCTGATCTAGCTCTGAACTATTACTTTGCAAACTTTCAATCGAATCTGCCATCACAACTAAGTCATCCGCATATGCAAGACTGCTTATTTTGTGTTCACATATCTGAATCTGACACAGCCAGTCTATTGTTTTCAACATATGATCCATAAATAATATGAACAACAGTGGAGACAGGTTGCAGCCTTGTCTTACCCCTGAAACTACTCTGAACCATGAACTCAGTTTATCGTCAACTCTAGCTGCTGCCTGACTATCCATGTAAAGACCTTTAATTGCTTGCAAAAGTTTGCCTCCTATTCCATAATCTCGTAGAGCAGACACTAACTTCCTCCTAGCAACCCGGTCATATGCCTTTTCTAGATCTATAAAGCATAGATACAATTCCCTGTTCCACTCATAACACTTCTCCATTATTTGCCATAAGCTAAAGATCTGGTCCTGACAACCTCTAAGAGGCCTAAACCCACACTGATTTTCATCCAATTGGTCCTCAACTAATACTCACACTTTCCTTTCAACTATACCTGAGAAGATTTTACCCACAACGCTGATTTAAGAGATACCTTTGTAGTTGTTACAATCTTTTCAGATTCCATGTTTAAAAGTTGTTGTGATTACGGCTTTTGTCCAGTCTGATGGAACCTGTCCCAACTCCCAGGCCATATGAATTATCCTGTGTAGCCATTTAAGACCTGACGTTCCACTGTATTTGATGAGTTCCGACTTAATTTCATCCACCCCAGCTGCTTTATTGCACTGCAATCGACTGACCATTTTTCCACTTCCTCAAATGTGATCCTATTTCTATCATCATTCCTGTCCCATTCTACCTCGAAATCTGAAATATTGCTGACCGTATTTTCACCTACATTCAGCAACTCTTCAAAATATTCCCTCCATCTACCCAAGGCATCCACAGGATTCACCAGCAGTTTTCCCGAGCTGTCCGAAATACTTGTCATTTCTTCTTACCTCCCTTTCGAAGACTGCTAATCACACTCCAGAATGGTTTTCCAGCAGCTTGACCTATAGTCTCCAACCTGTTTCCAAAGTCTTCTCAAGATTTCTTCTTGGATGCTGCAAGTATATGTTTGGCTTTGTTTCTTTCATCAACATAACTTTCTCTGTCTACCTGAGTTCTAGTATGTAGCCAGTTGTGATACTCCTTCTTTTTCCTTTTATAGGCTGCCTTGACTGTGTCATTCCACCAAGCTGTTTGCTTCATCCTACTTTTACACACTACTGTTCCAAGACATTCTTTAGCCACTTCTAGTACTGTGTCCCTGTACCCTGTCCATTCCTTTTCCAATGACTGTAATTGACTACATTCAACTAACTGGTACCTTTCTGAGATCGCTGTTATGTAGTTATGTACTTGTGTCTGATTTCCTTATCCTGAAGTTTCTCCACTCCTATCCTCCTACATATGGACCTGACCTCCTGCACTTTCGGCCCCACAATCTCAATTTCACTGCAGATTAAATAATGATCAGTGTCATCAAAGAATCCCCTGAATACACGTGTGTCCCTCACAGCCTTCCTGAATTTCTGATCGGTTATTATATAGTCAATGACAGATCTGGTTCCCCTGCCTTCCCAAGTGTACTGGTGAATGTTCTTATGGTTAAAAAAGGAGTTTGTGATTACTAAGCCCATACTGGCACAGAAATCCAAGAGTTGTTTCCCGTTCCTGTTGGCCTCCATATCCTCTCCAAATTTACCCATAACCTTTTCATACCCTTCGGTTCGATTTCCAATCCTGGCATTAAAATCACCCACGAGCAGAACACTGTCCTTGTCCTTTACTCTAACAACTACATCACTGAGTACCTCATAAAAACTATCCATCTTATCTTGATCTGTCCCTTCACAATGCGAATATACTGACACAATCCTAATTTTGTTTCTAGACACTGTCAAATCTATCCACATCACTCGTTCGTTTACATACCTTACTGCAAATACGCTGGGTTCCATTTCTTTCCTGATGTAAAGCCCTGCACCCCATTGTGCTATTCCTGTTTTGACTCCTGACAGGTAGACCTTGTTTTGTCCCACTTCCTCTTCTTTCTCACCCCTTACCCGAATGTCACTAACAGCTAAAACGTCCAGCCCCATCTTACTTGCAGCCTCTGCCAGCTCTACCTTCTTCCCAGAGTGGCCCCCATTGATATTAATAGCTCCCCATCTCATTAAGATTTGTTTGCCAAGTCGTATCTTAGGAGTCCCTGGTTTGTCAGTTAGAGGTGGGACTCCGTCACCTCCAAAGGTCCGAGGCATTTTGCTCTGGTGTCACTTTGCCGCTAAAATCTGAGGCCTACCACTCCATCATTTTTTTTCCTAATTATGCCCTAATATATATTTTTTCTAACTATGTTCTGAAAAATATCTTTCCTTGTTAGTGAAACCCATACCATAATGAATGACAATACTTATAGACATATAAAGAAAGGTTTTAAAGCTTAAAATAATGAGCTACAAAATAGTTTAAAATACAAGTAATAAAATTCCAAGTATACTCGTTCACTACAATTTGATTAAAATATCTTGAAACTTGCAATAATTTTCCAGTTTCTGCTTAGTCTAAAAATGTATTTCACAACAGTTTCCTGTGAACATAAATCTTGGAGGAACTGGCTGGAGCACAGTACGTACCACTGGCGAGCACTTGTCGCTCAACTGACCAACTGTCGTTACTTTCACTCTCTAATGAAGTAAAATCATATTGTTCTTCACTTTCTGAACAGCAAACAGTAATGTCAAACAAAGGATCACTATAACAATCCTTTTCTGAAAGTATTGCCTAAGCAACAGTATAGGAGAGGGTCTGAAAGTCTGCGTCTAATTATTGAATATTCAAAGCTGCACACAGTTAGACGATACCCAGTGGAAACCACTTCAACCAAATCTCGGCAGCTATGCTACAAATGCAGTGACCCAAATGCTCTCCATCGGCCAGAAAAGTAACTATAAGTGCGGAACTGGATATAAGCGAGGTTTAATTTTTCAAAGGTCTCTTCTTAATTAGCCCAAATATACTCGGAACAGCGTGCATTATGTGAGAAGTTTCAAATACACTGTCATTTAAAAATTAATTCCAGCATTATCTCTCTCTCTCTCTCTCTCTCTCACACACACACACACACATATATATATATATATATATATATATATATATATATATATATATATATATATATATATGAGATAATGCTGGAAAAATTAATTTTATATACCGTGTTAACGAGGCATCTCCGGACATACGTTCATAGGAACTTTCCCCTCCATTCATTTCTAATCAGCAATCCGTCCCTGCAGTTTCGAAGTGTGTCGGTTTTATTAATGTACGCCCTTTATTACTTATTTATTTAGTCGATTGCTCCATAAACCTTCCTAAGAATTTTTCGTTCCTGTTTTTCTATTTCCCTAATTTTGGAGTGACCGCCAGTTACCATTTTTTCAGCTGCGTGTGTTGCTTCTGGAAGAATCACAGTTTTGTAATGTCTCAATCTTGCGTCTATCGAAATACATTTCTTGTGTCTGTGTGGGATCGTTCAGTTTACAGAGTTCTGTGATAATCCGATCTTCTTGTGGTGCTTTGTTGTTTGCTTTCTTGAGCTGCTTGATTATCGCCGTAATTCCTGCGAGATTTATTGTTGTCATATCCACGTTTCTCTTTCCGAATCACCTTTGCAGTCTGTTTTCGAGCTCTAAGAAAGCTGTCCCAATTTTCCTCAGTTTTGTGGCTGCTGAATTTTTTTCCAGGCTGTTAATAGGTTGTCTATTGCCTGCTCGCAGACTGTGTTCCAGCAGTGTTGTTTACTGTTGCGAGGGGTTTGCCCTGTTTTCATTGCTTCCTGAATTTTCCTTGTTAGTTTCTTCCAGTCTGTCGATTTTTCCTAATTAATGTGTCTGATAATTTGTGTCTTGTTCAGTTTCAGGTAGTTCGGATCTGACTTCATGTCTTTGGGTGGATACTTTTTCCTTTTATTGGATTGAAAATTTTTCTTTAGTTGTAAGCGATGGTGGTCTAATTCAAAAGCGTCTTTGCAAAGTCTTACGTTTAGAATTTCTTTCGTATTTTCCTTGGAAATCGTGACGTGAACAGTTTGGTATTCGTCCTACCTCAGATTAGGCGATCTCCATGTGGTTAGCTTATGTGTAGGTTTATGAAATTGGGTGCTCATAACATTAAGTCAAAATTTCGTGCAGATGTTAATTAGCTTATCACCGTTCTTGTTGGTATGTTTGCGTTTGGTATAAGGGCCTGTTATATCTCTGAATTGTCTCTCTTTTCCTAGCTGTGCTTTAAAATTGCCCAATAGGATGGTGCTTTGGTATTTTGTTGATTTCTTCTTCCAGCGTTTCCCAGAAGCTTCACGGATCGGTTTTGTTATGTTGTTTTGTAAGGGCATGTACATTGATTAGTGTGTAAGCTTTATTGGCTGGTTTATCTGACAGTAATGAGATTCTTGCATTGGGAGAGGTGAAGTCGAACACTGAGTCTTGTACTGAGTTGTGTACAGAGAATCTGGTTCCCGGTAGAGGTAGTTTGTCTCTAACTTTTACGGCAGGTTTTCCCTTGTAGATTCTGAATTTCTATGTGTTGAAGTGTCCTTCGTCAGTAAATCTGGTCTCTAGGAGTGCGGTGATTTTTATGACAAATTTTTCCAGGGTGTTGGTGAGTTCCTTTAACTTGCCTTTTTTGGGGAGCTCGTATTCTTTCCCGCATTGTGTCCCAGAATCCGATGATCAGGAGAGTTCAGACTATCGACTGATGCCTGGGGTAGTGATTCAATGATCGTTTTTTCCATCATGTGTTCAAGCTGAATTTCAGTTCTGTATTTTAGATCGCGAAGTCTTTAGTGCAGCCTCCTCAATTAGAGGAACAGAAGCTAGCCAGGAGCCGTCGGATCCTGAACAGACGCCAGTAGGTTTATGATGTTCCTTGGATTTTGGTCTGCCCTGGGTATTTCATTTCCATAGTACCACCTGTATCTAGGAGGCTTTCGCCTATCCGCCACCGGGAGAGGGGCCCGATAGGGGTACTAAAAACCCCACACGGGGTTCGCCATATATATAATCAACCATGTGTTTGGTGCAATAATTATAAACAAATGAAAATACAAGTTTATTATCAGCACAGAAATACATGTAGAGTTCAAAAGAGACTCAACGCGGTTTCTGTTCTGTTCTAAGCAAACATTTCGTCTTTTTAACACTGATCTACAGATTTTATTGCATATCTTCTGGGACTATAAGTTTTAAAACTATGATCGAATTCATTTCTTAAAATGCTCAACATCGCGAATCGACTTCATAAATCTAGCTTTTTACTATATCCCTGGCGGAAAAACCCATGAGCGTCATATATGGGAATCATGGAGGACATTCGAAGCACGCGGTCTGCGAAGCGACCCTTCAAAGTCTCTCACAACAACTTCATAATGTGGGCGTGCCCAATCTTGTTAGTATAACACCTTTCCGTGAACCGGTTGCAGATCAAAAATTGGGCTATGTTCCAGTTCTAACAACACTTCTTGAAACATTAATAGGTAGTTTAAAGTGTTTGCCTTACCATTAAAAGCCGGCCGCGGTGGCCGTGCGGTTCTAGCGCTGCAGTCCGGAACCGTGGGACTACTACGGTCGCAGGTTCGAATCCTGCCTCGGGCCTGGGTGTGTGTGATGTCCTTAGGTTAGTTAGGTTTAAGTAGTTCTAAGTTCTAGGGGACTTATGATCTAAGATGTTGAGTCCCATAGTGCTCAGAGCCATTTGAACCATTTTTTTACCATTAAAATGTAGGACACCGGTGAAAATGCCTGCCCATACATGCAAACATGGAGCGTTTAGCTCTGTCTCTATAGTGACATGGGGATTCGTAGAATTTCAGTACGGACATTTTATAACTCCAGAATGAGATTTGCACTCTGCAGCGGAGTGTACGCTGATGTGAAACTTACTGGCAGATTAAAACTGTGTGTCGGACCGAGACTGGAACTCGGGACCTTTGCCTATCGCGGACAAGTGCTCTACAATCTGAGCTACCAAAGACTTAATTCCACCACTATCTCGCCTCCTACCTTTCAAACTTCACTGGAGAGCTGCAGGAGAGCTTCTGTGAAGTTTGGAAGGTAGGAGACGAGATACTGGCGGAATTAAGGCTGCGAGGCCGGGTAGTGAATCGTGCTTGGGTAGTTCAGATGGTAGAACACTTGCCCGCGTTAAGGAAATAGTCCCGAGTTCGAGTCTCCGATCGGCACACAGTTCTAATCTGCCAGGAAATTAGATTTTATAACCTACCTGCATTCTTCGGTACATTAATGATTTAATTATCCGTGTTACAAAATGCTCCGTATTTTACAGAAAATACATCAATTCCGAATAATAATGGTAACTGAACGAACGCAAACAATGTTACAACTTGATCGTCTTTGTAGTGATCGTTCCGCTTGTATTGTTGAGTCAAACATTTTTTCTATTTAGTTCCGAAAATTGAAACTCGCAAACTACAGTTTATTTAACACAAAATTTTTAGTTTTTCTAGGTTCCGACATCAATACATACAATTATGATGTCCTATTATCGCACGATACATATCATGTATAACGATCGGAAAGGAATTTGATATCGAATTAAACAATGCACCGTAATATGAAAATGTATGTCAAACTGTACGAAATTTGATTACAGGTAATAAATTATGGTCACCAGCTCGTAAGACAGCAGAAATTAACAATTGTTAACCACTGAACTGAAACTAAATTACAAAAAAATGGCTGAAATGGCTGTAAGCACTATGGGACGTAACTTCTGAGGTCATCAGTCCCCTAAACTTTGAACTAATTAAACCTAATTAACCTAAGGACATCACACACATCCATGCCCGAGGCAGGATTCGAACCTGCGACCGTAGCGGTCGCGCGGTACCAGACTGTAGCGCCTAGAACCGTCGGCCACCCCGACCGGCACTAAATTACACAAATTACCCGTGTAACATGGGTGCAGCACTAGAACTCCTTAGGTTATAAAACCCAATACTAATTACGTACTAGTAGTAGATAAAGAGAGATCTACTGAGCAACATTAGTCACTGTAATGCAATACGTTGTCCGGTTTTGTGAAGCAAATACCGACGCGTAATATATAAACTCGTAATAATTCCACTAACAAACAATATTCACTTTGGAAACTCCAATGTTACGAAAAATGAAACCAATGAAATGTTTGCAAATACAGAAAATTTTTGCACTGTTTCAGTATAGATCCAGTATTAGCACAACAATGCTTAATGAACTATAGTAAATTATTACTGCATCTAGTTTCAAGAACGTTTTCCTATGAAATCAGCTGGGAAATGCACTGACACTTCTCTCAGTTCAAAACTCTTCCACTTGTGATTCTGTCGGCAATAACGGTGAAAGGGAAGAAAGATTTTAACCGTTTATTACGTAGGTCAATGAGCAACACCAACTCAATTACAGTACAACTAAAAACACTACAAAATTCAAACCATGTCGTGTGCGACGCTCACAAGCCATACACACAACTGATAAACTAATTTACTCGACCTCACTTTAAGGCGAGTTGCAAATGGTGCGGTGTAATTTATTAATTATGCTGCCGGAAAAAGTACAACCTTTTAAAGTTTTCTAATTCACTCAAGATTTATTGTTGCAAAAGTGCATATGGAGTACATGAAATGACTACATTTACAGATCAATAGCACAAGCGGTTTTGAGGTAACAAGTATCGATCCTGCTGAAATGCTTATATTAGTACTTGGGGTAGCCCCCACATGCTGCAGTGCAGACGCTGACTCTGGCAGCCAGTAGATCGAACATGAGCCGAATGCTGTCCTGGGATATGTATTTCCAAGCCTGCTCAAACTGTTAACATACACTCCTGGAAATGGAAAAAAGAACACATTGACACCGGTATGTCAGACCCGCCATACTTGCTCCGGACACTGCGAGAGGGCTGTACAAGCAATGATCACACGCACGGCACAGCGGACACACCAGGAACCGCGGTGTTGGCCGTCGAATGCCGCTAGCTGAGCAGCATTTGTGCACCGCCGCCGTCAGTGTCAGCCAGTTTGCCGCGGCATACGGAGCTCCATCGCAGTCCTTAACACTGGTAGCATGCCGCGACAGCGTGGACGTGAACCGTATGTGCAGTTGACGGACTTTGAGCGAGGGCGTATAGTGGGCATGCGGGAGGCCGGGTGGACGTACCGCCGAATTGCTCAACACGTGGGGCGTGAGGTCTCCACAGTACATCGATGTTGTCGCCAGTGGTCGGCGGAAGGTGCACGTGCCCGTCGACCTGGGACCCGACCGCAGCGACGCACGGATGCACGCCAAGACCGTAGGATCCTACGCAGTGCCTTAGGGGACCGCACCGCCACTTCCCAGCAAATTAGGGACACTGTTGCTCCTGGGGTATCGGCGAGGTCCATTCGCAACCGTCTCCATGAAGCTGGGCTACGGTCCCACACACCGTTAGGTCGTCTTCCGCTCACGCCCCAACATCGTGCAGCCCGCCTCCAGTGGTGTCGCGACAAGCGTGAATGGAGGGACGAATGGAGCGATGAGAGTCGCTTCTGCCTTGGTGCCAATGATGGTCGTATGCGTGTTTGGCGCCGTGCAGGTGAGCGCCACAATCAGGACTGCATACGACCGAGGCACACAGGGCCAACACCCGGCGTCATGGTGTGGGGAGCGATGTCCTACACTGGCCGTACACCTCTGGTGATCGTCGAGGGGACACTGAATAGTGCACGGTACATCCAAACCGTCATCGAACCCATCGTTCTACCATTCCTAGACCGGCAAGGGAACTTGCTGTTCCAACAGGACAATGCACGTCCGCATGTATCCCGTGCCACCAAACGTGCTCTAGAAGGTGTAAGTCAACTACCCTGGCCAGCAAGATCTCCGGATCTGTCCCCCATTGAGCATGTTTGGGACTGGATGAAGCGTCGTCTCACGCGGTCTGCACGTCCAGCACGAACGCTGGTCCAACTGAGGCGCCAGGTGGAAATGGCATGGCAAGCCGTTCCACAGGACTACATCCAGCATCTCTACGATCGTCTCCATGGGAGAATAGCAGCCTGCATTGCTGCGAAAGGAGGATATAGACTGTACTAGTGCCGACATTGTGCATGCTCTGTTGCCTGTGTCTATGTGCCTGTTGTTCTGTCAGTGTGATCATGTGATGTATGTGACCCCAGGAATGTGTCAATAAAGTTTCCCCTTCCGGGGACAATGAATTCACGGTGTTCTTATTTCAATTTCCAGGAGTGTAGCTCTGTAAGAGTTCTTGGTTGACGAGTCGTACTAGCCACTTCTCGTCCCGTCGTATCCTATGCGTGTTCGATTAGAGACATGTCCAGAGATCGTGCTGCCTAGAGAAGTTGTTGCACGTCTTGCGGAGCGCGTTAGTTTTAACGGGCAGTGGGTGGATGAGCATTATCCTGTTGGAAAAACGTATCACTTTCTTGTTGCAAGAAAGGCAAAAGAACGGGTCTACCAACATTCTACACGTACTGAGCGCTGGTTAGAGTCCCTTGCAGAAATAGCAAAGGTGAAAGAGAGTTGTAGCTTACTGCAGAACGGGTTCTCAGGCCTGGATTGGGCCCAGTGTCTTGTAGGAATGTACTCTACGAGACAGCGCTCACAAGGTCTACATCGTACGTGTAAACGACCATAACTTGCGTAGAGGCAGAGTCTGCTTTCGTCGCTGAAGATCACGGCACGCCATTCCAAGTGATCCTCTGACGGCACCAGTCGAGCTGTGCCCGTCGTTTCTGTGGCGTGTGTACAAATCGGTCTAGAGGCGCGCGTGCCGTTAGTCCCACCGCTAATAACCGTTACGCAGTACTTCGTGTTGATACGTTTGTGGTCACAAGCCCTCTTATCTGTACGGTGGTAGCTGTTCGATCTGGCACTGCTGCCCTTACAATACGACGGTCCTGACCGGGATCTGTGCTGCGTGAACGCCCATGGACTCATCAGTGGGTATGAGAGTGTTCACGTGACCATCGATACTAATACTGCTGCAAACTAATGGAGTACTTTCAACTTGTGTGACAGTTCTCTGAAAAGACCATACCGCCAAACGGAAGGCCAATATTTGACCCCTTTAAACTCGCTCAGTTACACTACTGGCAATTAAAATTGCTACACCAAGAAGAAATGCAGATGATAAACGAGTATTCATTGGACAGATATATTATACTAGAACTGACAGGTGATTACATTTTTACGCAGTTTGGGTGGATATATCCTGAGAAATCAGTATCCAGAACAACCACCTCTAGCCCTAATAACGGCCTTGGTACGCCTGGGCATTGAGTCAAACAGAGCTTGGATGGCGTGTACAGGTACAGCTGCCCATGCAGCTTCAACACGATACCACAGTTCATCAAGAGTAGTGACTGGCGTACTGTGACGAGCCAGTTGCTCGGCCACCATTGACCAGACGTTTGCAATTGGTGACAGATCTAGATAATGTCCTGGCCAGGGTAACACTCGAACATTTCCTGTGCCCAGAAAGGCCCGTACAGGACCTGCAACATGCGGTCGTGAATTATCCTCCTGAAATGTAGGGTTTTGCAGGGATCGAATGAAGGGTAGAGCCACGGGTCGTAACACATCTGAAATGTAACGTCCACTGTTCAAAGTGCCGTCAATACGAACAAGAGGTCACTGAGACGTGTAACCAATGGCACCCCGTACCACCACACCACGGAGTACACGCTTGCAATTTCCGTTCACCGCTATGCAACCATCATGATGCTGTAAACATAACCTGGATTCATCAGAAGAAATGACGTTTTGCCATTCGTGCACCCAGACTCGTCTTTGAGTATACCATCGCATACGCTCCTGCAGCGTGAAGGGTAACCGCAGTCATGGTCTCCGAGCTGATAATCCATGCTGTTGCTAACGTCGTCGAACTGTTCGTGCAGATGGTTGTTGTCTTGCAAAACGTCCCCATCTGTTGACTCAGGGATCGAGACATGGCTGCATGATCCGTTACAGCCACACTTTGTGCTGTGACCAGGTTTGTAGCTCATCCATTTTCAATGCCTTGCCTAAATTTTCGACAACAAACACTCCTCTACGTCCTCTGCCACACTGCACCCATACTCCACCATGAATAACTTGCAACAACTACCTCAGCGTTCCTCCATGGGCACTCTCCCGCCAGGCGATATTACTGTCATACTTCGATTTTATGCCATACAAATTTTCTAAATTTTGCCAATGTTTCTACTAAAAAGCTTTACAATACTTCTCCCAGTGGTTCTTCATAAAAACATTACAGTTTTTAAGTGATGAACATTGGCTACATTGACAAAGTATATACATATCCAAGAAATTTAATCAAAATTACAGAATTAAATCATAATTATGAAACAATGCGTATAACGTTATAAGGGGTAACTCTCTGCCATTCACCTTAAAAGTGGCTTCAAGCAGGCGCTATAGGTTCTTAGTTTAAGCTTTTCCTAAATCCTTCTAGAGCTTGTTCTTTTTATGCCAGATTCTTTTGACACTTTTATTTAAAATTTGGTCGATAAACGCTGAAAACGTTGCCGTTGTGCGACGATATTACATTACTTTTCTGTTCTAACAGACTTTGGTTTACCTGAACGAGAAAGCTCCGCTACGACAAAGTTTCCTCAAATCTAAATTTTAGTTTCGTAATACCTTGTCCAGGTCGAAGTTGGATGTTTGGAAAACATTCCACAGATTACAAATATCGCAGTAATTATGGTCATGTTTTCACAATGTTTAGAAAAGAAACACACTGTTGTCTAGTTAACTTCGTACTCATTGTTACTCGGATAACAACAAGCAACATTACCACAAGCTACCACTCACAATTGACTTACATTGACTTGTTCTGCTAGGAGATGAGGCACTGAAATGAAGGTAGTTGCCAAGCAAAAAAACCCTTTATGCTCTTGTTAATCTGCACTTTATTAGTAGCTATACTTTTATGAAAGCTGGCTAGCTATTATAATGTGTATTCGTGAATAATGTACATGTTTCTGGGCCAACGTAAGTGACTAAATCCTCACGTTTATTGTTGTCACTGGTATCTTGAAATATGTCAATAGAAAATCAAACAGGCCATGAAAAATATTTATAAGCTAAGAAATACGTAAATAACAATTATAGTGTGTAAGAAAAATGTTAAGAAAAATGTTTTGTAAAATTTATTTAAGTTATTTGCACATCGGTGGTGACAGTGAAGCATCCACACCAAGCTCTTTGTTGGCGGGAGTGCCCGTGCATTGTGATACATAGGGAGCGTGGCGACAATTGCGCAGTATTGTCGATATAACACTCTCGAGTCAATCTTTGTGCAGCGAAGGTGTGTGTAGAGACAGAGCTGTGTACCTGTTCGCCATCAGACAAATATTGCTTGTAGAATACTGTAATTATATAATGGGTAATTACTTATGAATTATTAATAATCGACATCATGAAGATGTCAAAGGTATTTAAGCACTAACTGCATATTGTAAGTTTGACGTTACTATTTTAATTTGTTTTACGTAAACGATCCCCAAACTAAGGTTTTATAAACTGAATCACTATAAAGAGTTAACAATTTAAATTCAATCATTTACAGAAGAGATCAGTTTATCTCAGTCAATATCGTATTGTTTTTCATTGAACCCAGTACCACAAGATTTAACTTGTGTTGAGTTTTCTCAATTTTAGATTTAATAATGACACTGAAGTTTTCACCAGTAACTTCAATCAAAAAAGAGCAAATGAATAATAAGTATAGTTTTAGCTCGCATATTTGCAGTCCCAATAAATGAATGCCAACCCAAATAATTATCAACAATACATCAGAGTGAGTATATTCAGACAGGCAGTCAGAGGCGACCCAGTAAAATAAAAGGTAAGGAAATATATATATATATATATATATATATATATATATATATATATATATATATTTTCACGTTCACTGAGTAGACAACCAGTACAAAGGGCCACGGCGTAAGCTTATGTGTTCACGTCGAAATAATCTTCTTTTGATCAGTCACACTAATATTGTTACCAATAAAGGCACAAGGCGTATAAAATTGTGCACGCTAAAGACTATCAGATCCGACACGTTGTCAAGTCCAGGCAGGGAAGCTGCAAGGCACAAAAAGTTCATTTCTCTTTCCTTCTTTCATTAGATGGAAAGTAAGTTAAATTATTTCTTTTATTTATCAGACGGGAAGATTTCACCTGGCGATATTCGAGCGGAACGAATACTTAGAGAATCTACTGTGAAAGTGTGGATATACTGACTCTGAAATATTTTCTTGTTAAGCTAATGTAAAGTGGCGCAACGCATTTACTAATGCGAATACATTTATTTACAGCGCATCGGCAATTTTATTTGCCTTTGTGTCGGCTCCGCTTTGTAAAGTGATTTATAGTGGTGCGCAGTGCTAATTACCGACCATGCCACGGAGAACCATTACTCGTACCTTGCGCGGAAGGAGCGTAGAAAATAGAGACCAAAAATTTTTTCCAACCGTAGTTAATAATCCTACACGTAATGAGCCCAGTAGTGGAATATCAGAGAATTAGATGTCCGGGAGTGTAAATAATTTGCAATCCAGTGCCGAACATATGAATTTGGCTATGCCATCAGACTATGCGATAACAAAACGATATACTTTCAAATCCTACAGAAGGTACACAGCTACTGAATCCGCGTAGCAAACATGACAGTCACATTAACGAAGACCCCATAATGCAGTCAAACAACGTAACAACATTGTACGACGCAACATGTACAAATACAACATATGGTACACAGCTACTGAATCCACGTAGCAGACACGATAGTTAATATGACGGAAATTCCGAAATCACGGAAGACGTGATGGATAAATCGGATAGCAGTGTAGCAACAGACAGTATCTCAGCAACAAATACACAGTTACATTTATCTGATAATGGTCAAACGAACACAGATGCACAACGTTCAACAACCAACATAGAAACAAACACAGATCAATCCAAAACGGATCCAGTGATGGCAATTTTGCTACAACTCGAACTACAAATGGACATACAGTCACAAAAACTACACAAGCAGTCACGAGAATCAAAAGACTTAAAAAGCGAAATAAATGCAGAAATTAAATCTGTGGATGAAATATGCTCACAGACAAAAGAAAAATGAAATTACAACTTTGAGGAACTATCAAAACAAAAAAGAAGACAAAAAACAGGATAAACTCGCACCTAGTCTACATGAGACAATGGTATAAAACTTTGCCAAACAAAACGCTCGGATTGACGTACGTTATAATAAGCACATAAAAATTGCTTGATACGTCATCGGAAATTGGTGCAATGACAAGCCAAAGAAAGGACAGAATTATTACACACAATCACTAAACAGACAAAAGAAAACTGTTTTCCCAAGGAAAAACATATGTAGATAATAACACTGCAACAATTTCGGAAGAAATTGAAACTCTGAAAGAGAGCACTACTCAAATACACTCACTGAGATACAAATGAACACAAAAGAGTCGAAAACAAACACAGACACTGAAATACAGAATCTCAAGGACAAACTTTCAGATGGCATTCAAACACTTACTGACAGAATAGAGCAGATAGAAATTGTACAAGATCCACAAACTTCAAGAAAGTGACTAAAAGAAATCGTAAGTTACAAAAAGAACTCACAGAGAAAATCGATGAGCTCACTACGAGAATCGATACGTTAGACAGGAACAACGATACCAAATCAGATGACATTTCACCAAATGATACTCCACCGGTCCCACTTCAACAGATTTCTGAAAGTCAGGGTATGCAGAATGTGCAACTGACCATTTCCGATTTAGAATCACGTAACAAGTTATTAAATCAAAATATTCTTTCATTACGGCAAATAATAGCTGAAACACATGAAACGCTTCCAAACAATACATACCAACAAAATGCACATTGTCATGATACGTCACAGATGCACAACCCATACAATAGATAGACTACAGAGAGTAAGGGACCTTGATCACGAACAAAGACGCACAAATACATGGTCACACCATTGTGATAACACTTACACAGACAGAAACGATGGTTTCGACAACAAACATTTTCTATCAATAAGGAAATTCAAAACGTTAAATAATGAAATAACACAAATACATCCCTGAGACTGGATACAACAATTTAACGTTGCATTCCTACCGTCATGGTCAGTGCAACACATATTTGAATTCATTAGTAGTTTCCTTGAAGGTGAACCGGCAAGGAGAATGAGAGCAATTATAAGGTAATGTTATTCACTAGAAGCATTTCAAGAAGCATTTTTGTCAGCAGATTGGTCAGACACAACCCAAAGCAGTATTAAAGATCAGGTAATTAGTCTGCCAAACTGTGAGAATTCCAACTTACACTCCATAAAACAATTCTTTGAATGCATGGTAGAGCAAAACCAGCATTTAAATGAACCGCACAGCCAATTCGCACTAATAAAATTGTGCATTTCAAAACTTCCAAGATCACTGAAGTTTTCGTTACTAACAGGGAAACCGAAACACAACATTTTCGGATTTAGGGAACTATTACAACTACTAGAAGTACTCCAATCTGATTATGCGCTTGTCAATAAAAATTTTTCAAGACATAACCCAAATGAGCCAGACAAAGGTAATTTTGAACAGTCGCGTTTTTTGAATAACAATCGTAAGAAACGCTTCCGCAGTGAAGGGGAAAATTTTGTTTCAGATTAAACATAGGGCTATAATGAAACGCAGTATACCAAGAACGCGAGTTTGAATAGACAGCAGCAAAGAAGCCAGCCTCGTAGCACAGCAGAGATACAGCACAACCTTCAAAATAGGTCTAATTTTCATATGACTCAGCCTCCAACACACCAGCCGTGACCCGTTCTACGGCACCACATCAATTGCATACAAGAACCGCAGTTCCAGAATATTGCTCGTCACACGCCATATAAAATCAGTTATAATGACAGGCGTAGAGGAAACGAACAGGTATCACAACGCATATTCCACAACAGTAATTTTGATCAGTATCAGAACAATTCACAACAGAATAATTATCGTATGAACGAACCTAATACTAGAATTCATCCGTCACAAAAAGCGAACAATCAAAGTGTTAGAAATGTACGGATAATAGAAAACTCACAACATTCCTCGGCAGGAAATGACACACGACAACACATATGGCTAGAAACAGCCCCTGATGCGTTTCTGAACAACGACACAAATAACAATGAAACAGAATGTATCATGACTGAACTTGTCATTACATTCCATGATGTAAATGATACACTGCTACATAAGAAGCAGGAAACTATATGCCACCCTATAGTCCACACAAGAATACAATCACAGGTTATCCCAGCAATAACTGATTCAGGGTCACCAATGTCAGTAATCAATGAAGAAATATTTAACAGATGCAATATGAATAATAACTATCCCCTATTCCAATTGGGTAAAACCAAGGTCAAAGTTACATTTCCTGGGAAAGGAATAGAAATAAAGAGACTGACACAGTTGTCATTTATTCTTGCAGGTAGAGCATTTCACACTAATTATTGGATAGTTCCACTATTGACAACAGAGGGCATATTAGGAGTAAATTTCCTCGTGCAGTACGATACAAATGTCGATTTTAAGTTGTCATATCTAACACTAAATAATGGAGATGAAGAAATTGTACAGTTATTCCAAAATACATTATCAACAGAAGAACAAATCATTAATAGGATTGAAATCATTCAGGATCTTTCGACAATTATAATTATTTAACATTATACACAGATGTAAATAATGGTGGTATCCCAGAGGACCATGAATATAATGTAATGGAATCAACTGCACGCAAAGAAGGGGAAAGTATGGCGAATACCAAAACAGAGCGTACAGAATTAGGGAATATTCTTGTGCAGCATAAAACAGTCTTCAGCAACATTCCAGGAACTATGACAGGATTCCTTTATGAATTCCAGGTAAACCCACATGAAACTTTTAAAGCAAAACATTATCCCATACCACACATACATATAGGTGAGGTAAAGAAGGAATTACAAGCAATGCTTAAACAAGGAATAATTGAACCAGCAACCAGCCAGAAAATAAATCCTTTGCATATTATAAAAATGAAGGATGGGTCACCTCGTTTAGTTCTTGATTCACTTCAGGTAAGCAACATAATAATTACAGAAACCGACCGCCCACAGGCACTTGAGTAGTTATTACATGGCATTTCTATTTACACGGCCTTACACTTAAAATCCGGATTTTGGCAAATCCAGCTACACCCAAACTGTAGAAAACATACAGCATTCCTTTTCTTTGGGGAATGTTATCAGTTCTATAAAGTTCCTTTTGGATTAACGATTTATTTAGCTGCATTTATAAGATGCATGAACACAATACTCCCACATGAACTCAAAAACAAAATCACAATATACGTATAAGGTAATTGGGAATAACATAACCATACTCTTTAACAGTTTCTGGGAATAGTCCAGCAAGAAGGTGTAACAGTAAACCTCAGTAAACCAGTGTTTGGAAAAGCTGCAATAAAATTTCTGGGTCGTATAATTTCAGAAAAAGGCATTGCAACAGATCCCGATGAATTGCAAGCGTTACATGACATCACTGTCCCAACAAACAAAAAGGAACTTCGGAGCTTTCTAGGCCTAATTAACTATTTTCGTAAGTTCATACATTACAAAGCTCTAGACACTCCCTTGTTATACCAATTAACAACCAAGAACAGAATTTGGTCCTGGAATGAACAAGTCGAATCTGAATTCGAAAATTTGAAAAACGCATTTCTAAACACACTTTTACTATCACATCCAGACCCAACAAAAAACTTTTCAATTGAAACTGACAGCTCAACAACCGCATTTCTCAGGAAAATAGAAAGACGGTAAAATAGTAGTCAAACAAATTGCATTTCCAAGTAGAATACTTTCATCAGTCGAACATATTTATTCCGTAAAAGAATTAGAGACACTCTGTGTCGTTTGGGCATTAAAAAGTTTCCGCCATTATCTGTACGGAAGGTACACAACAATCTGTACTGAGCACAGAGCGATACAGTTTTACTGTCAGCCAAATTCACCCATGATAGATTGAGCCGTTGGAAATTGAATTTACAGGAATTCGACTTTACAATAATCCACATTCCCGGCACACAGAACATTGTTGCCGACGCTCTGTCTAGATCGCTAAACAGCAAACGACAGGAGAAACAAAATACACTCCTGGAAACTGGAATAAGAACACCGTGAATTCATTGTCCCAGGAAGGGGAAACTTTATTGAACATTCCTGGGGTCAGATACATCACATGATCACACTGACAGAACCACAGGCACATAGACACAGGCAAACAGAGCATGCACAATGTCGGCACTAGTACAGTGTATATCCACCTTTCGCAGCAATGCAGGCTGCTATTCTCCCATGGAGACGATCGTAGAGATGCTGGATGTAGTCCTGTGGAACGGCCTCCCATGCCATTTCCACCTGGCGCCTCAGTTGGACCAGCGTTCGTGCTGGACGTGCAGACCGCGTGAGACGACGCTTCATCCAGTCCCAAACATGCTCAATGGGGGACAGATCCGGAGATCTTGCTGGCCAGGGTAGTTGACTTACACCTTCTAGAGCACGTTGGGTGGCACGGGATACATGCGGAGGTGAATTGTCCCGTTGAAACAGCAAGTTCCCTTGCCGGTCTAGGAATGGTAGAACGATGGGTTCGATGACGGTTTGGATGTACTGTGCACTATTCAGTGTCCCCTCGACGATCACCAGAGGTGTACGGCCAGTGTAGGAGATCGCTCCCTACACCATGATGCCGGGTGTTGGCCCTTTGTGCCTCGGTCGTATGCAGTCCTGATTGTGGCGCTCACCTGCACGGCGCCGAACACGCATACGACCATCATTGGCACCAAGGCAGAAGCGACTCTCATCGCTGAAGACGACACGTCTCCATTCGTCCCTCCATTCACGCCTGTCGCGACACCACTGGAGGCGGGCTGCACGATGTTGGGGCGTGAACGGAAGACGGCCTAACGGTGTGTGGGACCGTAGCCCAGCTTCATGGAGACGGTTGCGAATGGTCCTCGCCGATACCCCAGGAGCAACAGTGTCCCTAATTTGCTGGGAAGTGACGGTGCGGTCCCCTACGGCACTGCGTAGGATCCTACGGTCTTGGCGTGCATCCGTGCGTCGCTGCGGTCCAGTCCCAGGTCGACGGGCACGTGCACCTTCCGCCGACCACTGGCGACAACATCGATGTACTGTGGAGACCTCACGCCCCACGTGTTGAGCAATACGGCGGTACGTCCACCCGGCCTCCCGCATGCCCACTATACGCCCTCGCTCAAAGTCCGTCAACTGCACATACGGTTAACGTCCACGCTGTCGCGGCATGCTAAAAGTTTTAAAGACTGCGATGGAGCTCCGTATGCCACGGTAAACTGGCTGACACTGACGGCGGCGGTGCACAAATGCTGCGCAGCTAGCGCCGTTCGACGGCCAACACCACGGTTCCTGGTATGTCCGCTGTGCCGTGCGTGGGATCATTGCTCGTACAGCCCTCTCGCAGTGTCCGGAGCAAGTATGGTGGGTCTGACACACCGGTGTCAATGTGTTCTTTTTTCCATTTCCAGGAGTGTACTTTCTGCCAAACAAACCACACTTTAACGTACATACAGCAAGTCACTTTTGAAAAAAACATGGCTCTGATCACTATGGGACATAACGTCTGAGATCATCAGTAGTCCCCTGGAACTTAGAACAACTTAAACCTAACTAACCTAAGGACATCACACATATCCATGCCCGAGGCAGGATTCGAACCTGCGACCGTAGCAGTCGCGCGGTTCCGGCTTGAAGCGCCTAGAACCGGTCAGCCACCTCGGCCGGCTCAAGAGGAAAGGTGAAACTCTGAAAGAAACCATAACGCTTTGGCAGGACTATGATATTACAAAAATTAGAAACAACTACACCATACATAACAATATTCTATTTTGCCGCCCGTACCCAAACAGCAACAATTGGTTGCTGAGCATTCCGGAACAATTAATAAATAAATTGGTATGGTATACCCACATATGCTACGCACACAAAGAAGCCAGGAAATGTTTTCTGATTCTATGACAAAATTGTGACATTAACAACATGGACAAACGCATTCGCAGGGTTATAGCATCCAGTAAAATAAGCCAAAAGGCAAAATCGTCGGTAGTATCTTGTATTCCACCCCTGTGCCCATAATACCTGCTAGGCTAAGACATATGGCAGCAGTGAATCTTCTTCGTCAAACTCCCAGGACAAACAAAGGGTTCAGTTACACCAGGTGATCAAAAAGTCAGTATAAATTTGAAAACTGAATAAACTACGGAATAATGTAGATAGAGTGATAAAATTTGACACACATGCTTTGAATGGCATGGGACTTTATTAGAACAAAGAGAAGTTCACAAAAGTCCGACAGAGGGCGCTCTCTGGACAGCAAAACTTCAGTGACTGCGCACGACAATCGTGTATAAAAGGGGCTGTAATGAGAGAGAGGGAATCAGATCCGCCAGCAGTCGCAGCATGTTGACATTACCTGAAAAGGCGCTTTTAGTGAAGCTGTATTATCAGAATAGGGAATGTGCTAGTTCAGCGTTACGATCCTATCGCCATATGAAGGGGATCCGAACGGGTAAAGGTCCGTTGCAAATGCAGCCGTGGCGAGAACGATTTCGAAGTTCGAAGCCACTGGTTGTTTAGACAATAGACCCCGTAGTGGCCAACCGAGCACAAGGCGTAATGCTATTGAGAGAGTTCAGGAAGAAATGGAGACTGTAACGGGTTCGTCTATGCACGGGAAAATCAGTGCTCGTGCAGTCGCACGTAGCACCGGCATTCCATACACTAATGTTTGGTTGGCACTTAGGCGTACCCTCCGATGCCATCCGTACAAAATCCATCGGCATCATGAACTCTTACCTGGCGATTTAGTGAAGCGGAGGGCATTTGCGGTGTGGGAGTTTGAAAAGATGGCGGAAGATGACGATTAGTTGAGTAACGTGTTGTGGACCGACG
This sequence comes from Schistocerca gregaria, assembly GCF_023897955.1. Taxonomy (NCBI): domain Eukaryota; kingdom Metazoa; phylum Arthropoda; class Insecta; order Orthoptera; family Acrididae; genus Schistocerca; species Schistocerca gregaria. Next base: position 529,844,504 of record NC_064921.1, read on the forward strand.
AAGCTCATTTCACGCTCCGAGGGTGTGTCAACGCCCACAACTGCAGAATTTGGGCTACCGAAAACCCTATAACGGTCGTGGAAACTCCATTGCACGACGAGAAAGTCACGGTATATGTTGGATTTACCGCATCTACCGTTATCGGGTCTTTTTTATTAGAGCAACTGGGTTTTGTAACTGCTACCGTGCCGGGTGAGAGGTACGCCGATATGTTACAGAATCGCATCATCCCGAACGTGGCTGATAAACACCTGCTGGAACATACGATGTTTATGCAGGATGGCGTTTCACCCCATATTGCTAGACGCGTGAAAGATCTCTTGCGCTCGTCCTTTGGTGATGATCGTGTGCTCAGCCACCACTTTCGTCATGCTTGGCCTTCCAGGTTCCCAGACCTCAGTCCGTGCGATTATTGGCTTTGGGATTACCTGAAGTCGCAAGTGTATCGTGATCGACCGACATCTCTAGGGATGCTGAAAGACAACATTCGACGGCAATGCCTCACCATAGCTCCGGACATGCTTTACAGTGCTGTTCACAACATTATTCCTCGACTACAGCTATTGTTGAGGAATGATTGTTAACATATTGAAAATTTCCTGGAAAGGACATCATCTTTCCCTGGCCTTACTTTGTTAGTCCATGCGATTATTAGCTTTGGGGTTATCTGATGTCGCAAGTGTATCGTTATCGACCGACATCTCTAGGGATGCTGAATGACAACATCCGACGACGTCTTATCAGATGAAGCGCCATCTGTCGGACATTTTTTGAACTTTTGTATTTTTTTCTGTTTCTAATAAAACCCCATGTCATTCGAAGTATGTGCGTCAATTTGTACGTCTCTATCTACACTCCTGGAAATGGAAAAAAGAACACATTGACACCGGTGTGTCAGACCCACCATACTTGCTCCGGACACTGCGAGAGGGCTGTACAAGCAATGATCACACCCACGGCACAGCGTACACACCAGGAACCGCGGTGTTGGCCGTCGAATGGCGCTAGCTGCGCAGCATTTGTGCACCGCCGCCGGCAGTGTCAGCCAGTTTGCCGTGGCATACGGAGCTCCATTGCAGTCTTTAACACTTGTAGCATGCCGCGGAGCTTGGACGTGAACCGTATGTGCATTTGACGGACTTTGAGCGAGGGCGTATAGTGGGCATGCGGGAGGCCGGGTGGACGTACCGCCGAATTGCTCAACACCTGGAGGGTGAGGTCTCCACAGTACATCGATGTTGTCGCCAGTGGTCGGCGGAAGGTGCACGTGCCCGTCGACCTGGGACTGGACCGCAGCGACGCACGAATGCACGCCAAGACCGTAGGATCCTACGCAGTGCCGTAGGGGACCGCACCGCCACTTCCCAGCAAATTAGGGACACTGTTGCTCCTGGGGTATCGGCGTGGACCATTCACCTCCGCATGTATCCCGTGCCACCCAACGTGCTCTAGAAGGTGTAAGTCAACTACCCTGGCCAGCAAGATCTCCGGATCTGTCCCCCATTGAGCATGTTTGGGACTGGATGAAGCGTCGTCTCACGCGGTCTGCACGTCCAGCACGAACGCTGGTCCAACTGAGGCGCCAGGTGGAAATGGCATGGGAGGCCGTTCCACAGGACTACATCCAGCATCTCTACGATCGTCTCCATGGGAGAATAGCAGCCTGCATTGCTGCGAAAGGTGGATATACACTGTACTAGTGCCGACATTGTGCATGCTCTGTTTGCCTGTGTCTATGTGTCTGTGGTTCTGTCAGTGTGATCAAGTGATGTATCTGACCCCAGGAATGTTCAATAAAGTTTCCCCTTCCTGGGACAATGAATTCACGGTGTTCTTATTTCAATCTCCAGGAGTGTACATTATTTTGTGATTTATTCAGTTTTCTGATTTATACTAACTTTTTGATCAGCCAGTATTATTGTAGCCGTAGAATTGACATCAAAATTTGTTACATTTTCTCCACTACCTAATGCCACTGCCAAAACAGTAGCAAAAGCATTCGTAAAAGTTATTTTATCAGCAGTAGGCTATGTACAAAAGGTCATTTCAGATAATGGACCGCAATTCAGATCCGATACAAGGACACGAATGTTAGAAAGGAAAAACCTATCACCAACATATATATCTATATTCCACAGTTCATCCAATCTCTCCGAAAGAATAATGAAAGGAAAAAGGAAACCATGCAGAATCTCTTGTCCCACATGGGACAAACACATTCCACAATTTCAAGAGGTAATAAACACAATCCCAAATTAATCAACAATAATTTCACCGACAGTCATTCTGAAAACGAAGAACATCCAAATAAAATCAGTGAGATGATTACTTTTCCGAAGAAGCGCAGACTTCCTTACCACGAAATAACAGATACTGCGCTTGACAACATCAAACGAGCTCCGGAGCGTCGAAAGAAACAACAGAGGCAGGTAAGTAAACTTAAAAATTATGAGACTGGTAACAAAGTATTAGTTCACACTCATTATCGTTCCAGCAAAGGGAAGCAGAGACGCAGTAAATTCGAACTTCTGTATGCAGATCTACATAGAACTCGCAATATTCCACACGCCCATGTAGTGCTGGTTGAAACGGTTCATAACAAGAAATCCAAAGGAAACCACCATGTCTTCAATGTGAAACATTTCTTAACTTAGAAAACTTTATTCCAGACTACACACAGAGACAGAATGAAACGTAAATACGCAACAATGGTAGTTTCACCGCGCTTCAGCAAGAAACGAAGACGTATAACACAGCAAAGCAGTAATGGTATTTTCCAAGTATAAAATACGTTCACAAGGGGCTGGGCTGCCCTGGACAAACGACTGAGCTGTGGCTAATTACACTGTATCGCAGACAGAAAATAACAGTTGATGAAGGCGGACTCCCAGTATATTTCGCCCCACATTTTATATAACAGAGCTGTGCTTAATAATACTAGGCCAAGGCAAGAGAAACATGTGAACCAATTATTAACTTAAAGGCAAGATACAGACATTGAAACGACTTCTGAATCTATGTACTGATAGCAGATAAATAAAATTACATTTGTTATAAAAGGTGTCATGGTAACTTAATAAAATGTTGATTTTTTTCAGCAATAAGTATACTGATAATGCAGATAGTATATAAATTGTTTTGTGTATTAGTAACAGTAACATGTCTTCTTTATTCCCGAATACGGCATTGTAGTCACAAGCCACGAAAATAAACGTAGTTTTAGTTAGGATAAGGATGTTGAATACTTAGGTAACGCAGAGAGCTCACGCAAGTTGATGTTCCAGAATGTTTTATCGGTCATGCCGGGAGCTGTCGAGATTTTCCAGAAAATAATAATATGATAAAATGTTTTCTAGATCATATTGAGAGCTGACGAGAATTATCAGAAGATGTTTATTCAAGACATGCCGTGTGCAGAGATATTTAATCCTGAATGTTTTATAATAGGTCATCCAGAGAGCTGACACAAGATTCAGATGCTGCAGGAGAATTTATATTTTAATGAATACGAAATATCTAACGTTAATGAATAGTTTTGCTAGCAAGTGTCACATTTCAGCACTACAGATGCAAAAACACATCAAATTGTTTACCTTAGTCAACGTTTACCATGCTTTTCAGATATATATATATATATATATATATATATATATATATATATATATATATATATATATATATATATATATATATAACTTGACATTTTTTCACGACAGATACATACATGTAAACAAATTAAAAACATATACCATTACAGCGATTCCCACTTTGTATAACATACAGTTTTTTTATTCTATTCTACCATCTACATGACGATGTTTGATACACAATTTTAAACAAAATTTGTATTATAGTTGACAGTATAAGACTTGCAACTGACTACTACATCACTGAATGGAAAGTAAAGAGAAATGGGAAACTTTATGAAAGTAAGATAAGAAATACATTGCAAAGGAATAAAAAGGGATATAATGGCCCAACTACAGTTAAAATTTTTATATATATTTGTACACATGTTACAAATATATTAATGTATGGAACATTTTATTGTTTAAAAGAGAGTACAAAGATACACTGACTGGAATCAATAATGTTCAATGAAAACAAGTAGCAATACACTTGTATAAGGCAATCACATACTGAGAAGCAGTATTGCAGTAATAATTTTTTGAAATGAGAATCAATTTTATTCGGTGAATGTCAAACAACTATTATGACTCAGTAGGAATGTAACAAGTAGGGACTTTAGAGTCTTATATATAAAATGTGTAATTTGTGAGAAAAATTTTGGTTAAGAAATCTTAAATGGTAAACACGTAATTTTATTATGATGAACGCGTAATTTGTAGCCATGTAATGACTATATTATGACGTTAAATTTTATGTCAGTTTCACGTAACGTAATAGTTTTTGTAAACATAGAGTGAAGATAATTTTAAAAAAATTTTGGTGGTAAAATTTCGGCACCAACCATGTGTGTCTCCCTTTGCCAAAATAATTTTACCCACACCTTGAATCCTGTGCATACCCATGGTTATGGAGCACAACCACACTGTGACAAATTCATTTATGGACAAGGCTACTTCTACATAGAAAATGTTTCTATAATGGGCGTGTTGGCATACCAAGATGCACACTACAATTACTGCTTTACTACAATGGGTGTGTGCATACCAAGATATAAACCCCAACTAATGTTTTACTACAATGGGTATATGCATACCAAGATGCAAAGTGTAACTATTGATACATGTATCAAAATGGAACCAATATCTGGTGCACCGACGGCAACTCAGGTTATTCGACATTATACTTAGTGTCTGAGTACACTAAAAGGTTTTCAAAGAGACGACCGAGCTATATGGCTATATCTGAGGTCTTGCTATTTGAGTGAAAGAGATGGACTTTCGATTTCAGGCACATATGATCACCACTGCTATGAGCATGTTGTCCAAACCTTTTACTACCTCCTTTATGATGGTACTAACTGATCCCAATTTGGACATAAAAATATTCTCATTAATAATTTGTATAGATATAAGAAAAAGCTTTAGCAATTGTCAATTTAAAAACGCAAATTTTGAATAAGTCAAAGCTATGTTGCATTTTTGCATCTCAAATTCAGATATTATTACTAGCTATGTTGACAATTTTTTCACTATATTATTAATATTCAAATTTTACTTCCACATGTTATTATACATTTACCCTGAACTTCGTATTATTGCTGACTACTTTTCATAAATACTCATCTTAGATATAAAAGATATTTTCAAATGTTACTGTGCATACAAATCCTTATAAATTTTTTGTTACCGATTAACTTTATACTCTATTTCAATATATTTTCAATAGTCAAATTTTTCTTTCCATGTCAATGCCAGCTGACTTAACGACGAATAAAAATTAAAAATAAATAAATAAATAGTGCCAGGTTACGAAATATGTCAATAGAAAATCAAACAGGACATGAAAAATATTTATAAGCTAAGATGTATGTAAATAACAATTACAGTGTGTAGGAAAAATTTCCCCCCTGTGAACCATGGATCTTGCTGTTGGTGGGGAGGCTTGCGTGCCTCAGCGATACAGATAGTCGTACCGCAGGTGTAACCACAACAGAGCGGTATCTGTTGAGAGGCCAGACAAACGCGTGGTTCCAGAAGACGGGCAGCAGCCTTTTCAGTAGTTGTAAGGGCAACAGTCTGGATGATTGTAACAATAACCAAAACGGCCTGAATGTGCTGGTACTGCGAACGGCTGAAAGCAAGGGCAAACTACAGCTGTAATTTTTCCCGAGGGCTTGCAGCTTTACTGTATGATTAAATGATGATGGCGTCCTCTTGGGTAAAATATTCCGGAGGTAAAATAGTCCCCCATTTGGATCTCCGGGCAGGGATTACTCAAGAGGATGTCGTTATCAGGAGAAAGAAAACTGGTGTTCTACGGATCGGAGCGTGGAATGTCAGGTCCCTTAATCGGGCAGGTAGGTTAAAAATTTAAAAAGGGAAATGGATAGGTTAAAGTTAGAGATAGTGGGAATTAGTGAAGTTCGGTGGCAGGAGGAACAAGACTTCTGGTCAGGTGACTACAGGGTTATAAACACAAAATCAAATAGGGGTAATGCAGGAGTAGGTTTAATAATGAATAGGAAAATAGGAATGCGGGTAAGCTACTACAAACAGCATAGTGAACGCATTATTGTGGCCAAGACAGATACCAAGCCCACACCTACTACAGTAGTACAAGTTTATATGCCAACTATATCTGCAGATGACGTAGAAATTGAAGAAATGTATAATGAAATAAAAGAAATTATTCAGACAGTGAAAGGTGGCGAAAATTTAATAGTCATGGGTGACTGGAATTTGGTAGTAGGAAAAGGGAGAGAAGGAAACGTAATAAGTGAATATGGATTGGGGCTAAGAAATGAAAGAGGAAGAGAATTTTGCACATAGTACAACTTAATCATAGCTAACACTTGGTGCAAGAATCATAAAAGAAGGCTGTATACATGGCAGAAGCCTGGAGATACTAACAGGTTTCAGATAAATTATATAATGGTAAGACAGAGATTTAGGAACCAGGTTTTAAACTGTAAATTATTTCCAGGGGCAGATGTGGACTTTGACCACAATCTATTGGTTATGACCTGTAGATTAAAACTGAAGAAACTGCTAAAAGGTGCGAATTTTAGGAGATGGGACCTAGATAAACTGAAAGAACCACAGGTTGTACAGAGTTTCAGGAAGAGCATAAGGGAACAATTGACAGGAATTGGGGAAAGAAATACAGTAAAAGAAGAATGTGTAACTTTGAGGGGTGAAGTAGTGAAGGCAGCAGAGTATCAAGTAGGTAAAAAGACGAGGGCTAGTTGAAATCCTTGGGTAACAGAAGAAGTATTAAATTTAATTGAGGAAAGGAGAAAATATAAAAATGCAGTAAATGAAGCAGGCAAAAAGAGATACAAACGTCTCAAAAATGAGATCGACTGGAAGTGCAAAATGGCTAAGCAGGGATGGCTAGAGGACAAATGTAAGGATTTAGAGGCTTATCGCACAGGGGTAAGATAAATACTGCCTACAGGAAAATTAGAGAGACCTTTGGAGATAAGAGAACCACTTGTATGAACATCAGGAGCTCAGATGGAAACCCAGTCCTAAGCAAAGAAGGGAAAGCAGAAGGTGGAAGGAGTATATAGAGGGTCTATACAAGGGCAAGGTAGTTGAGGACAATATTATGGAAATGGAAGAGGATGTAGATGAAGATGAAATGGGAGATACGATACTGCGTGAAGAGTTTGACAGAGCACTGAAAGACCTGAGTCGAAACAAGGCCCCTGGAATGGACAACATTCCATTTGAACTACTGACGACATTGGGAGAGCCAGTCCTGACATAACTCTATCATCTGGTGAGCAAGATGTATGAGACAGGCGAAATACCCTCAGACTTCAAGAAGAATATAATAATTCCAGTCGCAAAGAAAGCAGGTGTGGACAGATGTGAAAATTACCGAACTATCAGTTTAATAAGTCACAGCTGCAAAATACTAACGCGAATTCTTAACAGACTAATGGAAAAACTAGTAGAAACCGACCTCGGGGAAGATCAGTTTGGATTCCGTAGAAATATTGGAACACGTGAGGCAATAATGACCCTACGACTTATCTTAGAAGCTAGATTAAGGAAGGGAAAACCTATGTTTCTAGCATTTGTAGACTTACAGAAAGCTTTTGACAATGTTGACTGGAATACTCTCTTTCAAATTCTGAAGGTGACAGGGGTAAAATACAGGGAGCGAAAGGCTAATTACAATTTGTACAAAAAACATAGGGCAGTTATAAGAGTCGAGGGACATGAAAGGGAAGCAGTGGTTGCGAAGGGAGTGAGACAGGGTTGTAGTCTCTCCCCGATGTTATTCAATCTGTATATTGAGCAAGCAGTAAAGGAAACAAAAAAAAGCTCGGAATAGGTATTAAAATCCATGGAGAAGAAGTAAAAACTTTGAGGTTCGCCGATGACATTGTAATTCTGTCAGAGACAGCAAAGGACTTGGAAGAGCAGTTGAATGGAATGGACAGTGTTTTGGAAGGAGGGTATAAGATGAACATCAACAAAATCAAAACGAGGATAATGGAATATAGTCGAATTAAGTCGGGTGAAGCTGAGGGAATTAGATTAGGAAATGAGACACTTAAAGTAGTAAAGGAGTTTTGCTATTTGGGACTCAAAATAACTGATGATGGTGAAAGTAGAGATGATATAAAATGTAGACTGGCAATGGCAAGGGAAGCGTTTCTGAAGAAGAGAAATTTGTTAACATCGAGTATAGATTTAAGTGTCAGGAAGTCATTTCTGAAAGTATTTGTATGGAGTGTAGCCATGTATGGAAGTGAAACATGGACGATAAATAGTTTGGACAAGAAGAGAATAGAAGCTTTGGAAACGTTGTGCTACAGAAGAATGCTGAAGATTAGATGGGTAGATCACACAACTAATGAGCAAGTGTTGAATAGGATTGGGGAGAAGAGAAGTTTGTGGGACAACTTGACCAGAAGAAGGGATCGGTTGGTAGGACCTGTTCTGAGGCTTCAAGGGATCACCAATTTAGTATTGGAAGGCGGTGTGGAGGGAGGGTGGAGGGAGGGAGACCAAGAGATGACTACACTAAGCAGATTCAGAAGGATGTAGGTTGCAGTAGATACTAGGAGATGAAGAAGCTTCCACAGGATAGAGTGGCATGGAGTGCTGCATCAAACCAGTCTCAGGGCTGAAGACCACAACAACAACAACAACAACAACAGGAGAAATGTTAAGAAAAACATTTTGTAAAATTTATTTACGTTCTTCGCATATCGATGGTGACAGTGAAGTATCCGCATCAAGCTCTATGTTGGCGGGAGAGCCACGCATTGATACATAAGGGGCGAGCGATACATAGGGTGAGAAGCGCGCAGCATTGTCAGTAGAACACCCTTGAGTCAACCTTTGTGCAGTGAAGGTGTTTGTAGAGAGATTGCGGTCCGCCTGTTTGCTATCAGCTATATATTACTTGGAGAATACTATATACAGGGTGTTACAAAAAGGTACGGCCAAACTTTCAGGAAACATTCCTCACACAAAAAGAAAGAAAATATATTATGCTGACATGTGTCCGGAAACTCTTACTTTCCATGTTGGGGCTCATTTTATTAGCTCTCTTCAAATCACATTCATCATGGAATAGAAACACACAGCAACAGAAGGTACCAGCGTGACTTCAGACACTTGGTTACAGGAAATGTTCAAAATTCCTTCTTCGCATGGAATCCCTGACGCGCTGATGCAGGCCTGGAGAATGGCGTATTGTATCACAGCCGTCCACAATACGAGCACGAAAAGTCTCTACATTTGGTATCGGGGTTGCGTAGACAAGAGCTTTCAAATGCCCCCATAAATGTAAGTCAAGAGGGTTGATGTCAGGAGAGCGTGGAGGCCATGGAATTGGTCCGCCTGTACTAATCCATCGGTCACCGGATCTGTTGTTGAGAAGCGTACGAACAGTTCGACTGAAATGTGCAAGAGCTCCATCGTGCATGGAGCACATGTGTCGTACTTGTAAAGGCACATGTTCTAGCAGCACAGGTAGAGTATCCGGTATGAAATCATGATAACGTGCTCCATTGGCGTACCGCGCCATGGCTATTGTCCCGTGCTAATCCATACATCAAATGGGCATCTGCCAACTCAGCATTTGTAAACATTGCACTGACTACAAAACCACGTTCGTGATGAACACTAACCGGTTGATGCTACGTACTGATGTGCTTGACGCTAGTACTGTAGAGCAATGAGTAGCATGTCAACACAAGCACCGAAGTCAACATTACCTTCCTTCAATTGGGCCACCTGGCGGTGAATCGAGGAGGTAAATTATGTACTGACGAAACTAAAATGAGCTGTAACATGGAAATTAAGCTTTTCCGGACACATGTCCACATAACGTCTTTTCCTTATTTGTGTGTGAGGAATGTTTAATAAAAGTTTGGCCGTCTCTTTTGTAACACCCTGTATAATGGGTAATTATTTATGAATTATTAAAAATCTACATAGTTGAAGACATGAAAGGTATTTAAGCGCTAAGTGCATATTGTAAATTCGTTGTTAAATTTTTCATCTGTTTTATGTAAACGCATCCCAAACTAGAGTTTTATAAATTGAATCATTATTAAGAGTTAAAAATTTATATTCAATCATTTTCAGAATAGATCAGATTATCTCAGTCAATATCGTATTATTTTTCATTGAAGCCAGTAACCACAAGATTTAACTTGTGTTGAGTTCTCTCAATTTCTTTATTTAATAATGACATTGAATTTTTCACCAGTAACATCAATCAAAAAAGCAAATGAATAGTAAGTACAGTTTTAGTACGCATATTTGCAATCCCATTAAATGAATTCCAGCCCCAATAATTATTAACAGTTGATCATAGTGTTTATATTCAGGTATGCAGTCTGATGATGTTATCCAGAGGCGACCCAGAAAAATAAAAGGTAAGGAAAATATATATATGTATGTTTTCAGGTTCACTGCATAGACAACCATTAGAAAAGGGCCAAGGCGTAAGCTTATGTGTTCACGTCGAAATAATCTTCTTTTGATCAGTCACACTAATATTGTTTCCAATAAAGGCACAAGGCGCACAAAATTGTGTACGCTAAAGACTATCAGATCAGACACGTTGTCAACAGCAAGTCCAGACAGGAAAACTGCAACGCACAAAAAGTTCATTTCTCTTTCCTTCTTTCATTAGATGGAAAGTAAGTTAAATTATCTCTTTTATTTATACGGCGGGAAGGATTCAATCATTCCTTTGAAGGACTGAGATATTCGTATACGAAAAATATAAATTTGTCATGACAACTTTGATTGAACGAATAAATACTTCGTAAAGTAGCAGTAGCTAGAATTGTTAGCACTTTGAACACGTTCTTCAATAGACATAAGAAATCATTTGTATTACACGTTTTTGGGATCGGAAGGCTTTAAATTGACATAATGAGTTCTATCAAAATATGATCCTGTATGTCCCATGTAAATATCTTTTAGCCAGGATGATGCTTTTTATTTTAGTACATGGGTCTTTTCTAATTGAACCTTCTGTTTATTGTTAGAACGAAAATGCCTGAAACATTTTGCCTTAGTGCCTTATTCTGATTTACTTAGTCAAATGCCTTTTACAGATCACTGAATATAACAGTCACCTGCAATTTATTGTCTAATGAAATAAATACAATATTGTTGTATGTGTGTGTTATTTTCAGTACACTGGAACCTCCTACAAATCGAAATAGTGTTTTTGTACAGTGTATAAATTTTTAGTCATAATCTGCTCATGTATTACATTTACTAAAACATTCCAGCATGGAACAAGTGATAATGGACAGAAGTTTATCTTCTTTCCCATAGAGAGGCTTAACGTGAACATATTTCAGACATCTTGTAACGGTTTGTTTCAGCAATAATGTAATATGTTAAATCACTCCCAAGAAACACTTGAATTGACTGTGTACCACTACAATTATTTGGGTTTAAGGATTTCGTGGTAGACATTGCTTATTCTGGTATAGTAATATGTTCACGTTAGTGATGATATTTTCAGTGTCTGGTCTGTGGTGTTGCAGGGGAGCAATTATTGAGCCTTACAACCCGATGTGTACTATAATAAATGTAAAATTAGCTTCAGAAAGGTCTGTAACACTGTTCATGTCATTGCACCACATACATTATTACAGTTCATATTAGGTCTTGTAATATGACTGTGTTCATTGAACTTGTCTAAAGACATAGTATAAGTATTTGTCTCTGGGAAATTCCCTACCTTAGTTCACCAGTTTATATGCATTAAGTTCTATGATATCGTTACTGAACGCAAGAAATCTCTAACAGAAAAAAACGTTTTAAGAAAATGAGTGTTAAAATCAACAACAGTTTACGTTGATTAGTTTATTTTCATGTTAGATAGGTCACTGGGCTTCGAGATGATTGATGAATAAATTGAAATGTCCTAAAGGTGCTCGTCAAATACTTATAAAGGACTAGCCAACCCTCCCCAACTCGGCTTTATCCGCGTAGCACTGAGTATCTGCGGCCAGACTACTTCTCTGGCGTAGCAATGATAAATTTTTTCGAGTCACCGTTCGTCTCGATGATGGCGCTTGAGGAGACAACCATGTATCTAATACAGCAAAAATGTGATTCATCCGAAAAGCCGACAGATTTCGATTGATCGACCGTCGAATCCCGTTGGTTCCGTGCCCACTGCAGTCGTAACTGAAGATGTCGTTGGGTCAACATGTGAAAAGTCTGTTGTGCTGCTCCATTTTCAACAATGTACGATCAACGGCGTGCTCCGAAACGCTTGTGCATGCCCCAGCATTGTGCTCTTTCGGAAGAGATACAACAGATGACTGTTTATCTTACTTTACAGAGCAGAACAAACCACCGAACCTCATGTTCTGTGAAGAGTTGTAGACGTCCAACAATTTATCTCCTACTAGTAATTCCACTGTCCTTCTACCTCTTTCCGTAGGTGCTCACGACAGCAGCAAATTTACATTGGACCAATTTCGCCATTTTCGGCATGCCCGCGCACAGGCTCTGCATAATAATAATGTGCCCTTTGTCAAAATCGCTTATCTCAATGGATTTCCCTATTTGCAGCCCATATTTTTGCTCGGGTGAAACACCGTCCGTCTCTGCACCGCTTACATGCTTTTGTTAGTGCGTTACGTGCCAGAAACGACACCAGGCGGCATCCAACAGTGTTCATAATGGTTTGAGTTCTCAGTGTCAGTACATGCAAAGCGGGTTGACGTAGCATTAAATGACAAATGTAGTGTTGTTAGAGGCCGCCTAAGGCCAACCCCCATGGACAATGTTCAATGTCTCGCTGGGATTGCTCCGTGTGACATCAGAAGAAAGGTCACCGCTAGCATCGAGAGGCATAAACCAAATACAGTGACATCACATTCACTCTTTGGACTGACAGTGGAGTGGAGAGGAAGAGTTCCCTAAAAACTTCACTGCCCTTAGAAGGATCAGCTGCGGCTACCCAACCCACCAAGTGGAAAGAAAATTGCCGTCATCTTTTAACGTTTTAATGTTCGGATAATAAGTTGCCGTCACTTTAATCTAAGAATACGTGATCAATGCAGCTAGCCGCTATCTCTGTTTAATGTCTTGTCTGTATAGACGTGTATCTGTTGTCTTTAAGATCCCTTCACTTTCACACACAAGTCTATACAGTAAAGAAGGGCCCTCCCAGTTCTTGGCTGATCCGTGATAAGCGAAAAATTAGACTAATGGAGGATTATTAGTACTATCTCTATTTTCATTCGCTCTCTCTCTTTCTCTCCTTTATCTATGTATAGTTTTTAATATTAGATTTTATTACGTGATATAATGATAAAAAGAATCAGCCAAATAGAATAATTGGTGGAGTCCTTCGTCTTGGTAATCAGCGGCTGGCTTGCTGTAAGAGATCTTTACATTTATTACTACTTTTAAACACTGCAGTCAGTCGGGAGAATCAATCGTTTGGACAATTTGTTCCTCTTACGAAAGATTGCGAATTCCAGATGTGTGCGAAGCCTTTTTGGACGATTTAACACAGACTCAGTGATAGCATGCTCTCTTCAACACAGCTGAAACTTCCCCACTAACTACAGGGCCAAAGTAATCAGTAAATGATTCAGAAAAAACTCATTCGTTCATTCACTCCAGAACGAAAAAAGTCACAAACCTTATTTATGGAGGAAATCGTGTATTAAATCCATCTCCATTTCATGTCCAGATCTTTGGTGATTCCACGCCTTAATTAGTTTCCTTTTACAATCTCTTTCTCTTAAAAACAAACCGCTAGCGGCACAAATGTTAATTGGATCGCCTTAGCGAGAAGAAAAGCAGAATATGTATCTCTCGGAAACACGTCAGTCCCTCAACAGATACTCCAGAAGCTGTCCCTGTTACCCCTCTGACAACCATGGAGAATGCATATATGCATCTCTGTTAATTCAAAGAATAAATGCACTAGAAAATACTTTGGCGTCGACGAGCTGTCGCCGCATATATTTCGATAAAATCAGATCAGATAACTTTTAGAAAGTGAATGAATGAGGATGATTTGATTGAAAATAGTTAATTGGTGCGTAGTAGAGGATATTTGCTGTGGGGACATTGCACTCTGTCAAACTGGATGACACCACAAGAATTCCTGCCGTCTGAAGACATGGAGAAGTGGGTCATCTGGAAATCCTTGAACAGACTAAGGACCAAAGTCCCAAGATCGAGAGACAATCTCCTTAAATGGAACTTCCAACTGCCAACACAACAATTGCAGACAACCTGGCATCTCTTCAAATGTAACTCATGTCCAACAAGCTGCAGCATGGAGGACTTAACGTCTGCAGCACTCAGTGCTATCAACATTGTCCAGTTCTGAGTGAATAGTGTTCAGTTTTCTTTGTACGTATTGTCTATGAGTTCATTTTAGCATACCTCTGACACGAATAAAGGTAAGTAAGAAGCTAACCAAAATTCTGTAACACTCATGTATCTATACCAGTAATCACATGAGGTTCTGAGAGGCAGATTGTGTCAAATGGGTTTGACGAGCAATTCATGTAACATTTCTGTGGAAAAAATATGATTGTGGGAAACTTTCATCTTCAGCTTGTATTCTACCATCTCCTTCCAACTTCCATCTATTGTCCATATTAAGGTCTTTTATGATGATTTGAGAGGAGCGAAGACTACAATAAACTTTCAAGTTTACTTAGCTTGTCATGCTGAGATGGCTCCAGTTCTTCTTGTCTAGGCGTCTGATTCTTGAAGCTGAGAATCTCACGTTTTAGGTCCTCACAGCTGGATCAAACTAAATAAATTTAGAGATTGTTGTTGCATAATTTTTGTTTCTACATAAATATATTTTCTCATATTTTAATATATCATACAGTCTTTTGATTTTTCATATTTACAAAGCCGAAATAACGTTGTTCGCACAAAAATACAAAAATACGTACGATCACATCAGAGGCATGCTTACGATTCTCTTTCTCTGCGGAAATAACAATATTCCAATAGGTTTACAATTCTTTTAGCAAATTTATTTCTTCTAGTTTCTGTTACATTATTGATTTCGATTATTATTTGATAAATGAATTCAGAAATAAATAGAGTAAACTGTACAGGATAG
This sequence comes from Schistocerca gregaria, assembly GCF_023897955.1. Classification (NCBI taxonomy): domain Eukaryota; kingdom Metazoa; phylum Arthropoda; class Insecta; order Orthoptera; family Acrididae; genus Schistocerca; species Schistocerca gregaria. Next base: position 529,859,744 of record NC_064921.1, read on the forward strand.
CGTAATGAATAATAAAAATTTCAAGTGTTCCAATAATTCGTAATTTGAAATGTTTCTAAAAAAAATAATTTTAACTGTATATTCAGTACTAGTAGTACTTCTCAATTATAACATCGAAACTAAAATATTTTATAAAGCAAATCCTTTTCATAAAATTTAGCTTCAAATATAACTTCCTGTGTATAAAAGTATATGAAAGTTTTTAGAAGAGCGACTGAGATGAAAGTGACCCGGCCAAAATTCGAAAAATAATACTGTTATCGACAAATGTAAAAGTAATGTTAGAGGAGGATGTCCCCTTACAAGCTGTCTTCACGTTTCTGGTACACTAGAACTATGCTGTTTAGCCATTTCCTAATACTATATGTTTGTTTAAATACTAAACTCGCTTAGAACTATTTTTCGTCCCCTGTAGTCACTAAAATGTTGCTGCTTGACATCTATCACCAATGATACTGAAGCACTCTGGACACTGACAATGCCTTCCCACTCCCCCATCACGTCCGAGCTTCTACGTTTTCTGCTACAGGCCCAGCAAGATTCTTATTTTCTTCCCTTGTGATTTTAAATGGACTGATGAATCACGAAAACGAAGCTCCAGTTACCAGGAAACAACTCTTCAACTGCTTTTACATTGATCAGTACAGAAGATGAATTTGTTTTCATTGAACTACGACAAGATGTTTCTTGATTGAAGGAGAGGTAAGAAATATGGTTACAAAGTATTTCCATGTTCAAGAACATATACTGTCGACAAAAATCTCATCGTCCACACCGAATTTCGGTATTACCTGAGGCACTTGAGTAAGTGCCGTTCCTCTGTTACTTTTCTGGTTCATGGACGTCTAACCGAGTGACCATCTTCAACGGCGGCGTTGTTTGTTGTGGTCCGAGCAACCTCACCCATTCATTCTAGTGAATAATGACTTCTGAGTAGTACAAAGGTCATGTCAACTGAAACCCATCTTTTCCCGACTGACTAGTCATTGTACCTAAGTTTCAATGGAAAGAGATCGTTTGGTACAGATCGTTTTCGATTCATATCGGTTAATTTATTAATCTTGTCATAACGTTGACTGTGGTTAGTGCCTAGTTGATGTTACCACTTCATTATAGAAGTACAGTACGCTGTGAACTCGCGAGTACTGTGGAACGCCTCTGCCACAATACCATATTGTATGAGTCCTTAGAATCACTTGGCTTGCTGGCTCCCTCAGCTGAGACATTAACAGAGATTCTGACACTTACCACGCTCACTGCAGGGAATAAACTCAGGTTCACTTCGAACACTTACTCTGACGTCACGTAGAACATGTTCAGTAAGGCGTCCGGGCATTTATAAGCGTACAGTTCCTTTCACTCTGGGCAAAATAAAATCTGCTCCTCCATACGAAGCGCTCATTTACAGTATGCTCCAGAATATCACATCATATATCGCCTGGAAACTCGCTTTGATTTTGGCGGCTGGCGAAACAGGATGTGTTCTCCACAAACTAGACTAACCACCAGCCATGCGTTCAGGGAGAAATAGTTCATTTTATGAACGCATGATGCAGGGTGCAGTGTGTGAGCGTTTTCATACAAATTGGCGAATGACCCACCGTAGTTGGAGTGACAGTTTTCTGCAAAAGTTTCTTTTGTACCAAATATAGAACCTTGTTGGATAGTGATATGTAACGTGAATATGTTATTGCAGTTGCTTTTAACTTCTTTTTTGTTAGATCTGCACTGGAAGTAGTGTAAGGTTAACAGTATTTTAGTCTCAGAGACAACACTGTTTGTAATAGATGCTATCTACGTTCTGAATGTAGTAAACACGTTTCCACTGATATGATTTTTTTTCTTTTAAATACCCTGCTGTCTCTCTTTCTCTCTGTGTTTATGTGTACGTGTTTAAACTCAGTCGTGCTCTGATATTTCCACTTTGTGGTACACTTCCACTTAATGTTTGAAAACCTTTAGTGTCACAATATTTTAATCTTACCTGCTATGAAAGAACTCTCCCAGTTGTTGAGTAATCATTCATTCATTAATTTTTCAAACTACTGCTTTCATTTTCCTCTAGCTGCGAAGTATTTTCTGTTCGGCAAATTAAGGCGCTACTAACGAACTCGTGTGTTTCACCAAGCTCAAGTGGTAATGATTGTACTTTATGAAATGATTATATCTTACCTTCTGCCACACTTTACGTTACCTTACCTTTTAAAAAGTGTTCGAAAATTTTCAGTTTTGGCTACAAAAACACAGTTAATATTTGGTTGTAATTTCTTAAATTCCACAGACTGAGGAAGGTAGCGAATAAACCAGTTTTTTTTTAAAACAAGTTCCTTGAAGTGACCATTTTCGAAGCAGTTGTATGATATGAATTAAGCAGTTCAAAATAAATTCTGCACATTAAGTTTTCTTTAAATTTATCTTGTGCACTCAGACGTGTTTTGCCTTAATTAGACGGCATCTTCAGAATGTGTCCTAAAATATTACACGATTTTTTGGTTTGCAAGTATAGGTCACTGTTTGTAAATATAGGTTATAGGTTTAAAACAATTCATTGATGTTTTTGTAATAAAATGGAAAAGTACTTACAAGTCTGCACCTAGTTCGCAATGTGCAAGCCATACAGTTTCTTTTATTACATGGAAATACTCTGCAGTGATGACACAAGGTTATTTATTGACAATCAGTGACGATTCTCGCAGGGTGATTAGCATTTGTACATATGTCACACTATATTAAACCTATTAACGATTTGTAAGCTGCAGCAAGGCTATGGACTGAAAATGACTCTCTGAGAGTTGAAACCGTATATTAACAAAAATCCTTGTGTGATTGAGCCAAAACAATAGAAAAGAAAGAGAAGTCGGTTTAAAATTACAAGTAGTATACGTTAAATACCGTCTTTTGCAAGTTTAATGGAAGTCTTTCTAAGACCAAACGCGTTTCGCCTCGTGTATCAGTATGTTTTTCTTTCTGTTACAAAGAAAAACATATTGTTACAGGACAACTGCAGATACTTTATAATAAAGCGAAAAGCGTTTGATCTTAATAAGGTCTCCATTATCGCTGCAAAACAACTTTTCTAGCTGCGACTGCGGAAAAAAAGAGGGGGAAAAACAAAGAAGACAACATGAACGGATTAAAATTCATTAGCTCTCTAAAAACTAACTTTCCAGTTGCTTATTAATGTTCTGGAATTTTGCAATGTAGCGTTGCATACTAATCAACTTGCAGTTAATTTACGCAGGAGGTACCAAACTTTTGTCAACTACTTCGAAGCTGCAGGATGAGCAGCTATAAGGTCACCTGAATTTGAATCGAGCTCAACAACCTTTAGTTCGCACACACACACAGACATGCGTGCACCTGGTCCACATCGACCAGCACGATTGCTGCTTTTCTGTTTGTCAGAGTTAGGTTACTAGAATGAATTACTTAATCTGACTAACTAAACAAGTTAAATCGATTTTATTTTCTAAAGATATACAACAGCTGTATTATTATTTCTACACATGTTATACACTATAGTGCTTTCTAACCTTATTTCATATCCAAAAAGTTAGATCAGTGCCAAAAAGCGCTGTGTACTTATTTAGTTTCTACGTAGACACCTTATGGATAGGTATTGCAGTGTAATTCCGTACAGCGTTACGTTTTTCTTTCTTTCTTGTTTTTTGTTTTTGTTTTGTTTTTTAGAATATTCGTTCCAAAGAGGAAATTTATGACCTTTTTGTTTCCAGCGTCAGTTAATGGTGCTAGATCTAAGACATACGAGGGTAATTCCGAAAGTAAGGTTTCCTATTTTCTTATAAGTACATAGATCTGCTTATTTCTATAATGGTTAACATCAGCTTACAGCTTGAAGATTTACCTATTTTTCGACATAATCACCATTTCTGCCGATGCATTTTTGTAGACGCTGTGGCAGTTTTGTATGCCCATATCATTCCAGCTCGCCACCATGCTGTTCAGAAAGTTATGAATCTCTTTTTTCACCTAGTCGTCGGAGCTGAATCGCTGGTACCAAAATTAACGCTGACAGGTACTGTGAGACTCTGAAAAAACTCAAACGGACAATTGAGAACCGGAGAACAGGAATGTTGAGAAGGGCGTACAGATTCTCTATAACAACGCTCGCCCACACATCTCTCGGCAAACCTTTGCTCTCCTGCAACGGTTTCAATGGAACATAATCACCCACACAGTCTATAGTCCTGACTTGGCACCCAGTGACTATTTGGCCGGAAAGCAGTTCAAAGCCGATGACGAGGTAAAAGAAGGGGTTCATAAATTTCTGAACAACATGGCAGCGAGCTGGTATGACATGGGCATACAAAAATGCATCGAGATAAATGGCGATTACCTCGAAAAATAGCTAAATGTTCAAGCTGCAAACTGATGGAAACCATTGTAAAAATAAACAGGTCTATGAACTTATAAAAAATAGGAGACCTTACTTTTGGGATTACCCTTGTAGATAAGAAAAAGCTGTGGCCCGCCAGGATAGCCGAGAGAGCTAACGCGCTACTTCCTGGACTCGGGAAGAGGCGCTGGCCCCAGATAGAATCCGCCCGGCGGCCTGGATGTGGTTTTTAGGCGGTTTTCCGCATCCTACTATGTGAATACCGGGCTGGTCCCAACGTCCCGCCTCATTTATACGACTCGCAGACATTTCAAACACATTCACACTATTTCACGATTTACACTCTATGCAGACAACTGGGGTACACTAATTCCGTCCCGAGGGGGTATGAAGTGGCGACAGGTAGGGCATCGAGTCACCCCTTAAAATTAACCTTGCCAACTATGTACTTAAGCCTGCCGAACCTGCACACAATGCAGGATAAAGGCAGTAGCAGAAAAAAGATAAGCAACAGCTGTGAGGTAAAGGTAAAACTGACATTAAACAATACGCATAAGAACAAATAAGAACAATCAAAATGAAAGACCATAAGTGAAGTGCTTGGATTAAAATGAACCAATGGCAGAAATTCAGTGTTTCTGCCCTATTGCTCCACTTGTATACTGAAGAAGCAATGGCGGAAATAAAGAAACCTGCATCAATGATCAGGGTAGAGATAGAGAGTAAAACTGAAAAGACGAAAGTAATGAGAAGTGACAGAAACACGATTTGTGACAAACTTTGCATCTAGATCGAGGCACGTGGCTTATGAAATGACCATGTGGCAGCAACAACAACACTGAATACCAAAATCCAAGGGGAAACCAATACAAGCAGGAAGAAAATAGTTCAGGTTTCTGTACAGAGATCAGTAGTGTCATTTCTCAATGAGCAACTTGAAACTTTTAGCTTAGAACAGACCCATGTAGAGGAACTATGGCTCAGGTCTAAAAGACTTGGTGTTCATGCACTGGATAGATATGCACTAAGTACAACAGTTTATAATGGGAAATACCTTCCACGGTATACAGTCATTGCAAAGAAACTTCAAAAGAAACAGAGACTGCTGCATAACAGGTATACAACAAAAGGTAGGAGCATACGGCTATAGAAAGAGAGATTCTGAATAAAACGCGTTTTGAAGTGAAGAGAACAATGCGTGAAGCCTTCAATGACTATTGTAGCAGAATATTATCAGAAGATCTTTCGCAAAACGGAAAGAAATTCTGGACGTATATAAAGATTGTTAGTGGCACCAGAGTAAGTGTCCAGTCACTCGTGGACAAGACGGGAACTGAAATTAAGAGTAGCAAAGCAAAAACAGAAATGCTTAACTCTGTTTTCAAATGTTCTTTTACAAAGGAAAACATAACAATATTGCCACAACTTAATTCTCTTAGCGCTGAAAAGATGAGTGAAATACATATTTTGGTCAATGTCGCCGAGAAAAGGCTGAAATCATTAAAATTTAATCAAACTCCAAGGCGCGATTGAATCCCTATCAGATTCCACACCCAATAAGTGCCTCTGCTAACTAGCCGCGCCCAGTAGCTGGAAGAAAGCACAGGTTACACTTTTCTACAAGAACTGTGACACAAGTGATCAAAAAACAGCGGTCCAATATCCTTGATATTTATTTGTTGTAGTGTCTTAGAATATGTTCTGAGCTCAAAAATAACCAAATATCTCGAAGGGAACGACCTCCACCATGCCAACGAACATGGATCTCGAAAACGTATATCACGTGACACCCAACTTGCACTTTTCTCTCGTAACATCCTGAAAGCCATAGATCAAGGCAGTCAAGAAGATGCAGTATCTCATGATTTCCGAAAAGCATTTGACTCAGTACCACACCTACGCATTTGATGAAAAGTACGATATGAATGTGCATCGGACGAAATTTGTGACTGAATTCAGGATTTAGCCGGCCGTTGTGGTTGAGTGGTTGTAGGCGCTTCGGGTGTAGCTGACCACGAGAATACCTACGATATGAAATATGTTGTTATGTCTCAAAGGAACGTATCTAAGACACTTTCGTAAAGGAGGTGTCAGTTCAGCGTTTTGCACTACTCGTAGTGAAAATAAACGTTAACAGCGAAACGAAGGACTTAATACAGTAAGTTTCAAAGTAGGTCTAAAACTCGTTTATAGTGAGACGAAATGGATGTGTGTGCTGTCCTTAGGTTAGTTAGGTTTAAGTAGTTCTAGGGGACTGATGACCTCAGATGTTAAGTCCCATAGTTTGCAGAGCCATTTGATTCAGGATTTCCTGGTAGCGAAAAAAATGGCTCTGAGCACTATGGGACTTAACAGCTAAGGTCATCAGGCCCCTCGGACTTAGAACTACTTAAACCTAACTAACCTAAGGACATCACACACATCCATTCCCGAGGACGGATTCGAACCTACGACCGTAGCAGTCGCGCGGTTCCGGACTGAAGCGCCTAGAAGCGATCGGCCACCACTGCCGGCTCCTGGTAGAGAGGACGCAGCGTGTTATCTCGGATGGATAGTCATTGAGAGATATAAAAGTAGCTTCGGGTACACCCAGGGAAGTGTATGTTGTACGGCACTGTTCGTGCTGCATATTAATGTTCTTGCGCACAATAGGAGCCTCAGACCTCTCGTAGATATCCACAACGAAGGACGGTCCGAGTGAAGCTGTAGAAATGTCCTGTCAGACCGTGATAATACACAACCAAAAAATGTCATACATCACCCTGGTTCCCAGAACTCCTGAAGATAGACATTGACTGTGGATATTGTACCACAGACACAGTTACTCTGACTGTTCAGACTAGCCTAAAGATGTAAATAACCATGCATGAGCACCGCCTATTAGATAGAGGGGATCCGACAGCCCGTCACTTCCAGTCATTCCAGAAGGAAGCAGGTACACGGCTCACATTGTCAATACCGCGGTTCGATCGCCTACACATTGCTACTTTGTGCCAGGAAGAGCTCTCAACAAATGTGTCCAGGTGTTTCGGAGTGAACGAAAGTGGTGTTGTTCGGACATAATGGAGATACAGAGAGGAGAGAGCATCTGTCGATGACATGCCTCGCTCAGGCTGCCCAAGGACTACTGCTGCAATGGATGACCGCTACCTTCATATTATGGCTCGGATGAACCCTGACAGCTACAAATAAGTTTCAGGAATCAGCTTTTAATGATGTCTACGAATAGTATACAAACTCTTACATATCGTTCGGATCGAAATCACGAGGATAAGATTAGATTGCGTACAACACGTATAGAAGCATTTAAATAATTATTTTCCCCGCGCTCCGTACATGAATAGGATGGCAAAAAGCCCTAATATCTGGTACAATGGAACGCACCTTCTGTCATGCACTTTATGGATACAGAAAATGTTCGACTGCTGCCCTGGCCAGCACATTCTCCAGCTCTCTCACCAACTGAAAACGTCTGGTCATTGGTGGCAGAGCAACTGGCTCGTCACAATACGCCAGTCACTACTCTTGATGAACTGTGGTATCGTGTTGTAGCTGCATTGGCACTTTCACTTTTACACGCCATCTAATCTCTGTTTAACTCAATGCCAAGACGTATCAAGACCGTTATTACGGCCAGAGATGATTGTTCTGGGTACTGATTTCTCATGATCTATGTAACCAAATTGCGTGAAAATTCGTAGAATATAAACGCAGATGTAGAAGTAAAGGAATTTTACGACGTTGGAAGCAAAATTCCGCCCGGAGTGGCCGCGAGGTTTGAGGCGTCCTGTCAGGGACTGCACAGCCCCACCCGGCAGAGTCTTCCCTCTGGCCTGCATGTGTATGTTGTTGTTAGCATAAGTTAGTTTAAGTAGTGTGTAAGTCTATGGAGCGATGATGTAAGCGGATTAGTCCCTTAAGAATTCAGACACAGTTTGAAAGCAAAATAACCAGTTGCGGACGAAGCAAGAAGGATGCAAGAAGCACACTTGCACAGGGGCAGAAAGCATTTCTCGTTAAAAGGTGTCTGGTAATACAAAACATTGTCCTTAATGTGAGATACCGCTATCATGAAATGTACGTATGGAGCACACTAGTGGTCCGTGTGCTTACCGTATGAGTGCGTGAGTTTATACTTTGGTATTAATCGGTTTGTTTTTGCACGTCTGCGGTTAGTTTCATCACATACCTCTTGAATATCGCACAGAAAACACATGAAAAAGAAAATGATCGCAATAATAAATTGTTTCATTTCAGTAATAACGATAAATTAGACAACGGAGTTTGAAACATACTCAATAAAGAATGACTGGTAGTAACCGACAGAACGTGATACGTCGCGGTCAATATTTGCCGTTACACGTTTCGTCTTTTACCGTCACAATATTCTTGAGTTCTACTCGAGCAGGGTGATGAATGCTCACGTTTATAGAGAGCAATATTCAGTGACTCCCGAAGTCAATTAACCACTTACTTTTCTCTAATTACCGGCGTATTTCTACATCTGGAAGATGAGGTCTATTCAGATTTCGTGCCCGTCACAGAAGAGAGGCGCTAGTAGCACCAGTGTGAGTTTGCAGATCAGAAACCACCGCCAGTTGCGAGGTCAGCTGAGTCAAGCGAGAGCTCATTGGAGGGCAGGCTGGGGATATGTTGCGATTTCTGATTGAAGCTGGTTCTGCCGCGGTACCAGTCATGGCCGCGTATTAGTTACAAGGAGGCCAGCTGAGTGTCTGCAACCAGCCTGTCTGCGTGCTACGCACTCTGTACCTACACCTTGAGTTAGGGGCTGGGGTGCGAATTCGTATGACAGCAGGAGCACTCTCTTGGCTATCCCACGCACCCTGTCTGCAAGTTTGTACACCAGTTTGCTGATTCGACTTGTTGTGCTGTCATTCATGAACAGCATTCCACGGGGTGATTTTCAACAGCATGGCGCACGCCCACTTGCCGCTGTTGTAGCCCAACGTGCCCTACAGAGCGTCGACATCCTGCCTCGGCCTGCTGAATCAACAGATCTTTCTCCAATCGAGCACATATGGGACATATTCGGACGACAACTCGAGCGTCAGCCACAAACAGCGTTAAGCGTCCCTTCATTGGGTGACCAAGTGCAATACGCATGGAACTCCATCCCACAAACTGACATCCGGCATCTGTACAACAAAATGCAGTCTAGTTTGGATGCTTGCATTCAATATTCTGTCAGTTCATCGGTCATCAGTGCAGCAGCTTTACACATTTGCAATCACTTGTCTCGCGTTTACAGTAACGTGTGGTCTTGCAACGTTAATCACTTAGAACTTTGCCGCCCGCACGTCTCGTACAGATTTATTCGCTTGGAGCCGGCGGAGCTAATTCGGATTACTTGGCTTGTCGCAGGCCGCTTGTCGCCTTTCCGTTGATGACAAGCTTCAAACACATTGACTTTTGCGAGCTTTAATTTTTCCGGACATCCTCTATTTGCCGTATCGTTCCACAAAGTTGAATTTTCTTTTTAAATAACTTCTCTGCAAGTTATACGCTGTTATAATAATTATCCCTGTAGAGGTGATGACACTTACCATAAGAAGGTGTCAATAGTTCCATCACTGTTTTTGCTAAAGGTTGTCCAACGTCGGAATATATCTTGAATGGGGAAATGTATCTCGTACTCTAATCACACAGCATCCGAATGAGTAAGCCATATTTCGTAATTTTCGACGGATTGTAAACCTTAAAACTTAATGTCCACGTAACGGTATAATTCCTTCATCAGTTGAGGTTTATTGACTTACATTAAACGTTTCTTTCCTTTTTTTTAAGAATAACCTATTACGAATTGCACATTGTAAAGCCTGTCAGCATTATCCGGTTTATCGTTGTTGTCGGAAAAATGTAAAAATGATAATGTTTGTCTGAATCGGTTGCGGGACATCGTTTTGCGAATTACCGATGTGTCTATCAACGGATTCGTTGACCAGTAATCATCGATCCTTGCTTTTTTATAATTCCCATAAGGATAGCAAGCCCAAACCATTTTTTAAGTTCGGGTCCCATAACCTCGACAAATTTGGCATTTTTATCCAGTTTCCTTCTATTGCAATTCTGACTATAACACTTGTTGGTTTCGTTGCTAATATATTTAAAAAATTGTTCCCGATATATGATTCTACGATATCCACGACGTTCTGTGTATCTTTGGGAAATATGTGTGGAGCCGGAGATTCTTCAAATTTATTATTGGTCCTCAGTAAATCAGAGTCTGTCTTCTTCGTCTGATTCATCCGAGTCAGTTGGCAACCGTAGCGTTCGCCGAATTCTCCTTCGGCGTATTTCACTATCTTCCGACGGTTCTGCTTCACTTTCATTTTTCTGATATCCAATGTCTTCTTCCCAATCAGCCAAGTTGTCCCGAACGTCATACAAGACGTCCGCGCATTCATCGTAAATAATCGTATCGTCTCTTTCGTCTGCTATGGTGAAAGTGCACTAGTATAACAAAAACAAAAAACTTGCTGACCTGTGTAGCTTATTGTTACCTAAACGAAACACCAACAGAATGCAAAAGATATTAAAGTGCTGCCACTGGCCACTGCGCGATATTATGCACACGACACAACTGCTGTGTCGCTGGACGGAAAAACGTTAATATGCTACCTAGACAAATTTATTTCCGAAATGTCATTAATTAATAATTTTTAGAAGATACGAATTTTTGTAAGTCAATGTATGTACTCTCTTTTTCTCTTTTCGATTTACTGCTGTTTTCTTTTAGTCAATTGTTTATATAAAACAACAGACCGAATGTTGCACATGAATTGGTATGAATAAAGCAAATAATGTTTCAAAATGATTTCAAATGTGTTAGTAATAACTAAGCTTTATACTATTTAAGGGGAGAAAATCAACTTAGAATAACTGCACTAAAACAAAATAATAATAATAATAATAATAACCAAAGAAAATTCAGCTTGCTACCATTTGGTCATCTGACACACAGGTAGCTGTTCATCCGCAATCCAGAAGGTAGATCAAAAATTTTGTAATTTACAATTCTGGATTACACTATTACAATACTATACTACACAGACCTACACTACGCAGCTCTGTAATACACTACTGGACTAGACGTTAGAACCAAGCTGCATCTCTCATCTGGATGATTAGCCACCGGCGCGTTGAGGTTCAAATTAGTATTAGCAAGGTCTGTGCTACGGTGCCACCCAAGGTGTAGAGATTGGAAGGTAGCTGTCACAGCGTGAGGACGTCCTTCCTGGTCCTCTCTGAGTCTCGACTCCTCATTGCTTCCAGAAGGTTATTATAGGTGGGTCATCTGTCTCATTATCACTATGTAAGGCCTCTTCTTGGTCGTCTCCCAGCCACGTAGGCTTGCAGTTCAGAAGCTGACATCTTAGCTGTAAACAAGTTCAGCTTATGCCATAGTACCTCATTCCTTATTATATTGCAGTCTTTTACGTTTCCATATGCGTTCCTGTCCTCGTCTTTAACATCTTGTCTTGCGGCACACTCCCAGATGATGTGATTCAGAGTACGGATTGCTTCACACTCACAAGTGTATGTGGTGTGCTGTCCTACTTTTAGTAAGTAGCTGGGATAAGGGCCATGTCCCAACAGGAAGTATATAGATAGCTCCCTTCGTCGAAAGGAAGTATGTCAACCTTAGTCTTTCGTTTATGTTAGGAAGGAACTGGCACGTTCTCCGCCCCGTTTCTGCCCTGTCCCAGGTTACTTGCAATGCGTGGGTTTATTTCCTCATTCGATTGTGTTCTGGTGCCCAGTACCTGCTTTACGTTATCATATTCGCTCTCTTTCAACCAGTATTGTGCGCGTCTCTTCCTTACTGCTACGTCTAGAGGTAGCAAGCCTAATATCACCAGCACCGCCTCAGTCGGTGTCGTTCTATACGCGCCTGCCAGGAGCAGGAGTGTACTCCACTGCGCTCCACGTAGACGTTGTGCTGTCCTTACCTTTCTGGCTCTATGAGCCCCGACGATCGATCCGTAGCGCACGACAGCGAGCATGATTGCGTTGTGGTATGTTCTTACTGCACTCAGTGGCAGCTAAAAGCTGTTTTGGCTCGTAATTGCTATTTTATTTATGATCTTAATGCTTCTCTGGCAGACTATTTCTGCATATGAATGGAAGTTTTGCTTTCCGTCGATTTTAATTCCGAGGTACCGATATACTTCTTTTCGTCTTACAGGTTGATCATTTATTCTGAATGTCGGATTTCTCATTCTTTATATTGTTCCTCTTTGTAACATCTCGCCTGTTTTCTGCGCTGCTCTCGTTATTTGGTTTTATAAGCACCGGCTGCTTAGCTTTTCAAGAACTACCTTTCTCTTTCCCTCTAATTTAGCTCTTGTCCTACAAATAGTTATACTTAGCAGATCGTCTGCATACGCGATGCAGCTTCTATATATATACTATGAAGCTGGTTCAGTAATTGCTCTGTGCCAACATCCTAGAACTCTGGGCCACAAACAGAGCCCTGTAGGCAGCCTTTGGCGATATCTTTTACAATTTTATTTCCAAGACATTCGAATTGCATCTGCCTGTCTGTGCAATAATCTCGTAGACTATTATAGACACACCTTGGACAGACCATATGTTTCAGTCTTTTAAACACTGCAGGCCAACAAAATCTATTAAACATCCCAGAAATATTAATAATTATGCCCCTAATTACTTGTCGTCTGAGGTGCTCACAATGTTCACAACGTTACTTACCGCGTTCTCGGTGGAGTTACCTTTCCTGAAAGCGTACTCCAGGGAGCTCATGCATAATAACTGTCTGTGGTCCCTCAGGCGGCGGCACAGAAACTTTTCCTCTACTTTGGCTATAGCATTTACCAAGCAAATCGGCCTTTAAGCTTTCGTTTATCTTATGTCTTCGTCTTCCCTTTTTATTTAGTATAATGACATACAGACTTTCCATATTCTGGCTACCTTGCCCTGCAAAGACACACGTTTAGTATCACTGTTATGTGTGGCAAAATTTGTTCCACTAACTGACGCAACACTTCTACCAATATTCTATAGGGTCCTGGCGCTTTATTCTTCTTTAACTTCATTATTGCTACTCACGCTGCTTCCTGGGCAAATGGAATGAGAACACTGTCATTCAGGTGCTGCTCTAGTAATTCAGAGCGAAGATGCTGGTGTGACTCCGTGTCATCCATCGTTGTATCGTCCGGAACCAAAGTTCTCAGTACCTGATGCTCTGACGTTTCCCAGTCTGACGTCATCGTACAGTCGGATCTTCTCAGGGTTGATAACACAGTGAGTGATCGACACTTATTTGTTGCAAGTTTGTACAAAAAATCTGTTACCACTTGGTTCTTAATGTACGCCTCTCACTTATATATTTGTCCGCCCCCGGTAGCTGAGTGGTCAGCGCGACAGAATGTCAATCCTAAGGGTCCGGGTTCCATTCCAGGCTGGGACGGAGATTTTCTCCGCTCATCGACTGGGTGTTGTGTTGTCTTAATCATCATCATTCCAGCCACTCGACGCGCAAGTCGCCGAAGTGGCGTCAAATGGAAAGACTTGCACCAGGCGAACGGTCTAACCGACGGAAGGCCCTAGTCACACTTCTATTTACTCATATTTGGTGTAGTAGTTCTTTACCTTGTTGTTTCACTGTTGGGTAGAAATTTGACCTTCTTCGTCGTTCTTCTTCTCCTAAAGATCTTTGACAGTACTTCCCCGCCGACCTTGATTTATTGAATGTTGGGATCGCCTTATTTTGCGCCACATGCAGCGCTCGGACAGTTCGTCTGCCTTGGCATCAACATCATATCCGCATCCTTGCAGTCGTTGTGTCTAGAATTCTGCCTTTAAAATTTCCCAAATCGCTCTTCGTGTATTGTATAGTTGCTCAGACTGGATACTAGTCTCCAAGTCCTTATCTGCGTTTGTGAAGTAAATGAGACTATGGTTCCTTGTTGTAGGTCCATCACAGACCTTCCAGTTGGCAATGTGGTCACCGACTTTGGAGTTTGCGAGGACGATATCTGTATCAGCTGCCGCACCTGCGTGAGTTTGGAAAGTAGGTGCGTTGAGAGGCCTATTCTTGGCGCAAAGGGCAAGTTCTTCTATAGTGTCCTGAGGGCAGAGTTCTCTTCCGTACGATACTCTGCTATGTCACAATATTGTTTTCGCGTTTGCATCCATTACGACAATGCGTCTGTCGTGTGAATACAGTGTTCCAGCAGTAGTTGTATGGCCTGACTGTATTGAAAATATTGTTTACTTAGGTAAAAATCTTCTAAGGCAGTCATTATTACTGTAGCAACACAGCATTTGTCACAGAGTTGTTGTACCTTTGACACTGTTATCTCTTCATTTGGCACCACAATCGCTGCCACTGACTCAATTAACTAACTTTCTGGCGTGGTAGCTGGGACGTCACACACTATCACGTTCGGCGTACGCTTTCTAGGTAGCTCATCAACATCTACATCTACCAAGGGCGTTCAAAAAGTTTTGCACAGTGGGCTCTAATTTTTTTAATTTTTTGCAAGAAGAGAATGAAATGTTTTGTGAACATACTTGGAACATTTAACTGTACATTGTGCCTACTCAGTGTAGCCTCCATCAGCTGAGACGCATCTGGCCCAACGTTCTTCCTGTGATGTATATGCACTGTGGTAAAATTCTGGGGATTGATTTTTACATCATCACTTGACACAGGAAAGAAGGTCTTTCTCACTATCAAATCTTTTACCGCGCAAGTGGGCCTTCAGACGACCAGAGAGGTAAAAATCAGACGGAGCCAAGTCCGGACTGTATTGAGGATGAGGAACGATTTTCCAATCCATTTTCCTTAATTTCTCCTTCGTCAGAACGGCTGTATTGGGTTTGGCATTGTTATGGTATAGGCCGTTGAGCTGACCCTGAAGCTGTGGTCTGTGGGTCTTGATGGCACGTCGCAGTTTGTCCAATGACAAACAGCAATGGTCCCTGTTAATTGTGGAGCCAGGCTCCAAAAAGTCAATGAAAATGACACCACACTGATCCCAGAAGAAGGAGGCCATCACCTTTCGGCCTGCTGTTCGTGAATGTCGTGGTTTCGTCTTCAGAGGAGAACCAGGATGACGCCACTCCTTGGATTGAGTTTCGCTCTCAGGTTCGGACAAAAACAACCATGTTTCAGCCTGGGTAATGACGCCGTCAAGTCACTGTTTCCACTATTCAGTAAAGGTCTTCATGAAACCCTCGCATACGTTCTTTCTCATCGTTTTCACTTATCTTGTCAATAATCTAGGCACCCAACGTGCACAGATTTTTCTGTACCCTACTGACTGTACCAGTGATACCACACTACCCAATGACAAACGAGTCATTTCAGCAAGCTCCCGTATCGTCACACATCTGTCACTTTGGATAATTTGATCAATGGTCTCCTTATTCACATCACTCACTTTCGTCGACGGTCTACCGCATCGTGGATTTCCAGTACAGAGAATTCACCTTCCTTAAACCTCTGCAACCACCGCTGGATACTGCTGCGATCCACTGTGTCCTTCCCATAAACAGGGAGCATTTTCCTTTGAATCGATGTGACAGAGTCATCGCCGGTCTTGAAGAGGAACTGCATCGGCGACCGTTGTCACAACCTGACATGTACTTCGCGGTCCATTATGGCTCACCTGTACATAAAAGAAAATACTTCTATACACCAACTTACAGCTAAATTTTCGTAGTATGTTCCAAAAAAACTTCATTCTCCTCCTGCAAAGTATAAAGAAAATTAGAGACGCCTGTGCAAAACTTTTTGAACGCCCTTTGTACGTGGATACTCTGCAAATCACCTTTAAGTGCCTGGCAGAGCGTTCATCGAACCACATTTACAATTCTCTATTATTCAAATCTCGTATAGCTCATTCCCAAAAAACTTCATTCTCCTCCTGAAAAAAAATAAAGAAAATTTGCTGTCTTCATTTTCTTGACTGATATCTTTCCTTTCTTCGTTTCGCGTAGCTCTGTCAGACGTGTCTGTATTTCCTTTGCGTCTATCTTGGCCTGGGACTTGATGAAGTGTGCGCTACCACAGTCACACTAGCAAACGAACGGACCGTCTTCTTTTTGTTTTCTTTCCCGAGCCTGGCATATGCTTTTTCTTACTTTTCTATATGCCCACTCAGTTTCGCGTGTGATATTGCCCAATGACTGAGGTTGTTAAGCGCTTTTTTGCACTGTCTGTACCGCTTTGAGCCTCATCCATGTTTAATAATGTGTGTATCACACACCTACACTGGCTGTGTTGGTACTCACGGTTAAGTACAGACGCCGTTGTTGCTGATTCCTCTGCTGGCTCCGCAGTCGCCGACATTACACGTCCCCTGCGCAGCCGAAACCGATGCCTTCGCTGGCAGCCAGTGTGACAGCTGCTGATGTAATCTGCGCTCCACTTGTCCTGAACGCTGACGCTTCACAACCAGACGCGGTGCGGTGCGGCCCGGGCCGCTGAGAACGGGTGTTACACGCAGACGAAGATACGACGGGTGTTCATACGCCTCTTACACCGAAGCGCGTAAACAACTCGTGCAGACATGCGTTCTGAATTACACAGATATGTAAACAGACAGAACGCGGCGCTCCGGTCGGCAACGCCTAGACAAGACAACAAGGTTCTGGAACAGTTGTTAGATAGGTTACGGCTGCTACAATGGAGGGTTATCAAGATTTTAGTGAGTTTCAACGTGGTATTATAGCCGGCGCACTAGCAATGCGACGCAGAATCTCTGTGGTAGCGACGAAGTAGGGATTTTGCCTTACGACCACTTCACGAAAGTACCGTGAATATCAGGGTCCGGTAAACATGAAATCTTTGACATCACTGCGGCCAGAGAAAGATCCTGCAAGGAAGGGACAAACGACGACAGAAGAGAAACGTTCAACGTGACAAAAGTGCAGTCGTTGCACAAATAACTGCAGATTTCAATGCTGGGCCCTCAACAAGTGTTAACAACGAAACATCATCGATATGGTCTTCTGGAGCCGAAGACCCACTCATGTACCCTTGATGACTGCACGACAGATAGCTTTACTCCTGGCCTGGACCCGTCAACACCGACATTGGTCTGTTGATTACTGGAAACATGTAGCCTGATCGGTCGAGGTCCGTTTGAACTTGTATCGAGCAGATGGACGTGTACGGGTATGAAGACAACCCCATGAATCCGTGGACCCTACATGTCAGCAGGGGACAGTTCAAGCTACTGGATGGAGGCTTTGTGATGATGCGAGGCGTGTGCAGTTGGAGTGATATGGGACCCCTGATGATCCTATATACTATTCTAACAAATGACACGTAATTAAACATCCTGTCTGATCACCTGCTTACATTCGTGTTCATTGTGCATTGCGATGGACTTTGGAAATTCCAGCAGGACAATGCCACACCCCACACACCCAGAATTCTCAGTTTAAACACCTACTCTGGCCACCAAACTCCCCACACGTGAACATTATTGAGCATATCTGGGATGCCTTGCAACGTGCTGTTCAGAAGAGATCTTGACTCTTTCGTACTCTAACGGATTTACCCCCTCATACTCTTACAGATTTATGGACAACTTCGAATGATTCATGATGTCAGTTCCCTCCAACACTGTTTCGGACATTTCTCGAGTCCATGCCACGTCGTGTTGCGGCACTTTTGGGTGCTCGCTGGGACCTTACACGATATTAGGCAGATGTACCAGTTTCATTGGCTGTTCAGTGTATTATCACAGTAACGTCCGCATGGATAACAGTCTCTCACAGCGAAATTGATGCCATTCATGCACTCGCTAACCGAATGCGAACGTTAGTCCATTCCGTTTTCCGTCCTAAAATATAATACGTACGGAGCGAACTCAAGTGTATATACTGATAGCTGCATGCAGATATTTCGGTAACTTTCGCGAAGGGAGGATCCCAGACCAAAGCACCGCCTGAGGATCTTGTATTTCTCAGGTGAGTGAGTTCTCGTCTGCACTTACGGCCGACCACCGTTTGTGGCTTGAGGGTAGATACCGGGAAGTCTTGGGCGGCCAAGCGAATAAGCCTCCGGCCACAGTATCGTCTGGAGTTGCGTACCACCCGCGGGGAGCCCCAGAGCCGTGTGGTATTCTGCACTACGTGCAGTCTGTTACCTTCCTGGTAGATCAGATAAAACGTAGAGAAAGAGCGCTTCACTTCGGATGACTTGATGAGCTTAGCAGGGCGCCGTGGTCAGGACTAACTGTTCCACAATAGAGGTTTGCTT
Organism: Schistocerca gregaria; assembly: GCF_023897955.1. Taxonomy (NCBI): domain Eukaryota; kingdom Metazoa; phylum Arthropoda; class Insecta; order Orthoptera; family Acrididae; genus Schistocerca; species Schistocerca gregaria. The sequence goes on from NC_064921.1 coordinate 529,878,361, forward strand.
TGAAGACGGAAAGTCTTTCTCAAAAGCAGGTGGTGTGCGGTAATGAGTACCCATTGGAACTGTGAGAAACCTCGAGGCCCAAGTCTTCACAAGTGACAGTCCGGCCGGTTGGTTCTAAAGTCAGAATAAGACTACTCACTGTTTAACGGTAACAGTGAAGCAGAGGGGTGGAGCCGAGATGTGGCTCCGATAAAGTCCAAAACGTGGCCAAAGAGAGAATAAGATAACAGATTGGGGACGTCAGGAATACTTGCTCAGAACTGAGTCTTTCCATACGTTAACGTTGCAAACTCAGAAATTGTTGATTTATTTACGATCTTACCGTTGGGTGGAGTTTTTAAAATCGCCTGAATGGCACGCCGAGAGATGTACAGACGCTAATGAGGGAATTGGTATGGAGAACGAAGTGAACACGATTTCATCACCGAGGGCCGAGCAGAACACTTCTTCACTGAGTACCGACTAGGCCGGCTTCTTCTCCGCCTACGTAACTTAGCAACAGACCATAACTTCTACTCTGCAGCGTCCAGAGACCAGTAACATAATACAAGCTTAGGCAGACGAAGGAGCCCAAAAGTTAGTGGGGCACGCAGTGCGAGGACTGAGCAATGGGTTCGGTCCTTGTTATTTCAGGGAGAGTTTGAGGGCTCACTCAACTTACATCTACATCTGCATCTACATGGATACTCTGCAAATCCTATTTAACTGCCTGACACGGGCTTCATAGAACCACTTTCCCACTAGTTCCCTGTTATTACACTCTCGAAGATTTCGTGGAAAACTAACAACAATACATTTCCGTGCGAACTCTTTCCTTTATTTCATTATGAAGCTCGTTTCTCCCTATGTAGGTCGGCTGACCTCTTGATGTAGTATGCATGCCTTATATATCCAATCTTTCGGCGTAATCACGCAATCACTGGACAGATCCCACGATTTCTAGTTGTATAAATGGCTTATGAGTCGACAACCTTACGCAACCCCCTTCTATTGCCGAGACTTTTAGTACTGCTCAGGCTCAGTAATCATTTAATCTCTGCACTCCCAATTTCTGAACTTCAATGAGATTGCGTGATTATATTCATGTCTACATTTTCTCGTTAACGTTTGTAATAAATTAAGTTGATTAGGAATTCAGTTGCATCTGGTAATTAGATACCTCTCTTAGAGCTAATTAAATATGTTACTACGTGATCAACTGAATTCTCATGCCCCTTTAGGATTGTTTCCGTTAAATAAAGTTATCTGTTTCCTACAAAATAATGAAATCACATAAGGCACTGAACGTTTAGTCATGTCACACGCGACGGACCGCTAGTAGACGAATAGAAAAGTATGAGGGCAAGCAAATACAATACAACTCGGCTTTATCAGTTTGCATATCGAGAGTGCAACTCAGTTTGTATTATTTAGAGAGGTAGAAATTTCAACATTAGATATGTAGAACACGTAATGTCACTTAAGAGTAACAGCTGTCATTCTACTTTTGCTGAGTACTATATTCACGCGGGCTACAGGCCAACAGAAATTATCACTGGCTAAAAATTCTTAAAAAAGTAGCAGCAGCCCTCCTCAAAAGATAATAATAGCAGAAAATTACCACATAAAAAGCAATAATAAAAGGAAAGGACGTAATAAAAGAATTTAGAGCTTTCTGCAGTGGACTTTTGTTCTCTCTTTTCAAAGAATGAATCAGAGTGCCGAAACACATAACAATAGAATAACACACACACGTGGAAGGGGGGGGGGGGGGGGAGAGAGAGAGAGAGAGAGAGAGAGAGAGAGAGAGAGAGAGAGAGAGAGAGAGAGAGAGACCTCAGATGTTGCTGTCGATATGAAGTTCGGTATTCCCTCTCAGAACTCGTGAAACAAGATGGTGCAAATGTTGAATATTTCGTAAACAGTGTATCACTATATGTGACAGATTCATATTTCGTAACTTGGAAGCTATGTATTATATTATTCATCTTTTTTACCGGTTATTCAACAGAAAACAAAATGGACTACTGACGATGATGAAAGTTCGCCGAAAGATATATGGCACATACAGAAGATAATTGTGTTTCTTAAAGGCAAGGTCATTTGTCCTAAACACATATAACTGAGCAAATACGGACTAAAAATGAGCTTTAATGTCATCATTTAGTTCCATTTTTTAAACTGATTAAAACTTATCTTTCAAACCATAGAGAAATCAAGAACGTCAATTGTTAGCTTTGCAATCGGGACAACAAATTAAAATATCAAAAGTGTGAAATACGAAGCGTATCCTCCATTGATCAGTATTATCGCTCGTATTGCTTAAACGAATTTCGGATTTTCAAACTAATCAACTTTGCTTCGTCAAACATATATCTTGCATAGGCGAAGAAAATTAAAATTCCGTGAAAATCACTGATGAAAACCATTCCTTTCTTCAGTTCACGTTCATAAGGACTATTTGTATTACTGCCTCCTTCAAAAAGTAAAATTCGCGTTATCAGTCACGATTTACTGAACAAATCCTACATTAGACACCAATAATGAAGCATATTCTTGGCAAAGAGTCAGTGCGTATTGCAGACAATACATACGGCATGCTGCAGGAGAAATAGTATACATTTTGCAAAAAATATACTAGACAAATTGGAATAAAGCCTTTCAGCAACATATATTCAATTTTTGTTAGTTATAGAGGTGCAGGTGCTAGAATTTAGGTATTCACAGAAGGTGTTAAGCAAAAGTAAATGATAGAGCTCAGAATTGATTTTTATAAATTTCACTTCCGACTACAATAAACTTAAAAACTCACTTGAGAGCACCACATACTACTCTTCTTAGGTCATCTTAGTGTTCTTTTACAGTGGCAGCACTATTCATAACACGAACGATCCACTTGTGTGTGTGTGTGTGTGTGTGTGTGTGTGTGTGTTTGTGTGTGATTACTTTTTCTATGTCGACTTCGCCATCCGGCCATACCCGCACGAAAAAGCCAAAAGGGGTAGGGGCAGGGCATCTTGGTGGTCAACAAATGTGACCATTTCTGACGGTATATCTTCTGTGGACTGTTAGGTTTGCATGATTCGTCACCTGCTAAATAGAATGTACAGGGATCCAGTGACGCTGCAAGAAGATACCCATCCTTGCAACCAAATGAACCTGTTTGTATGGAAACTCGTCTGCAAGAAAGACTAGATAACGAGATCCTGTAAGACGGTACGGTAACATAATAGGCCCAAACGACTGGTTGTCTATCATACCACAACACAGGTTTACAGAGATGTGTTAATGGAAATGAGTCTTCAAGAAGGCATGTGGGTTTTCGTCGAAGCACCAATTTGAGCTATAGGCGTTACTGATATAGTCAGCAGCGAAAGTAGCGGCTCCGTCAATAAACAGTATTAATGGGATTACTCCGTAATTCGTACTTAGCTATCGTCAAAAATCTACCTTCAATTTACTCTCAATGATATTAAGTCTGCTGCAGATGATTAGGATAGTATTCGTGTATACGGGATGTCAGTCAATTCTTCTATCTTGAACAACGAAAAGTATAGAAATAACGCGCATGTGTGTTGGAGGAACAATATCTACCAACGGTTTAATAGCTTCATTAAATATGTCATCATTTGCAAGTTCATATGAGAGATGACTGCTGAGCTCTGTATCAATCTGAGCTGGTAAACGAAAACACGAGTAAGCACTCTTGCTTCTGATACTACGCGGTTAGGAAGCCGACCACTATATTCTGTACAAGCAGCAGCAAATATTTCCATTAGAAAGCCCGTACAGAAATACCTCATCGGAATAGTCAGAATGTGTAGATACGTCTGGCATGCTTAAAGGATGTCGTAAAATTGACCATGAAATCACAATCACAGCTGAAGTTTAAAACAAAAGTTGTTGTTGCTGTTGTTGTTGTCTTCAGTCCTGAGACTGGTTTGATGCAGCTCTCCATGCTACTCTATCATGTGCAAGCTGCTTCATCTCCCAGTACCTACTGCAACCTACATCCTTCTGAATCTGCTTAGTGTATTCATCTCTTGGTCTCCCTCTACGATTTTTACCCTCCACGCTGCCCTCCAATGCTAAATTTGTGATCCCTTGATGCCTCAAAACATGTCCTACCAAGCGATCCCTTCTTCTAGTCAAGTTGTGCCACAAACTTCTCTTCTCCCCAATCCTATTCAATACCTCCTCATTAGTTACGTGATCTATCCACCTTATCTTCAGTATTCTTCTGTAGCACCACATTTCGAAAGCTTCTATTCTCATCTTGTCCAAACTAGTTATCGTCCATGTTTCACTACCATACATGGCTACACTCCAAACAAATACTTTCAGAAACGACTTCCTGATACATAAATCTATATTCGATGTTAACAAATTTCTCTTCTTCAGAAACGCTTTCCTTGCCATTGCCAGTCTACATTTTATATCCTCTCTACTTCGACCATCATCAGTTACTTTACTTCCTAAATAGCAAAACTCCTTTACTACTTTAAGTGTCTCATTTCCTAATCTAATTCCCTCAGCATCACCCGATTTAATTTGACTACATTCCATTATCCTCGTTTTGCTTTTGTTAATGTTCATCTTATATCCTCCTTTCAAGACACTGTCCATTCCGTTCAACTGCTCTTCCAAGTCCTTTGCCGTCTCTGACAGAATTACAATGTCATCGGCGAACCTCAAAGTTTTTACTTCGTCTCCATGAATTTTAATACCTACTCCAAATTTTTCTTTTGTTTCCTTTACTGCTTGCTCAATATACAGATTGAATAACATCGGGGAGAGGCTACAACCCTGTCTCACTCCTTTCCCAACCACTGCTTCCCTTTCATGCCCCTCGACTCTTATTACTGCCATCTGGTTTCTGTACAAATTATAAATAGCCTTTCGCTCCCTGTATTTTACCCCTGCCACCTTCAGAATTTGAAAAAGAGTATTCCAGTCAACATTGTCAAAAGCTTTCTCTAAGTCTACAAATGCTAGAAACGTAGGTTTGCCTTTTCTTAATCTTTCTTCTAAGATAATTCGTAAGGTATTGCCTCACGTGTTCCAACATTTCGACGGAATCCAAACTGATCCTCCCCGAGGTCTGCATCTACCAGTTTTTCCATTCGTCTGTAAAGAATTCGCGTTAGTATTTTGCAGCCGTGGCTTATTAAACTGATAGTTCGGTAATTTTCACATCTGTCAGCACCTGCTTTCTTTGGGATTGGAATTATTATATTCTTCTTGAAGTCTGAGGGTATTTCGCCTGTCTCATACATCTTGCTCACCAGCTGGTAGAGTTTTGTCATGACTGGCTCTCCCAAGGCCGTCAGTAGTTCTAATGGAATGTTGTCTACTCCGGGGGCCTTGTTTCGACTCAGGTCTTTCAGTGCTCTGTCAAACTCTTCACGCAGTATCGTATCTCCCATTTCGTCTTCATCTACATCCTCTTCTATTTCCATAGTATTGTCCGCAAGTACATCGCCCTTGTATAAGCCTTCTATATACTCCTTCCACCTTTCTGCCTTCCCTTCTTTGCTTAGAACTGGGCTGCCATCTGAGCTCTTGATATTCATACACGTGGTTCTCTTCTCTCCAAAGGTCTCTCTAATTTCCCTGTAGGCAGTATCTATCTTACCCCTAGTGAGATAAGCTTCTACATCCTTACATTTGTCCTCTAGCCATCCCTGTTTAGCCATTTTGCACTTCCTGTCGATCTCATTTTTGAGACGTTTGTATTCCTTTTTGCCTGCTTTATTTACTGCATTTTTATATTTTCTCCTTTCATCAATTAAATTCAATATTTCTTCTGTTACCCAAGGATTTCTAGCAGCCCTCGTCTTTTTACCTACTTTATCCTCTGCTGCCTTCACTACTTCATCCCTCAGAGCTACCCATTCTTCTTCTACTGTATTTCTTTCCCCTATTCCTGTCAATTGTTCCCTTATGCTCTCTCTGAAACTCTGTACAACCTCTGGTTCTTTCAGTTTATCCAGGTCCCATCTCCTTAATTTCTCACATTTTTTTGCAGTTTCTTCAGTTTTAATCTACAGGTCATAACCAATAGATTGTGGTCAGAGTCCACATCTGCCCCTGGAAATGTCTTACAACTTAAAACCTGGTTCCTAAATCTCTGTCTTACCATTATATAATCTATCTGATACCTTTTAGTATCTCCAGGGTTCTTCCACGTATACAACCTTCTTTCATGATTCTTAAACCAAGTGTTAGCTATGACTAAGTTGTGCTCTGTGCAAAATTCTACTAGGCGGCTTCCTCTTTCATTTCTTAGCCCCAATCCATATTCACCTACTATGTTTCCTTCTCTCCGTTTTCCTACACTCGAATTCCAGTCACCCATTACTATTAAATTTTCGTCTCCCTTCACTATCTGAATAATTTCTTTTATTTCATCGTACATTTCTTCAATTTCTTCATCATCTGCAGAGCTAGTTGGCATATAAACTTGTACTACTGTAGTAGGTGTGGGCTTCGTATCTATCTTGGCCACAATAATGCGTTCACTATGCTGTTTGTAGTAGCTAACCCGCATTCCTATTTTCCTATTCATTATTAAACCTACTCCTGCATTACCCCTATTTGATTTTGTGTTTATAACCCTGTAGTCACCTGACCAGAAGTCTTGTTCCTCCTGCCACCGAACCTCACTAATTCCCACTATATCTAACTTTAACCTATCCATTTCCCTTTTAAAATTTTCTAACCTACCTGCCCGATTAAGGGATCTGACATTCCACGCTCCGATCCGTAGAATGCCAGTTTTCTTTCTCCTGATAACGACATCCTCCTGAGTAGTCCCCGCCCGGAGATCCGAATGGGGGACTATTTTACCTCCGGAATATTTTACCCAAGAGGATGCCATTATCATTTAATCATACAGTAAAGCTGCATGTCCTCGGGAAAAATTACGGCTGTAGTTTCCCCTTGCTTTCAGCCGTTCGCAGTACCAGCACAGCAAGGCCGTTTTGGTTAATGTTGCAAGGCCAGATCAGTCAATCATCCAGACTGTTGCCCCTGCAACTACTGAAAAGGCTGCTGCCCCTCTTCAGGAACCACACGTTTGTCTGGCCTCTCAACAGATACCCCTCCGTTGTGGTTGCACCTACGGTACGGCCATCTGTATCGCTGAGGCACGCAAGCCTCCCCACCAACGGCAAGGTCCATGGTTCATGGGGGGGGGAAAACAAAAGTACGACTAAATAAATAAATCCATAGCAACTGAAGTACCAGCACGTGAAACGAGAACTAACGTGTGTAATCAGGTGCACCTTTATAATCATTAAAAGTTAGTCAAATGTTACGTGGAATGTATAAATCCAATTAGCCTGTAATACCATCTTCTAAATTATCGGTCCGTGCATGACAGTGCACTGTACCAATACGTTCCAAAAGGCCGACCGAGCGAGGTGGCGCAGTGGTTAGCACAATGGTCTCGCATTCGGGAGGGCGACCGTTCAATCCCATGTCCGGCCGTCCTGATTTAGGTTTTCCGTGATATACCTAAATCGCTCTATTCAAATGCCGGATGGTTCCTTTGAAAAGGCGCGGCCGACTTCCTTCCTCGTCCTTTCCTAATTCCGACGAGACCGATGACCACGCTATCTGGTCTGCTCCCCCACAACACAACACAATAAGGCGCAGGCGAAAACGCCGTTTTTCACGGAGTCGTATCTCGGGTTCTAATTAACATAGAGTTAAGGGGTGAAATGTTTTGGATACCCATGGTGTAGTGACTATTTGAATACCTAATTAGAATTATATTAAATACCATCAACTGCTTATGGTCGCTGATATATATCAACGGGGACAGGTGAAAATGTGTGCCCCGACCGGGACTCGAACTCAAGAACTCTTGCTTACATGCAGACGCTCTATCTATCTGAGCCACCACGGGCACAGACGACAGCGCGACTGCAGGGACTATCTCGCGCACGCCTCCCGCGAGACCCACATTCTCACCTTGTATGTCCACACACTATATTCATAACGTCCCACCCCAACAAACTCATTACTCGTGGAAGACATTCTTACCAAGTACCGTCAGAGTTCGGGGTGTATCTGTGCATCCGCACAGAAGAAGGTCATGGTCGGTGTTGCCAGAACTATATACACTACTGGCCATCAACATTGCTACACCACGAAGATGACGTGCTACAGAAGCGAAATTTAACCGTCAGGAAGACGATGCTGTGATATGCAAATGATTAGCTTTTCAGAGCATTCACACGAGGCTGGCGACGGTGGCGACACCTACAATGTGCTGACATGAGGAAAGTTTCCAACCGATTTCTCATACACAAATATCAGATGACCGGCGTTGCCTGGTAAAACGTTGTTGTCATGCCTCGTGTAAGGAGGAGAAATGCGTATCATCACGTTTCCGACTTTGATAAAGGTCGGATTGTAGCCTATCGCGATTGCACTTCATCGTATCGCGAAACTTCTGCTTGCGTTGGTCGTTGTTCAATGAATGTTAGCAGAATATGGAATCGGTGGGTTCAGGAGGGTACTTACGGAACGGCGTGCTGGATCCCAACGGCCTCGTGTCACTAGCAGTCGAGATGACAGACATCTTATCCGCATGGCTGTAACGGATAGTGCAGCCACGTTTCGATCCCTTAGTCAACGGATGGGGACGTTTGCAAAACAAAAACCATCTGCACGAACATTTCGACGACGTTTGCAGCAGCATGGACTATCAGCTCGGAGACCACGGCTGCGGTTACCCTTGGCGCTGCGTCACAGACAGGAGCGCCTGCGATGGTGTACTCAACGACTAACCTGGGTGCAGGAAAGGCAAAACGTCATTATTTCGGATGAATCTAGGTTCCATTTGCAGCATCATAATGGTCGCATCCGTGTTTGGCAACATCGCCGTGAACGCACATTGGAAGCGTGTATTCGTCATCGCCATACTGGCGTGTCACCCAGAGTGATGGTATGGGGTGCCATTTGTTACGCATCTCGGTCACCTCTTGTTCGCATTGACGGCACTTTGAGCAGCGGACGTTACATTTCAGATGTGTTACGACCCGTGGCTCTACCCTTCATTTTAATCCCTGCGAATCTCTACATTTCAGCAGGATAATGCACGAACGCATGTTGCAGGTCCTTTACGGGCCTTTCTGGATACAGAAAATGTTCGACTGCTGCCCTGGCCTCACCAACTGAAAACGTGTGGTAGATGGGGACCGAGCAACTGGCTCGTCACAATGCGCCAGTCACTACTTTTGATGAACTGTGGTATCGTGTTGAAGCTGCATGGGCAGCTGTACCTGTACACGCCATCCAAGCTCTGTTTGACTCAATGGCCAGGCGTATCAAAGCCGTTATTACGGCCAGGGTTGGTTGTTCTGGGTACTGATTTCTCAGTATCTATGCACTCAAATTGCACGAAAATGTAATCACATGTTAGTTCTAGAATAATATATTTGTCCAGTGAATGTCCGTTTATCATCTGCATTTCTTCTTCGTGTAGCAATTTTAATGGCTAGTATTGTACATGTCCGAAAGAACAGACACCATATCCATTCAAGCGTATTTGAATACCTGTCCAAAGAACGGGCACGCCACTGTAGCTATTCTACAATACGAGTTCAAAATTTAAACATTACACACTTTCTCCAGCCCAATCAAACTGAGCAAATCGGTTGCTTATTTTGCATAAGTTATGCTCTGGAGTGTGTCATAGGCAGTTTATGGGAACACCATTTGTTCATGGTCGTTTGCTGAGTAAACGCGGAAAAACCACGATTTTTGGGTAAAAAAGTACCAGTTGTGGATATGCCCATTACTATGATTTTTATTATTGGCAGGTATCCTCAAGGAACACCAAACCTTTGTTCAGTATCATTATCTTTTAGCAAATCCACAGGTTCAAAGCTGTCTTACTTACTCACGTAATATGCCGTGTGAGGCGTAAATTGTGGTTTAAATGGCTCAGTGAACACATGGCAGGGGTTGTGTACTGGGGTTGCCAGTTTTAAGTTACAATTTTTTCACCTATCAAACTTCATCGCTGTTGAAATATGCCAAAGTAGTACGCAGTGACAAGAAAGTGGTTAAAGGGGTTCTTAACATGCCTGGAAAGAATTCAAAATTATCGCCGAAAATTATGTCAAAATTGCAAATAATGCAAATTCAGTAAAGTATTTCTCGTAACGTTTTTACTCTTTTCATACACAAAGCATATGCTAACCTTTTTGGATGAATTGCGATCGATCAAGAAAAAGATATAAAGCAAATTATTTTGTGTTAATCTTATACTATGCGTACTCATTTGTTGTTTATCTCAGTCACAGTATATAGATGAATCGATCTATACAAATAAGCAGTCAGCATTTTCTGACAGGGAAAACAAGGGAACAAAAAAAAATCCTGCTGTCGGAGCAACAAGAAGAATATGTTCCTCCTTAAAATACTGTGACAGAAAAGAGAGCACCAGCTTAATCAATCCGCCTTCTCCACAAAAAAAGACAACAAAAGAAAACTGGTATGCAAGCATTTACCGTTTTTTGTGGTGAAAGGGAGTAGCAGTACCTGAGAGACAGTGACGTGGAAGAGGGAGAGAGGAAGTAGTGTTAGTGGGAGAGAAAGGGAAAGGAGAGAGTGATGGTGGAATAGAGAAAGTAACAGTCATAGAGAGAAATACGAATAAAGACAACAGCAGTGGGAGTCAAGCAGAGAAGAGATATTGATGGTCAGCAGGAGACAGTGGAAGTAAAAGAGAAAGACAGATGGATCGAGACAGAAGCGGTGGGGGAAAAAGAGAGGAGAGACTGAAAACGAAAAATACAGGTGAGTGCCGACCATACGTAGACTTGTGGGGTGTGCACTCTTCCAGACCAACCAGCTTTAAAACGTAGGTACAGGAGAGGCCTCATTTTGGCACAAAATTTTGAATGCAATGGAGGCAGTTCCTCCAAGCTATCACAGCTCCCAGATCTCTGCTGATGAGGACTACAGCCAAACGATGAAGAGACGCTTCTTACTTGGCAGAAAGACAATGTCCAAACTTGACAATGTTTAGTCAGTACAGGCGTATCTCTAACAACAAAGCTCCTAACAGTAAAGGCAATAATATTTCTCGTTGTGATGCATGGGTGTGAGAGCTGGACCATAGGAGAGGTTGATCGGCGCAGAGTAGACACATTTGGGCTGTGGTGTCAAAAGAAAATTCCTTAGAGTTTTCTGGACCGCAAAGAGAACAAGGAGGTCAGTGCTTGAACAAATAAAACCAGGTTGCTTCTTAGAAGGTCCGATACTGAAACAAATACTTAGAAAACGCGATTCGCTGGAAACAGACGTTAATACTGTGAAAGATCGAAGGGGCAGGAGAAGAGGAGGGCATAGGACGAGATAAATCGATGGCTCCGCAGAGGTAATGGATTCCACCCTGAAACGTCTGTGGGAGAGAGTGCAGAACAGAAGAAATTCACGTGCCTTAGTTCATTGGGTCAAGGAGAGCGGGAATCGGCTAAACGAACAGAGAGTGACAAATAGGGCAAAAGATATGGTGGACCCCCACAACTTCTGAGCAACTGAAGACAGTGGCAGTGGGGATGAAAGACAGTATGGGACATAGTAGGTGAGAGAGGAGACAGTGACAGTGGAGTATACTATAAATAGATCGGATAAAACGGAAACAGTGGGAGAGATACATATAGACAGTGACAATGAGAGGGACAAGCTGATTATTACTGTATTTTTGCTATAATATTTTGTATAATCTGACACAGATTTTTTTAACTGTGATATTAACTTGTTGCACTTCAGAAATGAAATTGCGTATTAAAAAGAATTGCTCAAAAGGCAAGGACCGTGCTGTAGATTACATTTAACCCGTCATCCTTCACACATCTCCACAACTTGGATAACTCTCTGGAAATGAAAACTGTAAATCAGACAGTCTAAAGAAAAACGATGAACACATATCTGAAACATAATACCATATTTTCTTGAAATCAGTCGTAACAATTCTCAACATTCACTAGTCACAATACCATTTCGAAACTCGTCCACAACGGGACGTGCATCCGTAGATAATAAATTTATCAATATGTCCACCCACAGTAATATATTTCGCAAATGGCCTTCAATATCTTCACAGAATCTCAGACTATACCGGTCCCAGTTAATTACAGGTATTTTCTGTACTAAAGTGTTCCCTTCCTATTAATGTGGACAAGTTACAAAGTACTCGTATCTTCTCCACTGCACAGAGAGCACAACGCTGTTTTGTAATAGTATACGATACGTCATCTCTGGTTGCGCGCTGTCACGGAGCGTATCATTACACATTCACATTTTCAATAGACCTCATAGTTTTTTATGCATAGAATAAAACACCATACATATTAAGGGAAACAGGTCACGGTGAATACGGATAGCATACTATAGGGTTGAACTATAAAGATAGTGTGTGTAAAAGGATTCAGAATGTTCTGTATTAAAAGAGTTCGTATATGTCCACATGCTAAAATTTTGGTGAGGAAGACGGGTTGAGGATTGAGGCAGCTGGCGCCCCTCTTTTCTGTCAGAGTCTTTTAAAGAGCAAAATATTTGTATTTTCTGTGGTCCGCAAACAGCATTTTTTGGCCGATTTATTAACTCTCACTCTGAATGCTGTACACAAAAAGTTTACTTTCTTATTCTGCAACACAAACATATGGGTGGAGACGGATGCCGCACAGATTAATGAGATTAGCGTTGTGGTTACAAATAAAATCAGGGAAAAAAGGGAAAATATTTCTGTAGAATATGCAGGCAGTCGGTGTTACATGTCTATGAAACTAAAAGGTCTGGAACCATGTAGACGTTAGGAAAAATTTTTTCTCTCGTAATTGTGGAATACGTATTCACCACCTCCCTCCCTATCAGATTCAAACGAGATATCTCATTTGTTGTTGCTACGTTCATTCGTCTGCATTTAAAAGCGGTTCTTCAATGCAGACATGTCACGACATGTTTTCGAAATATTATGAGCTTTATTCCCGTATCCGGCAGGCTCCTTTGTCATCTTTTGATGCAAGAGAGCAGAATCGTGACTGGGAAATTCGTACTTTCATTGCTACGCGCTTGTAAGTCTCACAATTCCTGAAATTTTAATTTCAATTTTTAATGAAATGCAAGTTCACTTACCAAAAACTGTAACGTTTGCTACTAAACTTACCTTGCAGTTGCTTATCGCAGAGCACAGCAAAACAACGAATCACGTCACGTACACGCGTCTACTATATACACTGCTGGCCATTAAAATTGCTACACCACGAAGATGATGTGCTACAGACGCGAAATTTAACCGACAAGAAGAAGATGTTGTGATATGCAAATTATTAGCTTTTCAGAGCATTCACACAAGGTTGGCGCTGGTGGCGACACCTACAACGTGCTGACATGAGGAAAGTTTCCAACCGATTTCCTATACACAAACAGCAGTTGACCGGCGTTGCCTGGTGAAACATTGTTGTCAAGCCTCATGCAAGGAGGAAAAATGCGTACCATCACGTTTCCGTCTTTGATGAACGTCGGGTTGTAGCCTACCGTGATTGTAATTTATCGTATCGCCACATTGTTGCTCGCGTTGCTCGAGATCCAATGTCTGTTAGCAGAATATGGAGTCGGTGGGTAGAGGGGAGGGTAATACGGAACGCCGTGCTGGATCCCAACGGCCTCGTATCACCAGCAGTCGAGATGACAAGCATCTTACCCGCATGGCTGTAACGGATAGTGCAGCCACGTCTCGATCCTTAAGTCAACAGATGCGGACGTTTGCAAGACAGAACCATGTGCACGAACAGTTCGACGACGTTTGCAGCAGCATGGACTATCAGCTCGGTGACCATGACTGCGTTTACCGTTGACGTAGCATCACAGGCAGGAGCGCCTGCGATGGTGTACTCAACGACAAACCTGGGTGCAGGAAAGGCAAAACGTCACGAATGTAAAACGTCATTTTTTCGGATGAATTCAGGTTCTGTTTACAGCATCATGATGGTCGCATCCGTGATTGGCGACATCGCTGTGAACGCACATTGAAAGCGTGTATTAGTCATTACCATACTGGCGTAACACCCGGCGTGATGGTATGGGGTGACATTGGTTACACATCATGGTCACCTCTTGTTTGCACTGACGGCACTTTGAGCAGTGCACGTTACATTTCAGATGTGTTACGACCCGTGGCTCTACCCTTAATTCGATCCCTGCGAAACCCTACATTTCAGCAGGATAATGCTCGACCACATGTTGCAGGTCCTTTATGGGCCTTTCTGGATACAGAAAATGTTCGAGTGCTGTCCTGGCCAGCACATTCTCCAGATGTCTCACCAATTGAAAACGTCTGGTCAATGGTGGCCGAGCAACTGACTCGGCACAATACACCAGTCACTAGTCTTGATGAACTGTGGTGTCGTGTTGAAGCTGCATTGGCAGCTGTACCTGTACACGCCATCCAAGCCGTGTTTGACTCGATGCCCAGGTGTGTCAAGGCGGTTATTACGGCCAGAGGTGGTTGTTCTGGGTACTGATTTCTCAGGATCTATGCACCCAAATTGCGTGAAAATGTTATCAAGTGTCAGTTTTAGTATAATATAATTCTCCAATGAATACCCGTTTATCATCTGCATTTCTTCTTGGTGTAGCGATTTTAACGGCCAGTAGTGTATTTACTCGACCACAGTGTATTAGCATCAAGAACTGCACTCCTACAAGAAATAACTGCTTCGTAGCTAACGATGAAAATGAAAATGTCGCATTTCACTTCTTTCTAAAACCGATTGCTACGAAGGTATGCATTTTAAATATTTGCTACACTTTAGGACAGAAAGCAACTGAAAGACAGACGAAAAACGCAGTGAGACGAGCAGAAATGGCACTTTGAATTGATCATAATTACACTGAAGCCATCGCGATTCGTGATGATCCCCTGGACCTTACAAATGGCGAGTCATGGTTCTTCATAGAGAAAGGGATCACCAGATTCAATAATGCATGCACTGAAACGTGCCCCTATTTTGACAAGAAGGTCGGCAAGGACCTTTTGTTGTAGGACGCTCCGACAGCGGAATTAAAAACGATAGGGATTACACTCTTTGGTGAACGTGTACGTGCTGGAGTGTCTCCCCTGAACGAATCCCAAACGGGCTCGATGGGATTTAAGTGGAGGCAACTGGCAGGCAAGTCCATTCGCTGAATATCCTCTCGTTCTAAGGGCTCTTCAACATGGGCATTTCGATGCAGTCGCGCATTTCCACCCATAAAAATGAAGTCACGGACGGATTAACAACTGAAAAGGCGCATGTGGGGAAGGAGTACAGTGCCACAATAAGTTGACCGATGAATGTAATGTGTTTAAAGATAGGGAATCCAGTACACAATCCTCCCCAAACCATAATATCTGGACCACCAAACAATCATGTTCGATAATGTAATCCACATCTGCATCTGCATGAGGTGCATGGCAGAGTGTAATTCCCATTGTACCGTTTATTATGGTTTCTTCCCGTTCATTCACGTTTGATGTGCAGGAACAATGATTGTTTGAATGCCACTGTGGGTGAAGTAATTATTTTAATCGTATTATCACGATCCCTATGTGAGCGACACGTAGGGGAATGAAATATATTCCTAGTCATCATTTAAATCCCGTTTTTTTAAACTTAATTAATATGCTTTCTCGGACTAGTTGCCGGCCTGCGTGGCCGGGCGGTTCTAGGCACTACAGTCTTGATTGCGCGACCACTACAGTAGCAGGTTCGAATCCTGCCTCGGGCATGGATGTGTGTGATGTCCTTAGGTTAGTTAGGTTTAAGTAGTTTTAAGTTCTAGGGGGCTGATGACCTCAGAAGTTGCGTCCCATAGTGCTCAGATCCATTTAAACAATTCGGGGTAGGTTACGTCAATCTTCAAGATCGTCCAGGTCAGTTCTTTCAGTATCTCTGTGACACTCTCCCACGGATCAAACAAACCTATGATAATTCGTGCTCTTCTTCTCTATATACGTTCAATATCGCCAGTTATTCCTATTTGGTACGGGTCACTCACACTTGATCAATAGTATATAATCGGTCGGACGAATGAGTTTTAAGCAATTTCCTCTCTGACTGATAGCACTCCCCTAGCATTCTACCAATAAAGGGCTCTGCTAGCTGCTTTACCCGTAACTGAACCCATATAATTATTCCATTTCGCATCCCCACAAAGTGTTACCCCCAGTTATTTGTACGAGTTCGCCGATTCCAACAGTAACTCATTGATATTATAGACATCCGATACTATATTTTTCCATTTGGTGAAATTCATTGATTTACGTTTCTAGGCACTTAAAGGAAGTTGCCAATCTTTGCACCACTTTGAAATCTGCAAAAAATCTGACGTTACTATTAGTACTGTCTGCAAGGTCATTTATAGCAAGGGCAGCTTAACAATGGGTGTGAGTAGTACTGAGAGAATACATACACCATTTTAATTTATGAGATTTCGAGAAAGCGTGAGACCTATAGAATACACTACTACAAACATGCCCCCCCCCCCCCCCCCATGAACCATGGACCTTGCCGTTGGTGGGGAGGCTTGCGTGACTCAGCAATACAGATAGCCGTACCGTAGGTGCAACTACAACGGAGGGGTATCTGTTGAGAGGCCGGACAAACGTGTGGTTCCTGAAGAGGGGCAGCAGCCTTTTCAGTAGTTGCAGGGGCAACAGTCTGTGTTCCTTTTTCCCACGCACCATTCGAGAGTGCAATGGTAGAGGAGTAGTATGAAAATGGTTCAATGAACCCTCTGCCAGGCACTTAAGTGTGAATTGCACAGTAACCATGTAGATGTAGATGTAGATGTAGATGATTGACTGACCTGGCCTTGTAACAATAACCAAAACAGCCTTGCTGTGCTAGTACTGTGAACGGCTGAAAGCAAGGGGAAACTACAGTCGTAATTTATCCCGAGGGCATGCAGCTTTACTGTATGGATAAATTATGATGGCGTCCTGTTGGGTAAAATATTCCGGAGGTAAAATAGTCCCCCATTCGGATCTCCGGGCGGGGAATACTCAAGAGGATGTCGTTATCAGGAGAAAGAAAACTGGCGTTCTACGGATCGGAGCGTGGAATGTCAGGTCCCTTAATCGGGCAAGGAGGTTAGAAAATTTTAAAAGGGAAATGGATAGGTTATAGTTTGATATAGTGGGAATTAGTGAAGTTAGTTGACATTAGGAACAAGACTTCTGGTCAGGTGACTACAGAGTTACAAGCACAATATCAAATAGGGGTAATGCAGGAGTAGGTTTAATAATGAATTGGAAAATAGGAATGCGGGTAAGCTACTACAAACAACATAGTGAACGCATTATTGTGGCCAAGATAGATACGAAGCCCACACCTACTACAGTAGCACAGCTTTATATGCCAACTAGCTCTGCAGAGGACGAAGAAATTGAAGAAATGTGTGATCAAATAAAAGAAATTATTCAGATAGTGAAAGGTGACGAAAATGTAATAGTCATGGGTGAGTGGAATTCCGTAGTAGGAAAAGGGAGAGAAGGAAACGTAGTAGGTGAATATGGACTGGGGCAAAGAAATGAAAGAGGAAGCCGCCTGGTAAAATTTTGCACATAGTACAACTTAATCATAGTTAACACTTGGTTCAAGAGTCATAAAAGAAGGCTGTATACATGGAAGAAACCTGGAGATACTGACAGGTTTCAGATAGATTGTATAATGGTACGACAGAGATTTAGGAACCAGGTTTTAAACTGTAAGACTTTTCCAGGGGCAGATTTGGAATCTGACCACAATCTATTGGTTATGACCTGTAGATTAGAACTGAAGAAACTGCAAAAAGGTGGGAATTTAAGGAGATGGGACCTGGATAAACTAAAAGAACCAGAAGTTCTACAGAGTTTCAAGGAGAGCATAAGGGAGCAACTGACAGGAATGGGGGAAAGAAATACAATAGAAGAAGAATGGGTAGCTTTGAGGGATGAAGTAGTGAAGGCAGCAGAGCATAAAGTTGGTAAAAAGACGAGGGCTAGTAGAAACCCTTGGATAACAGAAGAAATATTGAATTTAATTGATGAAAGGAGAAAATATAAAAATGCAGTAAATAAAGCAGGCAAAAAGGGATACAAACGTCTCAAAAATGAGATCGACTGGAAGTGCAAAATGGCTAAGCAGGGATGGCTAGAGGACAAATGTAAGGATTTAGAGGCTAATCGCACAGGGGTAAGATAGATACTGCCTACAGGAAAATTAAAGAGACCTTTGGAGAAAAGAGGACCACTTTTATGAATATTAAGAGCTCAGATGGAAACCCAGTTCTAAGCAAAGAAGGGAAAGCAGAAAGGTGGAAGGAGTATATAGAGGGTATATACACGGGCGATGTACTTGAGGACAATATTATGGTAATGGAAGAGGATGTAGATGAAGATGAAATGAGAGGTACGATACTGCGTGATAAGGTTGACAGAGCACTGAAAGACCTGAGTGGAAACAAGGCCACCGGAGTAGACAACATTCCATTGGAACTACTGACGGCCTTGGAAGAGCCAGTCCTGACAAAACTCTACCATCTGTGAGCAAGATGTATGAGACAGGCGAAATACCCTCAGACTTCAAGAAGAATATAATAATTCCAATCCCAAAGAAAGCAGTTTAATAAGACACAGCTGCAAAAAACTAACGCGAATTCTTTACAGACGAATGGAAAAACTAGTAGAAGGGGAACTCGGGGAAGAACAGTTTTTATTCCGTAGAAATGTTGGAACACGTGAGGCAATACTGACCCTACGACTTATCTTAGAATCTAGATAAAGGAAAGGCAAACCTACGTTTCTAGCATTTGTAGATTTACAGAAAGCTTTTGACAATGTTGACTGGAATAATCTCTTTCAAATTCTAAAGGTGGCATGGGTAAAATACAGGGAGCGAAAGGCTATTTACAATTTGTACAGAAACCAGATGGTAGAGTGGAGGGACATGAAAGGGAAGCAGTGGTTGGGAAGGGAGCAAGACACGGCTGTAGTCTCTCCCCGATGTTATTCAATCTGTATATTGAGCAAGCAGTAAAGGAAACAAAAGAAAAATTCGGAGT